>NW_026596962.1:1276903-1322487 GCF_907164565.1 Psammomys obesus
TATCTATCTATCTATCTATCTATCTATCTATCTATCTATCTATCTATGTGTCTGTCTGCTGTTTGTCTATGTGTCTGTCTGTCTGTCTATCATCTATCTATCTGGTGGTCAGAGGACAATTTGTGGGAATAGGCTCTCTCCTTCTATCGCGTGGGTCCTGGGGGTGGAACTCGGGTTGTCAGGCTTGGTGTCAGCCACCATCACCCACTGAGCCATCTTGTTTGCCCTCTCTTAATTTCTTTTAATTTTTTTTTTTTTTTGAATAACGTTCTAAGAAACTTCCTCCTGCTCAGAAGTCATCCTAACACGTTGGCAAATAATGTCCCTGATCACTGGATTATCTTTGCAAAAGAAATCAGTCATCAGGCCAGACCAGAGGCCACAGGGTGCTTGAACCCTTGCTGCTTTCTGCTGTAGCCTCTCTAAAACCATGGGGTAACCAGACCGTGGATACATACCCAAGGGCCCTGGAGGCCGGGTCTCCAGGACACACAACTGCAAACAGAGGTTGGTAGCTGATGGTCGGAGGCCGTCTGCCCTGACACGGAGCATTGCCCCAGCTAAGGGTCCCTGAAGCACACGCCCTGTGGCTGCCACCTTGCTGGAGGTTTCCTCGCTTCTGGTTTTCTTGGTTTCCTCATTTTTGTATGAAGGCCACAGTTTCCTTGGTTTTGGGTGGCACGGCTATTTCTGGTGTGTACAGGGCATGCTGCTTGGTTTTCAGGGTGATGAGAAGGTTGTAAGGCTTGCTCTCGTCCGACCTGATCCCATTTTCTACTGTCGTGGTGCCCGAGGAACCCCGCCCACCTGGCAGCTCCTAGCGCGGCCCTTTCCACTGGGAGGAAGCTGGAGGCTTAAGAGAGCCTGGGGAGGGTTGTCAGGACGGGTGTAGAGCTGGGCAGCTGGAGAGGAACATGTCTTTCCTTTTCCCTCTCTGCTGCATCGCTGGGGTTGTTAACTTGTCACTAGAGCGTCCTTAGTTCAATTCTGGTCGCTTGGAAACAGGAGACTGTCTCTCTGAGCCGGGTGGATTTACTTCCATCACCTTTGTGTGGTGACGTGTGTGTTTTCCAGAGACACAGGAGTCCCAGCCTGCATAGCCTTTTGAGGTTCTGTGTAGCGTATAATGTGTTTCCAGAATTCCGAAGCCTACGCCCCCATGCCTGCTTTTTATGGGTGTCATTAAGGCCCAGCAGTTGCACCATGAAATGGGAGACACAGCTGCCCTGCCAGACACAGATTTTCAAAAGCTTCAAAGTTGTTAACCGCTGCCATCAGCTTCCCGTGCTTGATGTGTGCACGGTCTGATCCAGCCACTTCTACGTCTATTTTGCATGAAAAATTTTCATAAAAAAAAATCCAAAGAGCAGAGTTGCTGAGCGAGCAAAGGACGGATGGGGCTCTCTGCACAGGGGCTCCCTGCAGACCAGCGTGCAGCCCTAAGAAAAATGAGTACGTGGGCTCAGCCCTGCCCCTAATGAACAGCGTAGATCACATCACAAAAACTAGACACGCATAATTTGGCACCATCCACAGTGGCCTCCCCACCAAAGGCTCCGGGCTTTTACGTCTGAACTGACACAAAGCTTGGAACTGTCTCTGACCTTAAAGTGTCAAGGTCTTGGTGCTGGGTGGGGGGGCCGAGGGACTGGTGGGTGCTGGGTCTTTAGTGATACGTCCCCCTGTCTGGCCCTGGAGGAGCTCGGGGTCCTCTCAAGCAGACCTGATGGAGAACATCCCTCTCCCAGCCCCTCAAAGGGTACCCCTTTCAGGAAGCTGGCAGGAGAGTCGGACACCGGGCAAACAACCATAAATCAGGGCTGTCCTGATTAAATCAGGCCTGGGTGGCAAGTAAGTTATTAGCAACTGTGAAACTAATTGGGGCACTGATACACTCATTTTTGCAATGTCTTTCAAACCCAAGTTGTGATGGGAAACAGCTGTTAGATCCAGAAAAAAAATATAAAAGGAAAGAAAGAAAAGAAGAGAGCTTCGGATCTGAGATCACAATAATGTCTGTCTTCTCTTTTCCCGTTCACAAAAGCTGTTAGATTTTCCTATTCTCTCTAGACAATTACTCACAGCAGGCGGGTCAGCCAGGAGGAGCGCACTACTGCATTTAAAGTTCATCTGCTGAGGGGAAAAAGACAGAAAGAGAAGAAAGGAGCCTTCTCTTAATGTCGGGGAGTGGGTGGCGTGTTTAAAATAGGTTAGAGATTCAGACTAGGGGGAGAAGTCACACAGAACAGGGGCAGAAACACTGCCAGGGCGCTTGATGGTGCCTTGTGACTCTGGTGTCTTTGTGCACAGGGCACCAGGCTTGCTTTTGCAGTCCCCCTGTGGGGAAGCCATGAAGCGGATGGTTGCACTGGAATGTTCTGCACAAATTATTCAGTGTTCTCCCCTTCAAGTCTGGCTACTCTGCCCTCGACAGGGCTGGACAGGGGTCCAGGAGTGACCATGTCCCTTACTGCCGGCTTGCTCTTCATCTATTCTCTGTCTTCCTTAGACACAGGTGCCCAGTTGGTGTGGCTGAGACTAGCAGGAAACAGAGGCCAGTGGGAAGTACGTGCCGCAGCCACATGGACAGGGGAGGAGGAACTAAGCATGATGGCTGCCCAGAGCCCGGGACTCCTTTGTCTGTTCCCCGGAGAGGTGTGTCGTTAGGCTAGGTTTGTGTGCTGTTTCTCATGTGGACGCAGGCAACGGCAGTAGGTTGCTTCCATGCTGCTTCCCCTCAGCTGATAGACATCGCTACCACTGCTGGCTTCCAGTTGCAGCATCCTAGAGAACCCTGCTGACCATGACCACCAGCGCCTGGACAACATGGAAGTTACCTGTCTCCTTTGGGTCTTTAAAATTTCAGTCAGCCACAGAATGGGTTCAACTTGTCTGGCTGGACGTTGCTTTCTGAGGACCAGGGAGATTCTGCACCTGCTCCTAAGGCCTGTCATCTTTGTAACTTGCAAATAAAAAAGACCTTAAAAATTTTGACTTATGTTCTATTTTATTTCAAATAACGATGTCCATCCCTCCCTTTTTCTGATATGAAGAAGTGGGGTTTTGTTTTTCCCGTGGGAAGCGGGCTGCTGGCCGCTCATGCTCACGAGTGAGGGCCTATTTTTGGATGCTGCAGGCCAGGAGCCCAGAGGCTCCCTCTGCTGCCTGCCTGCTGGGCAGCCATGCAGATTGCACTCATCCTGTATGCCTGCCCAACCAGGCTTCCAAAACCAGGGGACATTCCGCTCTTGGAGTGACTGCCCAGGGGTTTCCTTGGCAAGAAGTAGGCTCATTGGTCTGTGAAGTCTCTCTCTCTCTCTCTCTCTCTCTCTCTCTCTGTGTGTGTGTGTGTGTATGTATGTATGTATGTATGTATGTTTTAAAGATAGCAACTTGGTATAATATATTGCAAACAGTATATTTTGATGAAAAAAAACCCCACCATATTTGCCAACAGAGGTTCCAGTTAAAATTAGGAAAATAAGGAAAAAGGGTCAAGAGATGAATGCAGTGAGTTCTCTCTCTCTTTCTTTGTGTATGTGTGAGTGCACGAGCACGTTCACATGCTTGTGTACATGTGGGCATGCGGGCATGTGTCCTTGAACAAACAGACCTGGATTGCAGCTGCCTCTCATCACTTCCTGGCTTCTGAGAGTCCCCTGCAGATCTGTTTCAGCTGGCCCTGGCCAGTAGCTCTCCTGGAGCTCCTGGATTAACCCTGTCCTGCCCGAGCCACAGGAATGGTGGGCCGATGTGTGCCGCTGAGGCTGGGCACCCCTTTCCCAGACACATGCCATCCTCATGCCGTTTCTCTGCAGCGGTTGCCAGTCTGTGTCACTGTTTTGTGACAAGTAGTCCTCTCAGGATAGCTATGGGAGGCGTCCAGGGTAGGGAACGCAGTTTGGGCTGCGTTCCAGCGAGTTGTCCCCGGAGGCCAGGGGCAGACTGTTCGAGCTTTGTTTTACATGTCTCAGGGAAGACTTTTTCATCCTTAGTCTCCAGTGCTAGGGAGACATGCTTTGATCCATTCTCTAGAGCTTGGTGAGAGTCAGTGCTACAGCTAGCAGACACTTGCAAAGGGAAAATGCATAGTATTTTCTCAAAAAAAATCACATCTGTGGTTCTTTATGAATTTGTAGTTCCCACCCCACTGTCCAACTACATGACTCAGTGTAGATATAAAAAAAAATCAACCCCCTTCCCTCTCTCCTGACTCCCAGCTCATCCAGCATGTTCCCATTTGTCCCATCAACACTGAACCTTTTGGCTTTAAAACTATCAATTTAAACAATTATGGATCAAAATAATAAAGAATGAAAAAATATTTAGCTATATCTGTAAGTACTGTGTTATTTTTTAGCTTAGCATATATAACAATGGGTGTTTTTGTTGTTTCTTAGAGGGAAAGAATGAAGTTGGACAATACTTATTTTCATCCTTCCAATTATTTTCTTCTGTAACTGGAGGAATACTGGTCTCATTGAGCAGACGTGTCTGAAAGGTACCCTTCTGTATGCCTTTTCCCTCTAGCTTCAAAAATGTAGAATCCACCTTCTGCCAGCCTGAGATTTGTTTTCCTGACCAAAAGAAAATCCAATGTTTGAAACCTTTTGTTTTATTCTATAATGAAATGTTTTGCCTGCATGAATATCTGTACTGTGTGCCTAAGGAGGCCAGAAGAGGGTGTAGGAGCGACAGTCCTGGAGCTGACATGTGGGTGCTGGGAATCAAATTTGGGTCCTCCGGAAGAGCAGTCGGCTCTGAACTGCTGAGCCATCTCTCCCAGCTCACCTATTTGTTTTTTCTTCTTCTTTTTTTAATGTAAGAAAAGAGCAAGCAAAGTAAGTGTGTAGTTCATGGAATGAAAGTTTCACTTGGTTTCTCCAGGGTGGAGAAATTTTGCTGCAGTGGTTATCCACATACAGACAGCTGGTGAATCTATATACTCTTTGACATGTTTTTTCATGGGAGGCAAAGCCAGGGCCAGCGCTCTGTGATGTGTTTTATTGAACCTCTGGAGCCATCCAGATGTGACTTGTCAATCTTACTACCAGAGATCTGAGGCAAGTTCATGTGCTGCGCAGAGAAGTGCAGTCAAAGCACCTTGTTTTGTTTGACCCAACAAGCTACAGGAGAACCTGGGCTGCTCTCATGACAGCCTACTCGGCCACCTTCTGCTTCTCTGTGCGTGCGCGCGCGCACACACACACACACACACCTTAAAACACTGAAAGATGGACAAGGGAATGGTAGTAACATCAGCAAGTCAGACCCTGATAACTCCAAAAGATCAGTAAAACACACCGTGAAGGCAATGGCACTGTTGTTGTTGTTGTTGTTTGTTTGTTTGTGTTATTGTCTTATTGGATCAGCAATAATCCACTTTTTAAAGAATGACAAAATTTGAATTTATCAAACATACCATAACTGCCCCTGACCTATCAGGGAATTCTGTGGGCTCTTGGAATCCCCCCGGGCCATGGATCAGGGGTCCCCAGGATGCACTGTTGAATATAGCAGGCATCCCCAGACAGCTTCCTCCCCGGGGGCCGAGAACTAACGGGCTACAGCCGGGGAAATGGAAATATTTGTTAATATTCAGAAGTTTAATGCCACAATTTACATTTCACCTTTAATTGATTATATTTTGATAAATACTCTAGATTACTTGTATCAACATAAACCCTGCTTTCCCTAAAATGAAGTTTTTTTTTCATTCCAAACTGTGCTGAAAACACCTTGATTATACTGTTCTTCAGGAGGTTGGTGAATAACATTTAATTTACACATGATATTTTTATGTCAGGCTCTTCTGTATATTTATTATGCTGATTTTCTCTTGAGATGGGGAAGAACAGCTACCCTTGAAGATACACAGAGCTCCAGAGCACTTTGTAAAACGCCCAGCAGGTGGAGGCATACTTCAAGAAGCTTTCAAAGAAAAACCAAAAAGATTTTATTTTTCTCCAGTAAACACTGACATTTAGGGGAAAACAAAATATCCACAAAAGAGGGAAATTAAATGAAGAGTTTGCAACAGGGATGGCAGTGTGACACCGTTTTACCTAATAAAGAATCCAGAGCTCAGGTATTCATGGATGCTCCCCGCCAGAAGCATTTTTCTTGCCTGGATTTCTTTCTGTTACAACTAGAAAAATTTCCAGCAGAAAAGCCTAGTGAATTATTTAATAAATAAATCTGTTAAGATGATCACATTCAAAGACTCACAGCAATAAGTGTACCACCAAGAGTTATGTGTACAAGTAGGTACACACACACACACACACAGACACACACACACACACACAATCTCTATGTGTGCTCATGTCTCCTTTTATTCACTCTGTGGGTGTGCAGTCTATTGATTTGGCAGAGACGCTGATTTCTTTGCTCCTTTTGTATCTAGGTGTATATTTGCTCCAGTGAATGGGGAAAAAAAGCCTAGGATTTCTAAGCGCAGATTGATTGATAGGAAAATTCCTGCCTGAATACTGGCTCTCCTTCAGTACACAGATTCCTTTCAGAGACCGTCTCATGTACTCTCTAATGGACGCGTGAGATGGCTGAAGGCTGTGAATTCCTGACTCTGGCAGTCTACCTAAACGATGAGAGGCCTGAGGCTCCGCAGTGTGAGGACATAGCTGGAGACTCGGGTCTCGTCCATTCCAACAAGGAGCCAAGAGCGTCCTAACGAGCCGGAAATGGCTGCCCTTCCCCTGCCTCTCCCGTGGGTATCTCCCATCTGCACTATTGACTGTTTTATCAGGCAGCAGGTCTCCTTCTTGGTCTATCTTGAACCATCATCCAGCAGGAGATTAAACACTGCCTCCTCCTCGTGATTTTCAGTCCCCACATCACAGCGTTTCCAATCAGATTTCAGCAGTGTGCATTTAGCTTACAGAACTTGGAGCACTTATCTTCCCGAGGCAGGGGATTTACACCACTTTCCTCATATAGCTCCAGGATATTGCTCTGCAGACTTGGCCATGCTTAGGGTGTGAGACGAGTCCCAAGCCTGTCCTCGTTCTCACTCCTTCTGCTCCCACACAGCCGGGCTCTTCTGAAAAGCCGACACGTACCAGTTTCCAGAGGCTCATCACTGGGCAGTGACCTTGTGACGTCAGTGTTCAATACAGAAGGATACTAGGCCTGGCTGGCTTTCTCATTAATAATCTTTAGAAGGTCATCATCTCAGGGCTTCCAGCTTTTGAAGCCACTAGGAGAGGAAGGAAACACTGGCTGTGTTCACTTCCAGTATTGCCTTTTGAAGAGGCTGGAATCTGGGAGGAAACAAGAAACAAATCCACTTCACGGATGAGGAATTTAGTCCAGACTGTACCAGGCCCACATTTATCTGGCATTGTGCTTGCTTGATGCTTGGAGTTCCTATTCAGGCCAATGAAGATTTAGAGCTTGGAGGAACAGAAGTGTGTGTGTGTGTGTGTGTGTGTGTGTGTGTGTGTGTGTGTGTGATCTCCGTCAGAAGCCCTAAAGGGAATTAGGTAGAAGTGTTAGCCCTGAGGTTAGTTAGACACTTCTGCTAAGTATAGGCACAATGGCTGCCATTGTTAGCTTTTACCATTTGTCCTGTCATTTCTGTTGCTCTGACAAGCATGATACCCAAAAACAACTCAGAAGAGACAGGACTTATATAGTTCCCAATTCCAGGTCACAATCTGTTATTGTGGAGAAGACAAGGCAGAAACTCAAAGTACGACATCCACAGTCAAGGGTGAGAGAATAGTTGTGGATCTTTGCTCTCATCCAGATGTTTCCTCTCTTACATTGCTCAGGAACTCCTGCCTACAGATGGGGCCACCCACATGGGCAGGGTCTTCCCCCTTCAGCTAACAATCAACCCCCCACCCCAGACATGCCCACAGGCCAGTCTGATCTAGATAATTCCTCATGGAGATTCTCTCCCTAGGCAATGAGAGGTTGTATCAGGTTGACAGTTAGAGCTAGCCATTACACTGTTTCCCCCTGAACTAGATCTTTTTGTTGAACAGAGACCAATGGAACTCAGGCTGGAATGGGCAGGAACCATTGGCTTGTGACGGGGTTGGTGCTGGGATGGGAAAGAGTTCTCGATGCCACAGCTTGGTCTCAAGATTTCCTCTGAAAGCACGGAAATGTCTGCGTTGGAGTTTAGTGTTCAGTTTGTCCCTTGGCTGTCTGGTCATGGGCACATCTTTTTAATGTTTTTGGGTGCACATGCAGATAGCCCAACTGCTGCAGCATGGTGGACCTCCCCTACCAAGTCGCCGGGGTTTTACAAAAAGCCCAAATTACCTTTTCGGCATGTGACAACAGAAACCCAGGCCGAGATGAAGGCCTGACAGCCACTGCTCTACAGGGGAACTAGAGGCAGGCTGAGGCTGCATCGGGCATCCGAAGGGGAATTAGAGGCAGGCTGAGGTTGCGTTGGGCATCCGAAGGGGAACTAGAGGCAGGCTGAGGTTGTGTCGGGCATCCCAATTCTCTGCTGTGTGTCCTGGTGTTGGAACCCCCATCAGGGTTTCACAGCTCCTGCCCAGCACCTGGCTAGAGGTTTTGGGGAAGAAGCTGGTCTGGAGGACGTCGTTTCTGATGGATGGTCTTGAGCCACAGAAGGCCCCCCCCCCCCCCCCGTACAGGACGCTGATGGTCGTTGGGTGCCCTTTGGGGACTGAGTCTTTCCTCGTGTCTCAGAGGGTAGTTGGACCCCTGGAGCCTGGAGACAGGGCACATTAGTAAGAAACAGTCCAGGCCGACTGATCCTGCTTCTTGTTGCCTGTCTGGGAAAACAAGTCGTACAGAGGATTCTCAAAGCCCAGCCATACTTGATCCTGGAAATGACCCAACTGGAAACCAGTGCAGCCCAGTGATTCAACACTCTGCTGTTCATATCCTCAACTTAAAAAACAAACAAACAAACAAACAAACAAACAAAAAAAAAAACCAAAAAAACCAAAACCAAAACCAAAAAACATCAGAAACCTAAAGGGGAAAAATTCTTTCTTCAGCACTCAAGTATTCATGACAAATTTCAAGAAAGTTTAACCTATTATGGCAAAAATATCATCAGTTCTACCAAATGAGTGCTTATGGGAGGTGTCAGAGGTACAAGGAGTTAACAGTGCACACAGCCAATGGGAAGCAAGTGAAATGGAGCATCCTCCACCCCCGTGACTTTCCTCCCAGTGCTGACTCTCTAAGACCCTTACCCTGCCAAACCGGGTTGGGGGAAGAGCGAGGATTGCAACCATTTTGAACAAACAGTGACACTTCTTCTATCTGGGCTCTTTGCAGAATTTATGTTTTTGTTGCAGATGCTCCACATGGATGTCTTTCAGAAATGGCTGCTCCTGGCCACAGCCCCTAAGCTACAGGAAAGGTGTCACTCTTGTTAGCTGGAGGATGGTGACACCACCGGCCAGCCATTCTTCTGCTGCACGGCGCTGCAGCTCTGCTGAAAGGTAGACTACAGGTCAGGTTAATGACTCTCTCATGTGCTCGACTTGCACCCAGAATGTTCCTTCTGCAGTGAGATGCAATGCTATGAAGTCTGTTCATTTAACAGGTTTTCTGTGCCAGCCACTGGGGACTTACAGAACAAGACCTGCCATCCCTGCCTTTGATGACTTTGCAGACCAGATCCTGAGAGTGGGTAAACAGGATGCAGAAATGACATGGCAACAAAAACCAGCCTGTTATGCTATGTAGAATAATAGTTTAATATGGCAAAATCAGATGAATAAAAACTTACTATTGATTTTGACTCGAGGAACTGATGGCAAAACAGTGTCTAGTGAAGAGCTTTCAGGGAACAGTATTTGAGGTGTGTGGCGAGGAGGGGAGGGCTGCGTCGAGGCAGTGCAGATCGAAGCATCTCAATTCAAGTTCATTAAAATATCGTTTCTGCCTCAACAGAACAATAACTCAAGATATTTTACACAGAGGAGGGTGATTTCTGCTTGATTCCATTCTTTTTTCCTGCATGACACACCTAGAGGGCGCTGCAGTTCGAGAGTTTCATCAAAAGAGCCTTCAGTTTTGTGGCCTCATCACGAAAAGAAAAAAAAAAAAAAAAAAAAAGCAAACCTCCCCAGAAAGGGCCCTTTTAAGCATCCAGTTAACTGCATGCAGCTTGTCCACAGCAGGTTCTGACTAAGATTTCTGTGAAGCTGGTGAAGTTGGAAGCCGTTTTTGGCAGCCATTAGGCAGGGTGGCGCGTGAGGTCTTCGAGAGCTGAGTTCGTAATGGTGCTTAGGCGGCCGAAACACTGGACTGTAATTCTTCCCTTCCTTAACCGGACCTGGCTGTTTTGCATCCCATGTGCAGCTCGGCTGGCTCCACCTTAGCCTTCTGTATGTAAACTTAAGTCAGTAGTAAAATGTGATCACATCAGAAGGAAGTCCTTTCACTTTAATTGATAGGTGGTATGTGGAAACATTCCCCAGACAAAGACTATCACCATCTCCCTGAAACACAACTACCCTTTGACATTCTAGGAGTGATCACCCAGAAGAATTTCTCAATTTTAAAATGCTGAATAATGAAAATGATGGGGGTATTTTTCTAAATTTTATTTACTTAAAGAGGTATCCATTTCTTGGAGTATCAATATTATTTTCCATGACGCACTGGAAAACAGAGGGTTTGTAAAATCAAATGCAAGTAATCCTAGATTTTTAAATCTGCAGGGTGGTAGATCTTGGGCTTGCCTTTCCAAGGCAGAGCATGGGGTGAGATGCTCTGATGGGAAAAGGGACCACATCGGTCTGTCTGTGCGTTCCTGTGAGGATGGTGGTTCCTTCTTCAGTCGATTGGGGTGCAATGATTTCATGAAATTGTCAGAGCAGGTGTATGGAAAAGACATTATGATGTCAGAATTAGATGCAACAATATTAATTTGTGTGTGGAAAGTGAGGACCTCTGCCAAGAAGAAATGGAACCTGCATTCAGCCATGCTGTACCTTGGCAGTGAGACACTCAGAGACTTCCACTGGAGGACCCCAGAATGCTAGGGATGTGATGGCCCACAGGGAACAAGATTTATTTCCTTCTTCCCATCTTGGGGCTGAACATAAAGAGTGTGGAGCAGCAGGATGGATAAGCCAGGGATAAGGCACTGGAAAAAGCAGGGGTGGAGGAGGAAAAGGGAGGAAGGTGAGGAGGGGGGAAGAGGAGAAGGCTATGAGGTCAGTGCCCACAGCCAGTGTCGATAAAGTTTAGACATCAAACTTTGAGGTTTGTACCTCTTTGTAAATTGATGTATTTTTCTGGTGGGAAAAGGCCTTGAGTGTTAAAATGTGTTCAGCACCTACCTGACATCTGGGAGTCTGAATTTGCAGAACAAAGGTGGGCATTAATTCCAGTTTGAGTGTTAATTTGGCCCTGATAAAACACTCCAGTAAAACTAACATTTGAATAGGACCCAAAACTCCAAGAAAGAGCCAAAGATATTAAAGGAAAATAATAATTCTAAGAGCTTTGAAATTCACAGCACTTAAAAAAATACCCCCCCCCCCCCAATTCTTAAATTTTTCACAGTCCCTGTTCCCACTTCATTATTTAATGTGCCTTGTCTGGAGTTGACCAGCACTCCTAAAGAATGTCAAGTCCTCACTTTCCATGCAAGAAATAAGGGCCTCTGAGGACCTCCTAAATATTTCTGTTTTCCATCGAGCAAGAATTACCAAATGCTGTAATGGAACAGTGCTCTTCTGGCATTGGAGGGTTTTAGTGCCAGCTCTGGGGAGACACACCTTGTGTGATCTGGAGAGGTGAATCCTCCGGGCCTTGTATGTGTTTTTGTGTACACATGTGCATGTGTGTGCAGGCACATCTGTGTGTGTGTGTGTGTGTGTGTGTGTGTGTGTGCAGGGCAGATAAAAACCATGGCATGCCACTCCTCAGCAGATAGTTACCTTTGTTTGAGGGAGAGTATCTCATTTGGGAGCTGGGGGTTGCTATTTTGATGAGGTTGGCAGGTCAGTGAGCCCCAGGAATCTGCCTCTCTCTCTCTCTCCTTCCCAGCAGTGGGATTACAAGCCTGGAATGCTACACCTGGCTTGCTTGCTTTCTCTTTCTTTCTTTCTTTCTTTCTTTCTTTCTTTCTTTCTTTCTTTCTTTCTTTCATCTATCTATCTGTCTATCTATCATCTATCATCAATCTATCTCTCTATCTATCTACCTTCTATCTCTCTATCTCTCTCTCTCTCCATCTCTCTATTTTTTAAGGTATGTGCCACCACCACCTGGCCTGGCCTCTTTTCTGTTCTCTTAAAGATTTATGTATGTATGTATGTATGTATGTATGTATGTATGTATGTATGTATGTATGTATGTATGTATTTTATGCATATGGGTACTTGTCTGCATGCACATCTGCACACCAGAAGATGGTTTCAACTGCCATGTGGGTGCTGGGAATTGAACTCAGGACTTTTGGAAGAACAGTGAGTGCTCCCAACCACTGATCCATCTCTCCAGGCCCTGGATTTTATTTTTTAACTGTGGTTTCTGATGGTTGAGCTCAGGCTGTCATGATTTCGCAGCACTGCATTTTTTATCTACATGCATGCTATCTCCCTAGACCCTGGACTTTGTTGTTGTTGTTTTGCTTGTTTTGTTTGTTAGTGGGGCTTCCCTAAGGCGTACTGTTATTACGTAGGCAGAAGGACATGATTTTGCGATTGACTCCGTAGGCTGCTAATTCAAAGGGGCTGTGTGTCTGGAAGTTGCTAGTCACACCCTTTTTCGCTTGCTCCAGGATGGCAAAATATCCACAGTGTGTGTGATAGTCAAACTTTGAATTCCCTTAAATACAAAATTACTTACCATAGTGAAGAGCTCAGGAGAAATTGTCATGAATAAAAGAAATAACCGTTGTGGCTGATGAATGTGTGGAAAGGTGTTCAGCTTCCCAAAGTTGGAGAAACCCAAATACTAAATCCATTTAAAACATTTACTGTACAGCCCTCTGCTCTGGGCCTCATCCTCAGAGAGGTGGTCCCTGGGTGGGCCAAGGGCTGCCTTTCTGCATGCATGATTAGAGTGCTCGTTCAGCCTTCCACATAGGGGTCCTAGCTTTGTCTTTTGATGTGGGTGTGTGTGTGCGTTCATGGGCATGTGTGTGCGTATGTGTGTGTGTATGCACACAACTGTACATGCTTGTGGAGCTCTAAGAACAACCTGGGCTGCCATTTTCAGGTGCTGTCTGCCTTGATTTTTTTTTTTTTTTAGTCCTCCCACTGATCTGGAACTTAGCAAGTAGGCTAGATGGCTAACCAACGAGCCTGCTTGCCCTTCCGGGCCTGTGGGCTCTCGGGGAACAAGTCCCTCTTGTCTGTCAGCCATCCACTTCCCAGCCCCAGATTTTGTCTTTAGCCTAGCACTGTGCTTTAGCCCACTTTGCAGCCAAGCTTTGACAGGCATTCTTTACCGCATCTGCTGTACCTCCACCCTCCAGTCTCAGTTCTAAATGTGCGCCCAGGACTTTGGGGTCCAGTGGGCGTCCTTCTAAGTGGTCTCATTTTCTTTCTCTTCCTCTGCAGGTGGAGGGAGCTGATGTGGTGGAGAAATGACTTTGAGGATTTTTTTAGTGCAATATTAATTCATGTCGGATGTAACGAGTAACAGCGCAATGAAGTGAACTCAGACCCAGCAAAGCCATTAAGAAAATGTGCCATTAGGGAGAGGGCCGGGCTTTTGCTACAGGAGAGACTCACAGGTCTACACTTGAGTATGTTCGAGGAAACGATTAAAATGTTTATAGCCCTAATAATTATGTTCCCTTTAAGAAGTGGAGACTTCTGGAGCCAGCAACACTTTCCTAATTCACTGTATCAGCAGCACATTTTCCTTCTTTCTTTCACTCAGTAGAAGTGTTTGTAGAAATAAGTGCATCTCTGTGAAGAGAATCCTGGGCTGTAGCCTTTGAGCTAGTATTCTGGGATTCCAGCTCTTCTGTTCTATCTCTGTTTTCCTTCCTTCCTTTCTTCCTTTCTCTCTGTCTCTCTCTCTTTCCCTCCCCCTCTCACTCTTGCTCTTCTTTCTTTCTTTCTTTCTTTCTTTCTTTCTTTCTTTCTTTCTTTCTTTCTTTCTTTCTTTCTTTCTTTCTTTCTTTCTTTTCTTCAACACGAAAGCCCAAGCTTTAGGTTTTGTTCAAATCTGCAAAAGCACATATCAAATATTTCCTTATTTCTTTTCATAACATCAAAGAGAGGGTGTGCCATCTCTTTTTATGAAACCCCCGCAATTTAACACAAGTAGAAATTGTCAAGCCTGAAATTGACAGGTATTTGTTACAGTCAACAGTGAGCTGTTCAGGTTTGGGATCACCCATAGCATAGGCAGTCTCTGGCATGTGTCACAACAGCAGCAGACTTAGAAAGCTTTGAGGAGCAATGCAATCGCCTGGAGCCCGGTGGCTGTGAAGGTAGCAAGCGCCGGCGAGTGTGGACGAAGGCATCCCTCCTCTCCACCATCGAGGCCTCCTGCCATCTGCAGGAGTGCCCTGCAACCTGAGGACGGGGGTCCCGTGCTCTCCCAGGGCCCACTCTGTCGCTACATCCCTGTGCTGCCATATATGGGACTTCTCATAGTGTGATGAGACAGAGAAGTGTGTTGTCATAGAGACCACTGGCAGCTTTGGTATGAGGACTTGGTTAGTGCTGAGCTGTCCCTGTGTTCCGGGGCTCTGCTGGCGCAGGCGCGGTTCCAACACAAGTATCTTGTGCAGTCACACTATTTTTGGCCGTCCCATAAGCAACTGCGTGGGCTCATGGAGTTTCGTAAGCAATGGCTCCCTGTCTAAGTACAAACCAGCCAGAGGGATGAGATTTTAGTTAGAAAATAAGCAACTTCTGTTTTGAAAACCTTCTGTGTTTTACTATTCTCCTGTTTCCTGTAGTAGTTATTGCCAGTTATCTGATTTGCAGAAATTCTGAAAAACAAAACCAAGAAACAAAAACCAGGAGTATATTTCTGAAAGATACTGGGATAAGAAAGATTATAAAGATCACCTTTTATTGCTCAGCTAACTTGTTCGTGATATAAAGACATTCCGTAAGGAATTTGTGCCCGGATATTAGTGTTCCGTGTAAACTTAAATTTTTCATATGGCAAAGCCCTCCTTCTCCCTGGAAGGAAGGAAACTAGAACATGTGTTCTAGTTTCATTCTGCTGCTGTGTAACATTCTGACCTAGAGCAACTTAGGGAAAGAGCGGGGGCTATTTGCCTAATGCTTGCAGGTCACACTCAGTCTCCAGGAAGCCAAGGCAAGAGCTCAAGCAGGAGCCAGAGAGGGACATTGTTCCCTTCCTACTCATAGCACCACGCTATGCTAGCTTTCCTACATGTCCAGGGCCACCTCCCTCAGGATGGTGTCACCATGGTGGCCTGGCCTCCTGTACCAATTAATTCATAATCAAGGAATACCCCACAGGCACACCCACAGGCCAGGATGATCTGAGCAGTTCCTCAGTCGAGGCTTCCCACACAGCTAACTCTCTAGGCTGTGTCAAGTTGACAATCAAAATTAACTAGAGCAGTATGTGAATGTGAAAAGTTAAATTTTCTTACTTATAAAATGACTTAATATAGTGAAGAGCTTGACACGATTTTCGCTCTGGTTGATGAAGATGCTGAGAGACATCAGTACGACAGATCCTTTGTTCCTTTGTCCAGACCAAACTGTGGACATAGAGAGCTGTGGCCATCACAGAGAGCCACGGATCATACCAAGATTTCGGTGCAGATTTTAAATAATGTAAGTAAAAATGAAACCTTAGTGCCCAGTTCCATTAGCTACACTTTGAGGTTCTCAGTGGCCTTATGCCCCTGTTGACTGCCCTCTTGGACAGAAAGGTGATGAAGTCTTCTTGTCATCCCGAGCTCCTGCTCATGTCTTTTCTAGATGCTAATCAAGCATCAAAGAAATGCGAGTCACCTCAAGATTCCCTAAGACCCACAGCCCACTGTAAGAGGCGAGGCAGAAAGCACCACAGGGACCTACCTTGTTAGAGAACAGTTCTAGCTGCGAGAGGCAGCTGAGTCCGCCCTGTACCCGCCACCACCTTCACTCTAAACTCCCAATCTTCAGAGCCCCAAAGGAGGAAAACGCTGTTCTGTTTGCAGTGGGATGTTCTGGCAGCCATTGTTCCTGCTAAGCACGAGAGAATGCAAAGGGAAGGGAGGAGAAAGCACAGCAAAGACACAGGTAGGGGTTGCTACAGAGATGAGAACCTTGTTTAGGTGTGAGATTGTGTTTTAGAAGGGGCAGTTTGCAGTGAGCTTTGCTAAAGCTGAGCCTTGGCGGTGTCTGCTCGGGTGCACTCAGTGGGTCTGTAGGAAGGGAGGGGTCTCATCACTGTGCCTCCATTGATGGCGCAGAAGGCTTGGAGGCTTGTCACAAGGTCACCTGCAGTGTTCACGGCGACTAACGTAATCAGGATGAGGCTTTCTTCTGCATGGTATGTGGGAGCTTGGCAGCGTGACTGACCTCATACTCAAGTGTATTCAAAGAGTAGCAATAGATACAGACGTAGAATTTGAATAAAAGCTCTAGGCTTGAGTTGAAATTTCCGCACATGGTTCCTCATTAAAAATCCTTGGAAATGGGTGTGGTAGCTCTTAGAGGCCTGTGTAGGACCCTTCTGATCACGATTGCTATCCCAGGCAACTGGGGAGCTTTGGGGGGGGGCACAGAGGTCAGGAGGGGCTCACAGGACCCAGGAACCCAGGAGAGGGCAGTGTGGTCTTACTGAAGTTTAGGAAGAGACCAGCCTGACGTGCTGCTGCAGAGAACACAACAGGGAAGGCCTGAAAGAAAGCCCAGTGCTGACTGGACTCTCCTGAATCGGGGCAGTGGCTTGGATCTTGCCTATCCCCTGCAAGTTACATGCCGAAGGTTAGCCATCGGCCCATGACCCTGTTGGGACATTCGGAGGTGGTCAGACCCTCAAGAGCCGGGAACTAGTGGGGGAAAGTTTGGTTTCTGGGGGTGGGGTAGGGCCCCAGTCTGGGACCTCCGTCCTTTCTTCTCTCTGCTTTCTGGCCACTTGAGTTGGGCAGCCTCGTTCCTGCCCCCGCCCCTGTCGCCACACATACACCAAGGATTCTGCCCCATTTGAGCCCACAAGCGACAGGGGACTAGACACTGAAGTGTGAACCAAAAGAAACCTCTCCTCTTTATAACCTGACCATTTGACGCGTTTTGTTAGAGTGACAGAAGGCTGTGCCCGCGCTGGGTCTGTCTTAGCACTGTGCGTGCACGTGCTAAGCACTGGACAGCCCTGCGCTGACAACCACAAAGGAGAGCAAATGCAAGTCCTCCCTGAGGTCCGCAAAGAGAAGACGGTCCACTTAAGCTCTGACTTTCACCCATGTAAATAAGACTTTCAGTGAAAAGGAAAGAACCCCAAGAAAGATGAGCAGCAAAACAGGCAGGCGTAAAGCCTTCTGTGGAGCATGCTTTTATTTGTTTAAAACGCTCCCCCAACCCCCACTTCGCAAACAAAAACGCATGTCTTACATGCACAAGCTTCTGAAAGAGAAGGAAAGGGTTCGTTTTCCTCCGTGACCTGGGGGTGGGTCTGGTCACAGCCGTGGTGGGAAAGTTTTTATTTTCTATTTCCTGCCTGTGATTTGCCTTTCCTCCACATGGATTCACTGTTTTCATCATTAAAAGCTAGAATGCGTTTAACACTCTGGCTTCGAAATTATTGGAATTCCACAGGAAGCTGTAGAGACAGGAGAAGATTCCGGGGAGGGGAAGGCAGATTCCTACACCCACCTTCCTGCCGTGGTCACCTCATGCTGCCTGGAGCCAGGAAAGTGACGCCGGTGCTCTCTGTGTGTGTACGCCGGATGCCATCCTGCGTCATCTGTAGAGTCACATAGACACCACCCCATCCAAGCTGCAGAATTACCCTGTCAGTTCCTGGGCTTCAGAGGATGACTCCTTCATGATCGTTTCCTGCCTCTCCCTACCCCAAGTAGCAGCAATTCGTGTCTTTTGCATCTTTATAATTTTGCCACTTTTGAGCATGATACACTAATGACCATCGTCATATTACATGTGGCCTTTTAGAACAGGCTCTTTTCACTCTGCATAATGTCCTTGGGACTCATTCAGGTAGCATTCAAGTCCATGCTATTTGATTGCAGAGTGTGCTGTACTGTAGGTGGCTCACCTATCAAAGGACAGCTTGGTTATTTTCAGTTTCAAGGTGGTGAAAATTGCTATGAATCATTGGGTCCAGTTTTGTGTGTGTGTGTGTGTGTGAACCTCCATTTTCATGTCTCTGAAACAAATATCCTGCAGGCCTTTGATGGACTTTCCTGTAAGTATGTTCAGTTTTTAAAAATACAGTATTTTAATTTAAAAATAAAATCATATATGCACACAACATATTTTCATTTACCCCTGCTCCTCCCCCTTACTCTTTGCAGACTTACCCCTCCCTTTTTTTTCTTTATAACTCGTGGAGTCCAATTTGTGCCGCCCACATCCTCAAAAGTATGAGGCCATCCCCTGAGCCCATCAGTCTATCTGGGGCACACCCTTGAAGAAAACCGATTCTGCTTTCTCAGAAGTCATCAGTTGTGGATGGGGGCTCCTTAGTCACTACCCACTCTCCAAGACGTAATGTGGACTGGCTGGCTCTTGGGCAGCAAACATAGCTGCTGAGAGTTCGTGTTTACAGTGGTCTTGTTATGTCCAGAAGACCCCATTTCTCTGGTCTTCCTCGGCCTTTTGCTCTTAGAGTCTGTTTAATTTTTACATTATTATCAATTTAAACATTTAAATTGTTTACTTAATATCATTTAAATTATTATTATTTTTTAAAAATGAAACTGCCAGACATACGCCTATAGTCATAATATTTGAAAACCTAAGGCAGGAGGATTTCCATGGATTGGAAGGCAGTCTGGGCTGCATAGCAAAAATTAGTTCACCTAGGATGGCATAGTAGGAAGCTGCTTCAAAAAGCCTCAGGCCACCACAATAAAAAAATAACTGTACAATTTCACAGGGTGTGGGAGATCCAGTTTGCCTCCCCATGGTCAGCATTTGGTATTAATATCACCAATTGTTGTTTGGGTTGTTGCAATAATAATGTGTCACTGATCCCATTTGCACATCTTACTGTCTGAACTTATGACATCCATATGTCTTCTTTGATGACATGTTACAATGTCTTTGCCTGTTTACTACTTAAATTATTGTTCTTCTTGTTGTTGAGTTTTGCAGCTTTGTATATGCCTCCCCCATTTTAGCATGGCTTGATTTAAGATTTATCATTAGTCACAAGGGCCAATGATGGTTCTTGTTCATGGTGGCATACCCTTTAGGATGTTAGCTAAGACACTAACGCCGTGTGTAAGGAGGTTGTGATGAATGACGTAGCCTGACTCTGGTCCTGTACTGGTGAGCAGAACATGCTTAAGGTGGGTCAGGCCAGGCCAGGCTGAGATGCTGTGCAGGTCAGCTACAGTAGAAGCATTTTCAACATAAAATAATTCCATTAACGGGGAGGGGGGTTCAACTGGGACATCCTCCTTTTGTAGGCTGAGGGCCATTGGTGTGCACTAGATATGGTTCCCTTGTGTCATTTGGAGTGTCTGCCTGTGTCTGCAGTTTGCTTTTTCATTCTTTCAACAGAATCTTTGTAGATGGTTTATAATAATTTTCAAGTCCCATTTTCTTTGATGGTGTGTGGGCTGTGTATAAGACTTCTTTATGCGACCTCAAGTTTCAAAGTTTTTTCCCATTTTCTTTGAAAAGTTTTCTCGTTTTATGTTAACATTTAAATATGCATCAACTTTTAGTCAATTTTTGTTTAAAATATTAGAGAGCGGTTGGTTGTTTTTTTTTTTTTGTTTTGTTTTGTTTTTTCTTTTTTTGCTATGACTATCTAATTTCCCTAGAACTTCTGAGTCTTTGTTCTTTGTATGATGATGAATGTCCATTGTCCAATCTGTAGACTCAATGATGACCTGAAAAAGCTCCAGTGGGCATGCCTTGGGGGTTGTCTTGATCACATTAATTGTGGTGAGAAGACCATTCGTAACTGTAGGCGGCCCCTTTCCCTGGTGGGGGACTCTAGGCTGAGGGTGAAGAAAGCCAGCGGAGAGCTAGCACCACTCATTGCTCCTTCTGATTCAGATACAGCATGATGATCTGCTTCCGGCCACTCTGCGTCACTTCCTGCCTGGCACACTGTACTCTTGAACCCTTTCCCCCTTGATTTTATTAACGTAGCAGGACAAGAAATCAAGTTGGCATGCTCAGGAGTGCTGGAGAGGCTGAGTCCTCTGTGGTGTCTCCTTGGTCTCTGTTTCTGTCTCCATCAGTATCACACAGCTTTGTCAGTGCAGCTTCTAAATCAAGTCTCCATGTCAGTCATTTCCTGTGCTTCCTCTCACTCTGCTTTAGCCATTCAGGCCGTATGCTTTCTCATAAAAATTCCAGAATAATTTTTATATCAGAAAACTTTCCCTAGGGTTTTGAGAAAAGGTTTGTCTAGTGTGAATATCGGGCAGGGGATAATTAGTACCTTTATATTGAGTCTTTGACTCCACAGGGGTGGCATGTCTCTTTGTTGTTTAAATGCTGACTGAATCTTTTATTAGCATTTTGTAGCTCAACAGTCAAGTTCTGTATGGGCTTTAGTGAGATTCAGAATTTTTAGTTTTGAAATAAAATGTTCAAAAAAATTCACTTGAGTGACTATAAATGATTTTGAATTTTTACTTTGTTTCTATAACTTTATTTTTGCAACACAGAAAACCAATGATTTTCATGCTTGTTTTCAGCTTGTGAAACTTCTGAAGTCATTAGTCTTTAGAGCTTATTTTTTACATTTGAGAGCTAACATGTTTCCATATGGACTCTTCACGTTAACTCTCTGTAGTTGGTTCCCCTTCTGTCCCTCTCATCTTCCGTCTCTCTTTCCTCTGCAGTTCCCTTCCATGCCCAGTATTCCCCCTTCTTCTTGGTTCCAGTGCTTTTTCTCCTTGCCTTGAAGCCACACTCTTTTCCAGTCACATTGGCCCCTTCCTAGTTTCTGGCCCTCACCTTATTTCTTCCCACCTGGACCTGTGTGTTTCCTGGTTAGAGGCAAGGATCTGCGGATGAGAGAGAAAACACAGGGTTTGCCTTCCTGATGCTGGTATTCTCACTTGACACAGTGTCTTTTGGTTCCATCCAGTGTCTTGCAAATTTTACAGCTTTGCTTTTCTTTATGGAATCCCATTGTGTATGTGTGCCCCACTTTCACTGTCCATCTGTCTGCTGGTGCGCATCTAGAATACTTCTGGTTCCGTGCTATTGTAAAGTGATACCTTGTGAACGTTGTGGTGTCTTTTTGTTGTTCCTTTCATGGATTGTTACACTAGAAAATGTGCAAGTGTTTTGTGTGTGATGTGTACAGATGTGTGAGATGTGCATGCATATGTGTTATGTGTGTACATGTGATGTGAGTGTATGTGACAAATGAATATACATGAATATGTGTGTATGAGTGTGTGAGGAAGTGTGCACGAATGTGCTGGTCCTTCTTTTCCAAGCGGGATGTCTGCCATTTTCTTTCCTTGCCTGGCCATGCTGGCTGTGCTCTGCTTCTAGAGTTCTGAAGAATAGAAAGAGTATTCTCCTTGAGGAGAAGGTGGGCGATCATTGTTTCAGTCTGAAGTATAGCCCTTTGTTTGTGTGTGAGAGGAGGATATCTCTCCCCCATTCCTAGTTTTGTGAGCGGTCTTATCATGAATGGACATTGAGCTGATGAAGTGTTTTTCTGCACCAAGTGTGCTCATGTGACCTTTGAGCTTCAGTTTATTACCAGGTGGACTGCTGTCTCAGCTCATGTAGAGTGCTGTAACAAAACCAGGGAAGCGGCATAGCTTAAAACACAGCAGCAGTGTATTTCTGGGGTTCCAGAAGTGCCGGGTCAATGTGCCAGCAGAGCTAAAGTCGGGTGAGTGCTTCTTTCTCAGGTGTGCTCTTGCTGTGTGCTCACATGGAGGGCTGTGAGAGACAATTGTGAGGACATGGATTCCAGAGCCCTCATAACCAGCAAGGCACTTCCTCCAAACACACCACATCCAGGCTTCACAGACACCTTCTAAAGGGGACACACTTAGTCTCCAGCTGTACAGCTGACTCATTTTTATTCTTTTAAGATTTATTTTTCCTTGACTCCATACACATGTGTTATGTTCTGAGATCATGGTTTCCCTTCCTATGGCCAGAAGTGCTGCGTTCTGGAGCTGGGAGGGCTCACTTTAGAGATCTGTGCTTACCTGTACAAGACCCACCCGTGATGAAGACCACCACGTCCAGAACAGACAGGGGAGTTCCCCAGAGGTGCGCCTCTACTGCAGGAGCAATAGGTAGTTGGTAGCTGTCAATGGAGTGAGAGCCACTTTTCCTGAGACTGTGGCCCCTGGTAGGTCCCCCACGCCCACTGCATGGCCACCCATGTGCGTGTGGGAAGCGCTGGATAGACTCAGGGGGTTGACTATCAATAAGTAAAGAAATAAAATATGAAAGGAGGACATGGCCTAGAGGGGCAATGTGATGGGGACCCTGAGGGAGGGGATCTATGTGATTAAGACACACTGTATATATGTACGGAATTTTCAAAGAAGCAATAAAAAGAAAAGTCCCCTATTATCTACTCTTACCTCCTTCCCCTGTGACCAAATTCTCCCTGCTTTCCAAGCCCTGCTCTTACTCGCGTGCCTTTTCTTTCTGTGGCCCTCTGTGTTTAACTAGGCTTGCTGTATGATCGTGGCTGGAGCTTATCTACCTGGCTGAAAGCACCAGTAGCCACACATTCTGCAACCATAACTATTTATAGCTCTTTAGGAGTGGGTGGGGCCTGATGAGCACCTCCCTCTTCAGCGTGATTCTCAAATACTGAACCCATGTTTCAGCCCTGGGGTAGGTCTCACCTGGATGTATGTTAGTATGTGCGATATATATGTACATTAAACGTAGATTGTACTTTCCACTGCATCTTATTAATGCTCTGTTTCACCCACAGTGGAGAGGGGTTTCCATCTGTCCTTTTCCCTTTGGCGCTCTCCTCGGCTCAGGTGTCAGGGCGCTGACCAGCAAGCACACCGAGCGGCTCCCCTCCTGTTTTCTAGATGGAATCGTGTAGTGTTGTTAATTTTTAAGTGCTCGGTAGAATTCTTTCGTGCAAGAATACAGGCCTGGAGACAGCTCCATAAGGAGTTTTCAAATAAGAAATTGCATTACTTTAATCACTGTGGAGCTCCTCTATTTATTTCGCAGTGCGTGAGCCACGCTCGTTGGTGTTTTCTGAATTGCTCCATTTCATCAAGTTGTCAAATTTGTGTCATGGAATCGTGATTACTTTTTTGATGTCTGCAGAATATGTAGTAGCATGGACTGCTGTTTTCTAGGCATTAATAATGCCTTATGAGTAATTTTTCACTTTATTAGGGAACTGTGCTATTTTTCTTGATCTTTTCAAAGAACTACTTTAATGTTTCAGTGATTTTTTTCCTTCTAGTTTTTTCTGTTTTAAATTCTATTGGTTTTCTACTCTTCTAATTTCCATCCTTCTACTCCATTCAGGTTATTTCGATGGCTTTCTGTTTCTTTCCTTGAGCACCTGGGTTAGTGATACGGGAGCTTTCTCCTTTTCTAATGCAAGCATGTGGCACTACATATTTTTCTTATCTTATTGCTTTAGCTATAATCTAACAATTTATAGGTGTTGCTCTTTCCCCTTCAGTCAGTTCAATGCATTAAAAAAATAGATTCATTTATTCTATTTCATGTTTGTGAGTGTTTTGTCTGCACGTTTGTGTGTGTGTCACATGCATGCCTGGTGCTCTCAGAGGTCAGGAGGAGTCATCCGATCCCCCGGAACTGAAGCTATAATCAGTTTGGGCTGTCATGTGGGTGCTGAGCATGTACTTGGGCCCTTTGGAAGAGCAGCCCAGGGCTCTTAACTGCTGAGAAATCTCTCTGGAGATGTCCAAAATGCAAGAAACCTCATCATTTATTGTTCTTTTTTTATTATTATGGAATTTGATTTTGATCTGAAATGTCTGTTTGGTCAGAGAACAAGCAATTTGAAACAAGTAATAAAACAAAGGAGACGAATGAAGTTATTGGTTACGTTTTCCAGGTTCAGAACACATTGGGTTGCTCACAGGATCTGAGCAATCCTTCGCCAAGCATGCTGTAGTCCAGCCTGGTGAGCAGCGCGTTTCCTTAGTCTGTGGCGGGAGCACAGCTTCCCTGCTCGCAGGGGCTGCTGCTTGTGCGGTTCCTTTGAGAACAGCTCATTTGCTTTGGCTCTCTTTGTGCTGATAGCTGTAGTTACTTTCATCACCAGCATTGGCTTTTCTTATCACCCATTCCACGCCTCCTTCATTGGGGTGGAGATGGTGCTCTGGCCTAGACTCCCTCTTCCTGTGAGGAAACTGCCTACTTTAAACGTGGGATTCTGGCTGGCTTCATGCCCCTAGTAGTAGCAGCCTGAGACATGGGAGTTTCCTACCATCTAGTTCACTTGAGGTGATGCATGGGGCAGGTGGATGTTAGCCAGGCCCTTCTCTCCCTCCCCGTCTTGGAGCCACATCTTTTCACGCAGCTTCCTCATGCTCTCCTCCTGCCCCTGGAGCACTCTAACTCAGGCCAAATCAGTGCAGTCTATTGATCAACAGTGTGCCACGCAAGGTGCTTAGCAGGCAAATGAGGAATGCCCACACTCTCTTCACACTCAAAGTCCTGTCATTCACACTACGGTGGCGATTATCCTGGCTGCCTCACAGATAAGACCTGCCCTACACCCAGGGTTAGCCACCGCCCACAGGAAGGCACGCCCGTTGAGGAATCGCTGTACAGTGGGGGCCTAATGCAGACTGGGAGCGGGGGAATTATCCTGGCCTCTCAAGTCAGGCGGCTGCACACAGCCTGGGTGCTCCAGAGTGGTGTAAGGATGCTTGCCCTCAGGGAGACTGCACGCCACTCGCACAGACCACAAACACAGGTGGGGTGCTCTTTGTTCTGTAATATAATTTTCTCCTCCAAAATGGCACTGCAGCTGTTCCGCCACTCGTTTCTCTAGCCAATCCAGAATAACAAGGGGCCCGAACTGAGAGGACCAAGTTAGCTCTGGGTCAGAAGGAGGGCAGTCCTAGTTTCCCTTCATAGCAAGCCACAGTAGACATTATTTTCTACAAATGTAAGGATGGTACGTGTGCCAGTCTGTGTGTCAGTCAAATGTGCCGATTACCACTGATGGAGTGCCAAGGTCAAACCTGAAGAAGTGTGTCTTCGGGGCCGAGGCAGCAAAGTGTTCATCACACAGGCATGATGACCTGAGCTGGACCTCAGAACCTATGCACAAATCTGGAAGTGACAGTGCATGCTGTGACCCCGACCTGGGAGGGTGGATCTTGGGGGCTTACTGGCCAGCCAGTTTCCAACAGAAAGTCCTGTTTCTCTAAGCAGCAGGGATGGCTCCTGGGGAAGGACACGTGGGGTTGCCCTCTGGCCTCCAACTCACCAGAACAAGCGCACATTGACAGCGGTCCCACACTCACAGGGGCATGCACGCCCACACATGCAAATGCAAATGTATGCACAGATATACACACAAAGAAATGCAGCTTTCACAGCATGGGACGATCCCCATGTCACGGATTCATTGCATGAAGACGTTGAAGAGAACAGGGACATCAGGAAGCTTCGAGATCAGCCGCAGTCTGCGAGGAGCTCCCCTAACAAAGCCGGGTGCTGTGATAACAGAGGGGAGGCAGCAGCCACAGAAGACTGACTGGCAAAAGCTAGCAGGACTTAAGAAAAGCAGCCAGAGAGCCCATTGCCTTTTTGTTTGGCGCTGCTGCCATTGACCAGTTGTCTGAGAGTAAGTGATTGCCTGGAGTGGGGCGAGAGGGAACCTGGCCAATATCCCGAGCCAAGGCGTCCCAGGCAAGCCATCAAGAGAAGCGTTTCCTCACCCCTTCCTTTCTTCCTTTTCTTCTGCTCAAACTTCAAGAGCATTTTATTTAAAATGAAATCCCCCCGTAAAGTTGTGCGCTGCCTTTTATGTAAAGATGAAGTATCTCGGAGAATAAAGGAAGGAAGAGAGGAAATTAAAAAGGCAGTGAGGGAGGGATGTCTGGCTGCTTGGCCTCTCACCAAGTGACCCTGTGCTAGACCACATGGGACCCGGAGCTGTGTGAGTCTACTGAGGAAGCGAGCGATTTATGGGGTCTGGTTTGGGCTTTTGATAAGTATCTCTGTAAAGTGATGCAAGGAAAAACAACCCTGAGCCCACTATAATTGCAGTATTCCTGTAAATTATTTTAAGATGAGAGAGGCCATCAGGCCTGGAGAGAAATAACCCCCAGGCTCGGATATTTATGTGTATTTCATTTTAAAAATCGGTGCCACAACGTCCCAATGATCATTAAGCAACCTGTCTGGGTGTCCTTGGGAAGCCGGAGGATTTGTTCCCTGAGGAGCATGGAACAGTTATTCATAAGCAGGACCGGAACGCCACCGGGGCCACATCCTCTGTGTGAAACATGAGGAGCCCTGATACCAGGGGACCACCTGAGTTCTTCCTGCAGAGCTCTGAGCGCAAAAACTCGGGGGTGTCTTTTCTGTTCCCTTTAGCAAGAGCTGAGGTAAGAACGAGAGAGCTAAAATTTGCTGGTTCTTCTGAGCAGAGTGACAGGCAGGGGCTGACATCTGGCGTCAAAACCAAGAACTTCTGTTCATTTAGGACCAGAGGTTTTCAACAGGGGGCACGTTTGGGAATTTCTACAGTTTGGACTGTCACAGCGGGAATGCTCCTGCCTGGAGGTAGAATCCTGGGATCCCTCCAGACACCCCACAGTGCTCAGGATGCCTTGTCAGGGAGGAAGAGCAAGAGCAAGCTGCAAACACCAAAAATCCCTGGGTTGAGTACCTCTTCTTTGAAACACGGTGGAAGCCTGGATACTCCAGGGTTGCTGAGAATTTTCCAGATTTGATGGATTTCCTGGCAGACCCTGATTATCTCAGAGGCTGAGTTGTTCGAGTATAAAATTCGGTCTGTTTCAGACTCAAAGACTTTCCCATTGCCGCCCCTCCCCCCCGGAAGCTATAGTCCAAGTTCAGCCTGTTTGCTTAGACAGTATCAGCACACTGAAAAAGGAGAGGTGGGGCCTGTAGCCTCAGTACAATGGATCCTCACTACAACCTGCCGCTTATTGTAGCTCGTGTGTCACTCTGGGATGGTAATTTCTTCTAAGGTATTAAGGCTTCTCCTGTCCTAGAATCATGGCCCAGCAAGAACTCGATAGTCTGGGAAGACCTGCAGGAATGGCTACCAAAATGAGCACATGGACACGGCATGGCAGGTGCCCACCCCGAGAGGACTTGGCCTGTGTGTGCCGGCCTGAAGGGCCTTAGGAGTGTTCACCGTGGGTGCCCGGGCTGAGTGGTTTCTTCCCGCTCGAGCTGCAGCTGTGCAGACGACTCCTGGCTCCTTATGGAAAATATTAGCGCATGACATGATTTTCTGCTAAAGCTGTTTCTGCTCAGGCAGAGTTGAAGTTTGGGGGAGTAGGAGCTGTCTGTTCTTGTCCAACTTTGATGGACAAAGAGCTCTGGCTTCCATCTTGTCAGTCTCCATGGCGTGCACTCCTCATTAGGGGTAATCTGTGGGTGACTCATGCGTTCCTGTGTGTTTGATCTTCCGAGATAAGTAGAACCAGCCTTGCTTATGGCTGGCATGGCACAGCCTGGTTCCTGAGTCTGGTGTCTTTGGAGACTGGGGAAATTATTTTAAAACTGATGTTTCCATGGTGACACATAGGTCGTTGTATGTTTGTGTTGGGTGTAGTCCCAGGACCTAAGAGTGGCCTATACTCTGGTTCTCCCCCTTCTCTTTTTCAGGCATGCTCCAAGTTGAGAAGGCTTGCGGGTGGCAAGTGACACAGTGTTTGAGGCTAGAAAAAGGTAAATGATACATAATGAAATTTAAGGGTGAGTCCCAACTTTCTGGAAGTCTCCAGAAGCCACTGGGCTTGCTGACAATGAAAGGAGGGTCACAGCCAGAGACTTTGCCTAGCCCCTCAGTTTCTTCACCGAATGACAGCCACCTCTCCCAGAAGTGGGTGTATCTGTCACTGTCTCATCTTCATGGGGGTGAATTTCTTGGCCCCTGGAAGTGGTGGACTCACAGCTTTCCTTGGGGGGCACACCAGGATTCTTGGAAGTCCCACGTGGGGACACCCCAGTTTTTGCACTTAGCTGTTTGGCGAGGGGTATAGGGCAGTGGAGACTTCTGGGCTTATAGGGTCTCTGCAGCTTTGGCCTGGAGGGTGGGGTCTCAAGTTAGATGACATAAGAATACAGGAAGAGTGTTTGAAGAGACGCTGTGCTCGAGTTTCACTGAAGTGGTGACTCACGTACTAGAGGTTTCTCAGGGGCCAAGAGGTGGTGGTTGGGACTGATATGACAACATTCATGCAAAGATACGGCATCTCTGTGAATCAGGCATCACTCTAAACACATAGAGGGAGTAATTTTGTTTCAGCCTCCTTGTTTTTTCAAGGGGGGGTTGTATTGGTTACTTTTCTGTTGCTGATATAAAACATTCTGACCCAAAGCAACTTGGGGAGAAAGGTTTTTTCAACTTACATTTTCAGGTAACAGTTTATCCCTGAGGGAAGTCATAGCAGGAACTGAAGCCATGGAGGAGGCTGCTTGCCTGCTTGCTCTCTAGTTTGTGCTCAGCCAACGTTCTCATACTGCCCAGGTTTACCTGCCTGGGGATAGTAAGTACCTCCTACAGCAATTCTGGCCTCCCCAGTCAACAGTTAACACAATTCCTCACAGACATGGCTTCAGGCACGCTCCAGTATGGGCACTACTCCGGCTGAGAGTCCTTGAGATGACCCTGGGCTATCAAGTTGACAGCTGAAGCTAACAAGGACAGCAAAGTTCACTGTGATCCCGATGCTGTGGTGGAGCTGTGACCTGTTTCCACCCTGCAGTTCTGAGCCCCATGACCTCTCTGCATATGAACTCCACAGAGAAGTCCATTCTCAGTGACACTGAGGCCCAAGAAAAGCCCAGGGAAAGCTGCTCCCCTCCAGTTAAAAGCTTGTGTGCTGGAGGTCCATGTGAGGCTGGGCTTGGCCTTTCTGGCTCTCTTTCTGAAGCCCCGTGGAGGCAGAGCCATCTGGTGGAAGCAGGAGCGTTTGCCTGATTTCTTCTTGGCAGCAAGTACCCAAGAGCAGCCTGAGAGCAGAGCCAATGGGTTATTGCTGGAAGCCGAGGTCAGGATCATGATTGATTTGATTGGTCAGCTATTCCTGAGAATGGAGAGAATGGATGTGCAGGGAACAATCCAGAAAACAGTTTCCTTGGGGATAGAGGTCTAATAGGAGGTGCATTTCCACAGCTTGTCAACTTGAGCCGGGAATTAGCACAAGAGGGAAGGGACAGGTGGGGAGACTTCGGGGGACAGAGCCAAGAAGTGATACCAGCCAGTTCCAGTCCATGTTCGCTCTGGAAGCCTCTCAGGTGCTCTGGGGTGAGGACCTGGGGACTAGTTGCTTTGGGGGGGCTTTCTGGAGATCCCCGCTAGTCTTCCACCTAAGCATTATCGGGGGACAAATCACATGCCATTTTCAAATATCTCTCATCTCTGCGCAGATATGGAAACACAGAGAGGGTTTTTCTCGATGCTCTCTCTCTCTCTCTCTCTCTCTCTCTCTCTCTCTCTCTCTGCTGGTCCTGCTGTGTATCCCCATGCTCCCTGCTGCACGGGAAATGTGTTTGGAAGACAGAAACAGCTGTGCTTTCTGGCTCCCAGTCCCAACTGGGAGGCTTTGAGTGAGCTAGACTCTCAGAAATTTGGGGGATATGCTTTGTTCTTTAGGACCACTCCATAACTGCTCATCTGTGAGTCTACTTTGGAAGGAAAATGAGCAATGGAGGTAGGAAGGGGAACTGTGATGGAGCCAATGTCCTCTGAATGTATACTTCTTCTTCCCTGATTGAAATTTGCAGGGGTGGCAAATATGTGGATGTCTGGCTAGGGGCTGGGGGACGTGGAAGATGAGGTCCTCCTCTGTGTGAGCCCTGGCATTGTTGGCAAAGACCAGCTTGTTTTCATGGTTTGTTGTGCTTAGATAGGAGAAGGACCACCCATAGCTGGAAGACGATTCATTGACCCTGTCCCTCTTCAGTGACAAATATAGAACCTAGATGTGCTCCTCTGGGTGAAGAAGGAGCACAGTGGGCACGTGGTATGTGGACAGGACACTTGCCGAGGTTTGTGGCTCTTGAGAACCTCAAGATGTAGCTTGTCTGCAGAAAACTGGACAGGGTGCTCTGATCTTGAACTCAGCAACTGTGAAAAAAAAATTCACCTCATCGGAACTTGCTGACCTCTTGGCAACAGCACTTGTCCAGAGCAGCAGCCAGGGAGGGCCACAGCTGCCGCATGTGTTCATCTGGGATTTAATGGAAGTCTTTGGTTTCTTGAATATTTCAGGTCTAACTGTGTGTAAGACTCTGGTTCTGCTCCAACTTGCAGGCACCTCAGAGGCTTGTAGACTGGGCTCATGGTCAGGAGATGAGTGAGACTTGGATGCATGCATTTAAGTATATTTGTTACAATATTAATATAGTAAATGAAGTATATATGATATTATACACACATATAAAATCATGGATGTTCCTTTTTATTTTTTAATGAAATGTATTTGTTTTCATTTCATATATTCTAATCTTGCTCTTCTCTCCCAGCCCCTCTCAGCTCCTTAAACAAACAAACAGCAAAATAAGAAACACACACAGCCACAAAATTGGAAACCAAAGTAGTCAGAAAGACCAATGAGCCAAAAAATTCCCATATGAAACTTTGAGAAAAAAGTCTACAAAAATACCACGTGTTTGTGCTGTGTTGGCCGTCGACCCTTGAATGTGGAGCCTAGGCTGGGATGTGACGAGACTCATCGGAAAAGGCTAATTATTTTTCTTTGAGAGCAGCTATCCAGTCGCAGATAGTTTCTTGGTTAGTGGTGGGAGCCTGTGTCTGCCTCTCGATATTGCGACCCTGTCTGGCTTGAATGCAGAGGCCCATATTGCTGCCAGACTCTCTGTGAGTTCATATGTACATCAGTCCTGTCATGTCTGGAAGACACTGCTTTGGAGTCCTCCATCACCTCTGCCTCTTACACTTGTTCTGCCTCCTCTTCTGCATAGGAAGTCCCTGAGCCCTGAGGGGAAGGAAGGATTTGAATATCCCATTTAAGACAGTGTTCTACAGCCTCTCATTCTTTGTGTATCGTCCAGTTGTGAGTCTCTGTGCAGTTCTTTCTTATTATTTTTCTTTTTAAAAAGTCTCCTATATTTTGATTTGATGTGTGTGAGTGTTTTGATTGCAGGTTCGTCTGCCTCATGCACACGCAGACGATGAAAGGCTAGAAGAGGGTACTGGATCCCTTGGGACTGACTGGCTGACACTTGTGGCCTGCCATGTGGGTGCTGGGAATCAAACTTGCGTCCTCTGGAAGAGCAGCCAGTGCTCGTAACTGCTAAGCCATCGTATTTGTTTATTTGTTGCACTGTGTGTGTGTGTGTGTGTGTTGCACTTGTGTGTGTGGGACACAGTGTATGCGGAAGTCAGAAGACAACTTGAGGGCCCCTTTCTTTCATCATGTGAGTTCTGGAGATCAAATCAAGCTGTTAACTTGGAGGCAAGCATCTCTACCCATTGAGCGACCTTCCTTTTAAGGAAAACGATCCAAAGGGACAGCGTCAGAGATGCGGAGTAGAGGGGCCTGCTGAGAAATGGGAGCTCCTGGCTCTCTGGGAAACTCTCCCTGTGAGGCAGTCAGCTTTTACAACCCTTCCTGAGTAGGAGTGGTGTCCAAGGGAAGGAAAACAAGTCCCAGCCTGCACCCTGGAGGAAGTGACACTGCTCTTTTTGAAAATCCTAAGAGAAAACCCATCAAAACTGAGCCTGGGTGCTTACTAGATCTGGGTATAAGTTGTCCCCTTCTTCAAATTCTCTTCCCGTTAACTTCCTGTAGGTTGCTGTCACCACTGAGGTTTGTTTTTATTTTTCATTGTAAAATATACACAATATAAACATTACTATGCGAACTATTTTTGAATACCTTTTCTTTCTTTATCGACAGTTTCATACATGAATACTGCACCTTATCATACCACCTCAGCCCTCTGCTCCCCCACTTCCTCAGCGGCCCCCCTCATGTCCTCATCTTCCTCTCATGACCCACTCAGTCCTCAGTTCATAGATGTTGCCTGACTCTGTCGACTCAATCCTGTGCAGGTGCCATTGCTGCAGGAAGTTCATGACCACACTGGCCACGCCATGGCCAGAAGTATTTGACAGGCCTCTTCCCCATCCTCCAGCTCTTGTGTTCTTCCTGCTCCCTCTCCTCCCGTGCTCCCTGAGTCTTGGGAACAGGGGGGGCTATTGATTTAGATACCCCAGTTAGGACTGAGCACCGATAGTTGCTTCCTCTCTGCCCTTTGATCAGTGATATGTCTCTGCATTGCTGCTCACTGCAGAAGGAGGCTTTCTGGGTCTGGCTGAGAGCTGCAGCGATCGGCAGGTGTAAATATCTAGAATTCAGCTCGTCAACGTGCCCCTTTGGCAGAGCGATAGTTGTGTGTTCCCTGCTATCCGCTATGACAAAGTTTTCGACACGAAGCACGCGTTCTCTCTCGTGGAGCGGGTGAAAGGAGTTTGCCCCACCCATGACCGTTACGACACTATCGCAATAGTGCACCGCTTAAACTTTTAGAGCGGACAAGCCAAAGGTTATCAGTACCGTGGAGGCACTGGGCAATGGCTGTGGGGTTCTGGGCAGCCTAGTCTCCTTTTGGTCCAGAGGCCCCACAGGGCACATGCTCACGCCCCTCCTCGAAACTCACTGAAAAGGATCACAAGAATATCTTAATAAGCTCAAACAAAGTCTGTTATAGAATTACTTTTTAATGTATTTTATCAATGCGAAAATGTTTTTACAGCAATACATACCCATTTTAGAATGTACAAACCCAGAGGAAAATTATCCCTTTGATTTTAAGTGCTAAATACATTTTCCTATATTCTAAAAATATTTTTAATTTTTATTTATTAATTTCAAAATATTTGGCAAAGACTGCTAGTGATGTTATTCAGTATCTTTGGTGCTATGTAGCTGCTTAATAAATTAAGGGCTGAGCACTAGGAAGAGTGTTTTTCTCTCTTGTGAGTTGTAACGTCCTTAGAAAGTTCACAAGTCAGTTATGGTGAGTTGCTGGCTGCTTATATAGTTACATCTGGACCATTTTTATTAAAAAAGTGTGTGTGTGTGTGTGTGTGTGTGTGTGTGTAAGATAGATAGATAGATAGAGAGAGAGAGAAAGAGAGAGAGAGAGAGAGAGAGAGAGAGAGAATTAAGTTTCTGGGAGCAGTTTTGGATGTGGAATATGCGCAGCCATGACTCATTACTCAGTGGAATCTCACAATCTTATCATTTCTTCTTTTTTTTCCTTTTTATTTTTTATATTAATTACAGTTGATTCACTTTGTATCCCAGCTGTAGCCCCTCCCTCAGTCCCCTCTATTCCCCCCTCCCTCCTCTCATCACCTCATTAGCATTACCTCAGTGGAATCTCATAATCTTATCATTAATCTTCTTATGAGATCTGTATGTCTGTGCTTTTGGTCACCCAGAAAAACAAGCATTTGTAGAGTTTTGGCATAAACTATCATTTAGAAAAGCTGGAGAGACGGCTCTGTGGTGAAGAGCACTTCTTGCTCTCACAGAAGATCTTGGTTCAGTTCCCAGCACAACCACCTGTAACTCTAGTCCAGGGTCTCTGACCCCCTCTTCTGACTTGTGCAGGCACCAGGCGCACATGGAATGCATGTGAGAAGATGGGCGTGTGCACATGCGCGTGCACACACACACACACACACATACACACACACACACACACAGAGGCAAGATACTCATACACATAAAATAAAATAAAAAAAATCTTTTAAAATTAAAACAAACAAACATCATTGAGAAATCTAACAAGTTCTGGAAACAAAATGCTATAGACTGTTCCCTGGCGTTTTGTTCCGGAGACAAATGCATTTCCTGTCCACCCTCCTACCATGTCCTTCTCTGAGTGCTGCTGGCTCTGTGTAGAGGAATCTCCAGCTGTGTGGAGGCTGCACGACTCCTACAAATGTGTTCCACACTCAGGCGTCATTGTCTCTTGGGCAAATCTTTTTGCCTTGTGTATTTAGATTTTTTTATTTGGCTCATGAAGCCTTTGACAGTGGCACTGAGGTGGGAATTTTGGATTTCCCATTGGGATATAGAGAGTGGTTTGGTGTTTCAGATGGGCAGCTCATAGGGACAGCGGTAACAGTCTGTGAAGTCTGAGGTGCAGAGTCAACAGAACTTTCGTTTGTTTGTTTTGTCTTTTTAACACATGAAAAGTCACATGCATAACTTTTCACGTGTTAAAAAGACAAAACAAACAAATGAAAAAGCCATCAACGAGCCTTTCAAAGATCTACTTTCTCCGGTGTCTATTATATGACAAGAATTAAAAGTCAAAATGATGGCTGCCCTCTGATCCGTGCCCTCAACTCAAACACAGTCATGATGTAACTAAGAGTCACCTGTACCCAAGATGCTCTCTGGAACCTGCAGGGATGGGCCAGGAGGACTGCCCATCGCAGCTGGCTCCAGTCTCTCTGTGGCCAGAAGTCCTTGAAAGCTCCTGGGGCAGTCCTCAGGATAATCTTGAAAGCAATTTAATTGTTAAGCTGAAAGTCGACGGGGGTGGGGGGTGTCTGTCCCCAGTTCACTGAGAAAGAACAGGAAAAACCCAGTACACAGGGTACACTGATGGTCTCAGAGGGCGGCAGGCAGCTGTTTGCCAACCTGAGGACCAAGGCCCACCCAGTGGCCAAGGAATACAGGCATCTAAGTAAGGGAAGGTTTTGCTTGTCCAAGGCCCCATCAGGGGACACCTCTTCTGGGAGAGGGGGCTGGGAGATGCTCTGGAGGACTTGTAGATGACTCACGGGTTATCTTGCTCAGTCTGCTCTTCCAGCTACATTCTGGGCCCTGGAGGAGATGGGGCCGTCCAGATGCTGTCTTTATGGTTTTTGTTGTCATTTGTGTTTCAGACAGTATTTTAATCTGTTGGTTCTTTCTAAAATTAATGTGCCTTGAGGCTTTAGACATTATTCTGTAAGAGGCTGCGCAGTCTGAATATGAAGCACAGAATGTGGGCTGGCCGCTGTGGAGAAGCAGGGGCGCATCCACAGGTGGAGTACGGCCTCTGCCCATGCTGTGAGCGCCAAGCCCCCACTTCCTCCTTCTGGAGGGGGCACAAGCAGAATGAAGACCTGAGCTTCTGAGAGAAAGTCTCCGACTTTCTCTACAGTGTGGGAAACAAACTTCTTTGCAGAGGCAGGCGAAAAACAGAAACAAAAAATCCAGTGACCCTTAAGTGAATGCCTTCTATGTTCCTGGCAGCAAAGACCTGTTAAGTCAGATAAAACATGGCAGGCCAGACCTTGGTGAATGCGTGCTGTCAAAGACCTTCATTGGAAATGTCTCAGTTTAGACCACATTAGCCGTTGGCTTGGTTCTTCCTTCTATGTTCTAGAGAAGACTGGAGAGCAAGCGGACGGCTGTTGGGTTTCCAGAGCTGTGTTTGGAAGGAGACACTGGCCTTTTTTCCCTCTGACACTCCTTCAAGTCCATGGTCTCTGGAGGTTTGCCTGCACTCACTGGCTGTGCACACAAGGAGGGGCTGATGGGGTCGGACGGCCTGGCCTGAGCCAATGCTGCTGTGCTGTATCTGAGGTTTCATGCACACACACATGGTCTAGAAACTTGTAATTTGCTGCCACACTGATTCTTTGAGTTTATTGACATCATTCAGAACTGGGCACGAGGCTCAGCCAGGGGCTGCTTACTTCTGCGGCAGGATCCAAGCACTGCCGCTGAGCCTGCCTGTGGGCCTTCCTCTTTTGCTAAACACGGGAGCCCCGAGACTCACTCAGGGACTCCTGCACTCCGTGAGTGTGCACACTGCATCTTTACTATTTGGTATCTCCACTGTCAGGAAGTCGAGCGACACTGGCTCAGCTTTGGAGGTCTGTGTCCCCTCGTCAGAGAAGACCGCGTGGGGTATCCAGTGTGTGGCTGCCATTGGGTGTGGGTGTGCTGTTCTCTTATGCCAGCTGCTGGTTAGCACGTGAGGTCATGTTTCTTCTGACCCGCACACCCACAGACGCAGGTTCGGTTGCTGGCTGATAAAGGGCTTTCAGAAGAACAAGGTGTCCCCTCTGGGCATTTTCTCCAGTCTTTTAGTCCGTACAAGCGGTCTCAGAATAAGGCCACAGCTCTGGAAAGAGGATGGAGACATAAAGACTCGATCGTTGAACCATGTTAGTTCAGATCATGGATAAAGCTTAATGGTATCCCAGCTGGAGGGGAGAGCCTTTGCTCTGATGTTTCAGGCCTGCTCAGGGCTGTTTGAGGCTCTGTGCTCAATGCAGACAGACTCTGACACAATCAGGAAGACCGGGTATTGCAAAGGCAAGGACGGGTCTGCCTTTAGCAGGGGGATCAGGCTTGCTCCACTGCAGCTTTCCAGCCCTGTGAAAGAGAGAGGAAACACTTGAAAACTGATGTATTTTTATTTTTCAGGTAGGATCTCATGTGATCTAGGCTGGTCTTAAATTTGCTGTGTAGGCAAGGATGGCTTTGGACTTTTCATCTTCCTGCTTCCGCACCCTGAGTGCTGGGATCACAAGTGTGCGCCACCACATATGGTTGACACAAGGCTGGAGGGTTGGAGCCAGGGCTTTGTGCTAGGCAGGTACTCTTCCGGCCCTCCACAGTGGTTTTAGACTGCTGTTGTCTGGGGACTGTCTGCTAGAATTGCCCTCCACAATGAAAGGCCTCACAAGGTACTGAAAACAATGCGTTTGCCTTCCCACAAAGGAAAAGATCCTAATTCACCACAGACAGAAACAAACAATTATAAGCTCCTGGTTTTCAGGTTACTTGCTCACGGTGGGGCCAAGACCAACATCACAAAATAGCCATCAACTCATTTCACCCACAGCCCTAATTCAGACAAGTTTGGAAAATTCCCTCCAGATGCCTTGGGACCATCACTTGCCCCCAATCCTGACCCAAGCTATGATAGGACTTGAAGTGGCCACAGCTGTGAATGGCCTTTGCTTGTTCTGCGACTGGAAACTCTTTAGTTGCCATGGTTTTTAGGGTTGTCTCCGGAGCCCTCATCTACGGGATGGCAGCGCAATTGTTCTTCCCACTGGGAAGATGGATATCAAGGTCACAGAAAGGCTCCGGTTTTCTATGGCAGGATTAATAACCATCCAGAAAGGATACCCAGCCATTTTTGCTTTTGCCTAGCACCTTACAAAAACCCTTCTGTGCCTTGGTGGGACTGAGCTGTGCAGGCATCAGAGCTATAGTCCAGGGATTTTCCTGGCGAACAAACGGGATTATTCCCCCAGGGAGACCAAGGGAAGCATCAGGCGGTCTGGCCTTACTACACTGGGTTTATGTCAGACCCTGTAATCACTTGCATGATTTGCTAGTGTCAAAAGCAAAGCAAAAGCACCTTGCTGGCATCAGGGAGAAGCCAGGGCCTCCCGTCTCTGGCTCCTAAGACTCCAGGCTGTTCAAAAGGTGACAGCTGACATCGTGACCGTCCTGACCACCGTGGCACTTACATATCCAGCTCGGACCAATTCATTAAGCATTTTTGGGTCCCAGGCATTTTTCTCATCAACATGATCCATAAACCAAATAGAGTAAAGTATGGCAGTTTCCTCTGTCCCTTTTGAGGCCACTCTGGCTAACCCCCTCCACCCGTCCCCAGCTCTCCTGTTTTACAAACTGCCAAGGGATAACATGAAATAGAGTAAAATTGTACCCCACACTCAATTTTTGTTGTTGTTGATTTCTTTTTGTGCAAGGATATTGTCAAATAGCCAGTGTCCTTATTTTGAGTCTTCACTCTTCCTGTTTACACCTGGTTTTTCTTTTGCCCTGCGTGTTGAGGAAACAGTCTCCCCAGTGAACACTGTTCTTTGCAGGGAGCCGTTTTGCTCCTGCCGTAAGGAAAGGGATGTGCGATGGTCAGGTGTGTGAGCCTGGGCTGTGCGGGTCGTGGCTGCTGTCAGGGAGGCCAACTCCTCTGTAGGGGCAATTTTCCAAATGTAGCTACTGGGGTTCACAACCCCCACAGGCTTCCAAATGGGGCTTCTGGGCTTTGTCGGCCATTGGAGCTAATCTAGACGCAGGCTCCCCTCTTTGCAGCAGGGCCCATATACAAGTCAAATCTGCTATTTTTCTTTGGGCAATGATTTATTTCCCTCTTAAATTGGCTGGACCAGTTAGTTTTTTATTTTTATTAAGTCACACTATTCTTAAATGAAACTATTGATTTAAAGTCAGCTTAGTGAGGATTTAATTTGTTTTCAGGGGATTAGAGAGGTAGCCCGGGATAATTTTACAATAAAGTGGAGCAGGCGCGTTCCTTCACAGGCCTCGCCTTTTTTTTTTTTTTTTTCCCTTGCCAGGCAGCACAGACCATACAAATTTTCGAGTGAATTGTGGGAATACATTCATAAATCAGCCCTAATTCCTGTGCATGGGGAGGTGGAGATGCAGGGGGCTGGTCGCCCGTGACCTTGTCCTGCCGTCCTAGTGACAGTCCCCGCAGCGGGTGCTGAAGACTCACTCACTCATGTGCAAAGCACACGCAGCACAGGGCTCCTTTTTCCCTGTCGTCCTTTACTCTACACTGAATTGCTTTGTTCTGGAAACTTCTTTCATAAAATGGCAGCCAGCAGCCATGTTTCTCTATACTCCAGAATATTTATACTATTGTTCAAGAGTTCTTTTTAAAGAGAAATTATATTGTAAAGTGATCTTCTTTAATAATGCGTGTGTGCGTGTGTGTGCGTGTGTGCGGTGTGTACACGTGTGTAGGTGACGCACATTTGTGCTCTCCCACATCTGGAGAGTACGCAGTGTCCTGCTCTATCATTCTTTGCCTTATTCCCTTAAGACGGGTCTTTCTCTCACCAAACTTGGAGCTAGGCTGGCAGTGGGCAAACTCTGGCAATCCTCCTGTCTCAGTTCTTCCATAGTGGGGTGGGGGACGAACCTCAAACACATAGGGCCCTGCCTGGCTTTTATGTGGACTGGAGAGATTTGAATTCTGACCTTCATGTTTGTATAGCAAGGGCTCCACCTCGTGAGCCGTCTCCCCAGCCTGGCTGTATTTCAATGAGGACGTTTCTGATTAGCTTGGCTTTCCTTTATGATTCCTTACCATCCACACTTGATTTTACCTTTGTCTTGGCTTGTGGAGGAAGCCATTTCCTTAGCTAACACACATCACAGGGATGCCATCTTGTGTCCACAGGGTCTTCCTGGCCTGTCTAGCATGGGCCACCCCTTCAATCCTTCCCCAACCAACCTCCCTCCTAGTTAGTCTGTCTGTCAGTCTGGCCATGAGTCCTGCCTTCCTTGGACCCGACTTCTGTGTATTCCTTTGGGTAGAATGGAGGAGGGTGGGTAGGACCATGGTGGTAGGACCAGGAAACAGGGAACAATTCTTATGCCAGTCTTAAAATCCACATGAGTGGAGCTATGGAAAGGCAGCCTGCCAGGGCTCTCAGTGGCTTGTTCGGGGTGCTGTCCTGTCATTCCTACCCAGCCTGTTATCCCGGGACCCCGCTGTCACTATCCATTTCAAAAGGAGCCTTTGCTTCCTATAGAAATCAAATTGGCTCAGAGGCACTTTCAGATGAATGATCCTTGGGCTAGAGATTTCAGTACTGTTTTGGTCAATCATGTGGGACAGCTCCAGGTTTCCCCACCCCTCTCTCACTGGGGAAAGGGGCGAGTCTTGGTCAACATCAGGGTTACTTTACCTGGGTGTCCTGTAATTGAGGACCAGCAGTATGATGATCAGGTGTGTGGAACCTAGAGCTGATGGCTTCTCTTTTTATCCCCTTCCCTTCACAACTCAGTCTTCACCTCCCCAGGGGGAATGGTAAGCCAGGGCACTCTCTCTCTGTCTCTCTGTCTTTTTCTCTCTCTTCCCCTTGCATGGTGCCCAAGCACTGCTTTCAGTGAACCTACACTTACAAGCTTTAATTTGCCTTGAATGAGAACAGTCCAGCGTCCTCATTCCCACCTTGCCAGCCACCCCTCACTAACGCCTTTTTTTTTTAATTATAGGAAAAGGGAGGAATGTTAGCTCATTACCGATGCACTAGTGCACTCCTAGGTTGCCTAGCAACCATCGTCATCACCTGTGGCCACAGGTGTGTGCACACCAGATAAAGAAGACTGGCCTATCACTGTATGATTTCTCTGTCTCAGTTTCTTTCCCCTTCCCTGCTCTCTCTGACTTTCTCCTCTCCCACTGTCTCTCTGTCTCTCTGCCTCTGTCTCTGTCTCTCTCTGTCCCCATCCCTGGAGCAACAAATCTCTTCATTCCAGATCTGCTGGCATTTTAAAATATATTATCACACCAGGGATGTAGTAATTATTCTAACCAAGCTCTGTTGGTTGAGCCAGTGAGTTTCTTAGGAGGAAGACTCCTACTGCAGCGTGGGAGAGGACACAACGGCTATCATACTAGAATAGCTATGTCACCAGACCCCCAGCCCCAGCAATCGTTTACCTGTTACACAGTTTTGGGGAGGGGCTTCCCGAGTGTGGATTCCAGCGGCAGTTGGATTAGTGTGTGCACTCCTCAAAGGTTACACTTCCGTAAACGTGACTTCCTACCTCAAGTGAAAAGAAGGACTTGAATTAACTTCAGGAGTCTCTGCTAGCAGCACTGGACCTGTGGTTAAGGAACTGGCTGGCTCTGTGCTGTGCTTAATGCCGTCTCTCCCGAGATCTGCCTCCCATGGCCAGCCCTTCGCCGCCTCATTCTCGGAGTAGCCTGGCCCAGGAACTTGCACTACAGGCTCTCCCTGCTTTGAATTTCCAGGGGTGTTTTCACCATTCTGCAGATTAAAAGACTGAAGAGTTATAATTATGAGTTTAACAAGACGAGAGCCATAGGTAAGCAAGGAGTTTTTCATTTGTTTGTTTGTTTTATACAACTTCAGACTTTGCAAGGCCAGAAGCCTTCTAACCTGTAGGCTGACATCCTCGTCTGTGTCTTTATCATCAGGCTGTTGAGATTTAGCACAGTTTGTTCATTTGCTCAGCTACTAATTTTGGGCTTTGAGTTTATCTATATAAGCTGGTTTTGAAACCCCAGTAACGATGAGCCTGGGTATAGTATAGAGAGGGGAGAGGAAGTGGAGAGAGAGAGAAAGGGGAGAGAGAGAAAGAAACAGGACTACCCCCTGCTGCAACATGCAGGGCACTGGGGTGACAGGGAATGAAGAAAACAAGAGGGTGGGCCGTGGCTCTGACAGAGACACAGCAGCACCAGCCTGGAAGCTCAGAGTATTTCTTAGGCACAGAGTATGGAGGAGGCGGCATCGGCAACCTCAGTAGGAGAGCAGACTCAGGTTCCAGTCATCTAGGAGGAGGAGGCTGCCTTGACACTTCCTGCTCACACTGTTTCTTGTTAAATGTTAACTGTCAGGGTCTGCACTGAGACCTGGACAGGCTTTGCCATTGCTCTGAGCCTGACCAGGGAAGGTACTGCCATTCCCCGTGGGTCTGAGGCACTGGTGTTCTCGACATGGCTGTGCTCATGTCAACAATACACGGTCCCCGTGGGACTTCATCACTCTCCACAGCCTCTTCCTCCTGCGTCCTCCCACCAGGCACTGCTTTCCTCAGTTTCTGTCACCTCCCAGAACCTGTTCGGTTATGATTCAGTGCATCAGCCCCTGGCTGAGGGCAGAGTCCTCATGGTGCATTCACCTCCTTAAAACCCACCTTTAAATGGGAGCAAGCCTTTAGCGCGTGAGCCAGGCTACAACCTCGTGGTCACTAGACGGCTGCCTCACTGTGGTGTAGCAAATGTGAGCATCAGGATTTCTGCTGGGAGGAGACACGGCCCCGAGGCATGGTGGTTCTTTGTGTAGTGCCAACAGGCTCAGCGTCTCCAGTGTTTCATTCTGCAAACACAGGACAGCACCCTTCTGCTGCCTGAGACCCAACAGCCCAGGGCCGCACTCACCAGAACACGCTGTGCCAGTGGATGACCCCTGTGACTGCCCAAGGTCAGAAGAGAAACACAAAGAAGGGGCCCAGCCAGCCAGACCTCCATTCAGCCTCAGGGAAGGTGAGGGCCATCACACTCCATACTGTGCCCTGTGTCTAGGTCTGACTCTCCCTCCATCTCTGTGGCTGTGCTTCTCTTTCTGGCCGAAGACCAAGCAACAAAAGACATTTTCTGTACACCCAGGTAGCAAGTTCAGCTGGCCTTCCGTCTGGCTGAAGTGCCATGCGGAACTGTAGAGTTGAATTTTGCATTACATTAATCAAAAAAACAATAGGAGCCATAAAACCCCACTAAGAGGCATTTTAACTTAAAATCCAGGGCTAAACGCCTAGGGATTTTGCCTTTTGTCTTCCCCAGTGCCCTGTAAAAGGAATTAGATAGGAAGAGAAAGAAAGAAAGATTGAGGTACTTTTTTTCTTTTTCTATTTCTTTTTTCTTTCTTTTCTTCTTCTTCTTTTTTTGCACGGCATGGGAGAAAACATAAAATAAATTAAGGGTAGTGGGAGTGAAATAAAGGCCAGAGGTAAACGACGTTTAATTGTGTGAGCCGCTCTTCCGCTCGTGGTCCCTGCCAGCTGCTGCTGTTATTGCTACCTTCCTGTTTTAAGATGAAAGCGATGATGGTAGACACGTGCAGACACACAAAAGAACCTATTTGGACTGGCATGTCAGCTCATCTTTATCAAATGTTGCACAGGTATATTTTGTTGCCATGCTTCATTACCCCAGAATGGCATGCCTGAAATGTTTGTCTCTTCTATAAACCCAATAGCTTTCCGAGCCAGGCATTGTGTGACAGGGCAATAGACGGGTGTTTCTTTTGCAGGCATGGGTTTGTAAAGGCTGGGCAATTAGGGGGAGAGAGAAAAAGAGAGAGAGAGAGAGGGAGAGGAGGGGAAGGAGGGGGAAGGGTAGAGAGAGAAACTTATTTAAAAGAATAAAATGTGCTTGCATTTTCAATATCATTAATAAATAAAAATATGGAGCGCTGCGTCATGCATCCAGGGTGTGCTTTCAAATGGGTCCTAGCAGCTTTGTTTGGGAAACGCCTGGTCCATGCATTTAGGTGATTTAAAATAAGAAGTTTTTTAAAAAAATAAAATAAAACAGGACATTTTGACAGCCGGTTCTGTCATTCAAAAAGGGGCCTGGCAAGCATCAGGAGGGAGCGCTAAGCAGCAGCTGAATAATGTACAAGAGGGAATTTCGGTTTCTTGCACGGAAAAGCCCACTGTATCCAATCCACCCCTTATCTTCCAGTAGCCTAGTGGAAAATCAATGTTTTAATCCTCTGTGATACAGATAAAATTAGAATTGTGTAAAGCCTGCGTTTTCTTTTTCTCCCCCTCAGAGCAACTGTGATAATGAGTTTTGCAAGTCAGGGAGAGCAAAACTGACGTGTCTCCCATTTGCTGTCTCTCGTCTTGGGATCATAGCACCATTGGGTCTTTCAAACTAATCTCTAACTTATGGTGGAACCATGGGGAAGGGGGCGTTCTCTGTCTGAGCGCGTATGAACACAGTGCCTCACAGGGCCTCCGTGTGCCACTCAGAAGGAAGGGGCATTAACTGCTGAGTGGTTCCAGCCTGGGTCACCAGGGGCCACACTCACCACCACGTAGACGACCGTTTCTCTGAGCTGTTTGCTCTTCTGTGCAAACTATGGGAAGGTATCCAGACAGAAATGTGTAGAGCCCTGTCCAACTGCGAGGAAGCGAGCAAGTTCCAGGATGTCTGAGCCTTACTACAGAGGTCAGGGGGCTTCTGGGGTCCTGTTATTTTGATCATGGGAAGGTGACTGGGTGTGTGGCACCTGCCAGACCACGAGAGGCAGTGTGCTGGAGCCCTAAATGTCAATGTGGCTGTCGCAGGAAAAGCCACTCTAAGTGGAAGAAAATCCCAGGTCAGAATTATCCTCAAACTGAGCTACAGACCGATTTCCAGTGCTCAGATAGTTTTGAATTTTATGATTAGATGGGGGACAGGGCCGGGAGGAGCAGCTGGGTCTAACCCCACACTCTGTGGCCTCTGCAGCAGGCTCTCCGCTTCAGCGCCATGACACCTGTGAGCAGGCCTGCTCCTGCTGTATCGCTGGCCACTCGGAGGGAGCACTTTCCTCTATCACTGCTCTGGCTGTCTGTGGCCTCCTCCTTGAGCAGGAGAGACACACACCCATCTCCCCATGCTGATTCCACACGTGTTCACTGCTCATCGTCATGGCTCTCCCTGCTGGTGAAAGCTGCCTTGAGTGTACATTTATGATTCCTTCATGAATGAGGGCCTGTGATGACCTGGGACTCTGCTGTCCTCTGATTTGCAGTTAACTTGATGCTCTTGGCTTCAGTTTTATGATCCCCAAGTTCCCCTCACACTTTAGTGGTCTTTCACAACTTTCCGATCCTGAAAAAAATTATGTCATTACTTTCCTTTTCTTGGGATAGGGAGGAAGTGAGGGAGGGGACTACAGCTGGGATACAAAGAGAATAAACTGTAATAAATTTAAAAAAGATGATAAGCATGTCCATCTATGTGTGTACATGTATGATTGTCTATATATAATTGCCGATGTGTATATATTTGTATTTGCATATGTGTGTATATATGCTTATGTGTCAATGTCTGTATGTGCATACATGTGTATGACTTTAGTTCCACAACAGTGGAAGAGGAAGACTGACGATTGAGGCTAAAACATTGGGCCTGCCACTCAAATTTTATGAAGGAACCTGTTTATGACATGTTGAAATGGTACACAGGTTCCAAGACAGGGGGTTGCCTGAGTGCTGAGACTCTTGGCAGGGTCTCCCAGAGAATGTCGGTATAGTTTCAGTAGTACTGTCTGTGGTCAGCGTCTCCTAGGCACAGAGGCACCAAACACTAGGACTGGGAGGCAGGCACCATATGGACCAAAGTGCCCCATGCTTGCAGATATGAGCAGGAGGAGTTTCCGTAGTTCAGACAATGAGTGATGTTTGTCTCAGAATGAACCTGTCCGTGCCAGTCCTCGATAGGGCACAGCCGTGAGTGGCACTCTTGAGCTAAGGACTGCCTTGCCTTTTCATGGCTATATCTGATCACCTCAACCTGGCAATCACAGGTCCATATGTGATGGTGAAAAAATTGGGACATGGTACCAGTGTCCTCTTCCACTACTGCCTTTCTCCTGCCCTAGACCATCCCATCTCATTCCATCCATCCCATCCCACCCCACTCCATCATATCCCATCCCACCCCATCCCACCTCATCCCCATCCCATCCCATCCCATCCCATCCCACCCCATCCCATCCCACCCCATCCTATGCCCCAC
>NW_026596962.1:1322887-1452979 GCF_907164565.1 Psammomys obesus
GTCCCATCCCATCCCATCCCATCCCATCCCATCCCATCCCATCCCATCCCATCCCAGTGGTCTTCTCTTTCCTTTATGGGCAACTTAGATCTCGTGAACTCCAAGGGGATGAAGAGAGGAAACAGAGTGCCTGTTATTTCATGGAGCAGAAAAAAGCTACACCTTGAAGGTGAATGATGGATATTATTATAAGCGAGGTGTAGCTCAGGGCAGGTGAGCGGTGTGTTAATGAGACGCCACCTCCTGCTTCCTGACAGATGACTGTCATTGTTCAAACGTTGCCGTCAGCCTGATTGATGGCTGGGTCAGCCTGCCCTGCAGTTGGAATGCACCGTCTTCTCTCTTCTGCTGATGTCTCTAATCTGCTGACCCGAGGATGACCCAGCAGAGGTGGAGCTGAAATTAACATGTCATTTTCTCTAGTTAAATTAAAAAGGTGGTGGTGGGGGGCAGCAGAGAGGAGGATGGGAAAATTCGAAACAGAGAACATCCACAGTGCAGTGGTGGAAATATGACTCCTGCAGGTCCTAATACATCCAAGGGCGGATAATATGCTTCTAATAAAGATTGAAAACACATGGTAACACTCACTCATGTCATGTCGGCTTAGCCCATCTTGAAAAGCACTCAGGATCTCTCCAAGGAAGACAGCACAGGTAGGCAGCTCTCCTGGTCCGTTGTCGTGTGGTCTGCGCCAGCCATCAATGCCACAGATACTGGGGTAGCCTCTCTCTTGTCAGACACATACCTTTGCCGAAGTAAGAATTTTTATATTAAATGTTGAATTAAAATGGAAACGTAAATGGTCATAGATTATGGAGGCTGTGCATGGCTGTATCAGGCTGCTAGGTAACAGCAGATGGTGGCCAAGCTTGGGGGAAGCAAATTCTCCTGAAGGCTCTCCAGCAGTTCTTTCTCTTTAAAAAAACAAAACGAAACAAAACAAAACAAAACAAAACAAAACAAAACAAAACTGTGTATGAAGAGTTGGGCGTGGTGGCACACACCTTAATCTCAGCACTTGAGAGGCAGAGGCAGGTGGATCTCTGTGAGTTTGAGGCCAGCCTGGTCTACAAAATGAGTTCCAGGACAGCCAGGGCTACACAGAAAAACCCTGTCTTGGTTGAGTTTGTGGGGAGTGTACCCCAGTTTGGAGGTCAGAGGTTAACTTACTGGAGTTAATTTTCTCCTTGTGTCACATGGGTATCAAGCTGAGGTCATTAGGCTTGGCAGCAGGTGCCTTTACTGACAAAGCTGTCTTGCCTGTCCATGAAGTACTCTTTTCTCCTCCTGTCCATCACCCTCCTTCCCTGGCTTCCACACAAAGGCTGTTGGCTCCTGTTTCATGATACACACTTTCTCAGCAGTGAGCTCAGCATAGAAACAGTGACCTGAATTGTGTCGATGGAAGAAAGAAGGCTTCTCTAATTCTGTCCCTTCTCCAGACACCTCAAAGCGCCTTTCCTCATCATGAACCATCTTGACTGAGGATCCACCCAGAGTTGTGCAGCTCTCTCCAGGCTGCCACGTGCTTCTGTTTCAGAATGGATGATGCTATGGAGGAGACACACAGATGAAGGCCTCACCTGTAGCATCTCACGTGATGAACACTCTAACAAGTCGATGGGAATCTGACTGCATCTGCAAGGCAGGTGCTACACAAATATGGGGATCCGGGTTCGGATCTCAAGTAACCACATAAAAACCTAGGCATGGTCCAAGACATCTGTAACCCCCAGAATGAGAGTGAGGTGGAGACAGCTGGTCATAGAGCTGGCAGGCCAACTAGCTTAGCCAGTAGGCGGGGGCCAGTTTCAATAACAGGCTGTGTCAGAAGATAAGGCAGAGAGCTATTGAGGACACTTAGCGTCAAACAATGGCCTCTACGTGCATGCATACGCATACATGCATAATATGTACACTACAAATACACACACAAACACACAAATAGAAACCCTCAGAAACAGGTCTGTGTGGGCTTATGAAATGGTTCAACGGGTAAAGGTGATTGCCAACAAGTCTTTCAACCTGAGTTTGATTCCCAGGTCCCACATGGTGAATAAGAGAACCAAGTTCTGCAAGTTATCCTATGAGCTCCACATAAATACCATTGCAGACATGTGCCAACACACACACACACACACACACACACACACACACACACACACACACACAAATAATATAAAAATTAATTATATTTAAAACATGAAATGGGTTCATAAGCTACAGTCTGTTTAGTAAGAGACTGGACAGACAGACCTTCTGTCTGTGTGAAAGAGAAAGGCAGTCTGAATGGCAGAGCACAGTAGGCTCACAATGGGAGCACACAGTAGGCTTGCACACTGACAATATGTCCCGGCATCTCTAGGGACTCTCTTTAAACTGGTCCATGCAGAGTCGTGATTTGGACTTGTTCACATCAAACCTTCTGGAAGCTGAGAAGGAACTCAACACAGCAGCACAGAGGTCAAGAGGCCACACTGATCTGTGATAGGCTCTCAAAAATTCCTTTAAATTTAAATTTTCTATGTTTTTGACAGTTGCATGCAAGAGTTCTAATTTACATCCACACCACTCTTTTCTCCCCCTTCTAATTCTCCTCATGTCGAGATATTTTTAAGAAATAATTTATTTTTAGTTTTTGAAGGATTCTGCATACTGATTTCCAAAAGGGAAGGGAAAGGTTACATACTTATATTTCAATTAATGTATAGAAAAATAAAAAATGAGTGAATACAGAAGAATATTTTATTTTAACTTTAAAATTACTTGTATAAATATGTGTGAGTGTGTGCATTTGCATGCAGCTGCCTGTGGACGCCAGAAGGCAGAGTTGGGGCCTGTGCAGCAGTTCATGTGGTGGTGAGCCGGCTGACGTGATGCTGGGGACGAGTGTAGCCCCCGACACAGCAGCCGGAGCTCTTCACGGCAGAGCCTCGGTAGGTCTGGTTCAAACTTGTCTCAGGCTTTCCTCCACAGCTCAGACTTAAAAAGTTTTTTTTTTTTCTTTGTTTGTTTTCAGGAAAGTGATTCACCAACAGTATAATGAAATGATATTTATATAAATTAGTTTATAAATTGGGAAAAGTCTGCTTAGACTTTTTGCAAGAGTTGTGAGTGGTGGTGATTGCGTAACAAACCAACGGACTGTTCATCCTGTCCTCCCACCCACTTATATCTGAGACTGAGTTTTGCCTGGGATTCGGAGGAGGCTGGAGGGAGGGGTTCTCATCACACTGACCTCAGGAAGCTCTCAACAACCCTCAGCAGAACATCGGCTGGGTCCCAGGCATGACTTGCCCACGTCTAAGCTCAGGTGTGAAAAACCTCCCGGAAAGGCGCCTGGCCAGACAGCAGCTGGCTCAGGGGGTTGACTCTGTGGTGTGGAGAAAACTGCCCCTCCGAGGACCACCTGCCTCCTTTTTGGGACCTGCACGTGGTTGGCCCAGGGTCCTGGAGGTTCAAGGACGATGTGTAGACCTCCTGCCCACACAGCCGTGTTGTGTGTGTCCTGTCCTACAGGGGAAGGGGAGAAGAGAGGATCTGTAATACAGCAGCTGTTGCAGGGTGTATTCTTCTTTTCTTCTCCTCTCCCTCTCTTCTGGATTAGAAATTAAAAAAAAAGTATGAAAATACGAATTTGAAGGGAATTGCAGGAAGGCAGCTGTAGAATATGTTTGCATTTGGGCTGGAAACTGATTTTTTTTTCTTTTTCTTTTTCTTCTTTTTTTCTTTTTTTTTAAATTTCTGGGACAAGCCACTTAATCACATTTGAGCTACAAGCCCAGGCTGGCAAGGAGCGCCTGCACTCGGGAACAATGGCAGCCAGGCTATCTTCCTCGCCGGCCTGGCCTTGCTTGTTCAGACTGATCCTTGATGCGCGGGCTCAGAGGAGAAGCCTCAAGATAGGAGAGAATGAATCTGTCAGGTTCATTTTTCTTCTTTTTCTGGAGGGTGAATTTATTTTTCATGTTTTGAAAGGAGCATGTGACCGTGTTCCGACAGAGTCCCTTCTCCCCTGGATTCAGATTTCCATTCGCATCCCTAACAAAGCGCGTATCTGCGGCTCCGTATCTCAGTGGTTCATCTACCCATCCTAACGATCCCTTTGCATTTCAGACTTTCTGCCCCAGGAAGAAATGCTGTGAATGAGGCTGATAATGGTGATGGATGAGGACGGGAGGCATCGTGGCCACTGAATCAGCCCAGTCACCAGAGCTTGCCATCACGCGGGCTCTGTCTGAATGATGGAGAACATGGGTTTTGGAATCTTTTCTGTGCTGGGACAATGAATGGCATTTGTTAGTAGGCTCAGAGCATTGTAGGACACGGTAACTGTGGGAGCAGAGACTTGGAGTCAGACAAGGCTCTAGACAAGGTTCAGGATCGCAGAAACACTCACAACACGGCAGGGAGCTGCCTCCCGTGGCCCCGAGCTCCTCAGCACCCATGCTACTGCACCAGGACTCTGTGGTCCTGCCGAGTGCCCTGCACTTAGACTTGACATGTGTCATCCTGCGCGAACTTTTCCCTAACCCCACCTCCCCATAGAGTCATTCAGGCTGCTGAGGATGACTGCCTCCTCGGGCCAGCTCTTTGCCAGCTAGCCCACTACCCACAAAGGTGGTGACACCAGAGGCTGAGGGGCACCGCTTTGCTGCAGGCTGTGACTTCCCTCTCCTCTCATCCCTGCTAACAGTGAACTGGCTCCCCTCATTTGCTCTAGGCTCCACCTTCTTCTGCATCCTTGGGAATGTTAACAAAATAGCCTGGTGGTTAATCTTGACTGTCAACTCGACAGACTCTACAATCATCTTGGAAACAAAAACCTGGGCATGGCTGTGAGCTCATTTCTTCATTGACTTAATTGAAGGAAAAAGACCCTTGTTAAACGTGGGTGATAATGTCCCATGGATTGAAGACTGGATGAAAGGAGAAGGTTGAGCTGAGCAATGGCACTTAGCTCCTTCTCTGTTTTTCGCTGTCTCAAGCCCCCCCATGACTCCACCCCCATGATCTGTACCCTCACATCATGAGCCAGAGTAATCCCTCCCTTCACAGTTGCTTTCTCTGTATTTTATCACAGGGAAGAAAAAAAAAACCAAACAAACAAAAACCGAATACAACCGTGAATGGCCCAGTCTTCCTTCTGCTTGGTGCTCTGCTCTCTGTGAGCTTCTTTCTCCAGCCTGTGTCACGCAGCCTCGTTCACCCTCTTAAACCTTCAACAGCACACAACCTCTGCTCCATCTCTCTCCTCTCCTTTACAGCCCATCTTAGCTCTGCAGCCTCCCACCCCAAACTTCCAAGGCATCTCTGGGCTGGTAGTGAGGGGCACTATGAGGGTGCAGCTGTCTGCCCTTCCTGTCAGTGCTGTCCCTGATTCCTGCCCCCCACCCCCATTCCCCGATCCATCACCGACTATCCTAGTTTCCTTTCTGTTGCTGTGATGAAATCCCCTGACAAGAACAATTAAGGGTCAAAGGGTATTTTTCGCTCATAGTGCATCATGGGAGTGGGGTCCCAATGGCAGGGGCTCAGAGGAGCTGGTCACGTTACATGAGTGGTCAAGAAGGAGCATGAAGAACACATGCATGCTAGTGAGCAGCTGGAGCTCTCCACTCGTATAGGCAGGATCCTCTGTGTAAGGAATGGTGCCACCCACAGTGGGCTAGTCTTCCCACCTCAGGTAACCTATTCAAGACAACTCCCAGCAGGCTTGTCCAGAGGCCTTCCGAGTGATTCTTGATTCTGCCAACTTGATAGTTAACATGGATTGTCACATTGCCCTTTATAAATTGCTTTCTATGGCCATAAGGCATGGGCAGGCAGAGGACACCCAGAGACCCGCCTGTTGCCATGCCTTGTGGCACAGGCAGATGGAAGACCACCATGCCACGAAGTGACGGCGGGTGGAGGAGGCCTGCAAGCCACATGGCCCACCCGCAGCAGGAGCCACTACAGAGTGCAAGTATGTGGTGAACAGATGGGAGAGAAAGAGAAGCAGAACAGTGAGAGCTCTGAAGACAGTTGGAACAGTTGGGTGGAGAGGAGTGACCTGTTCTGAGCAGCCTGCCCTGCTACCCAAGGCCATGGTGAACTGCCAGCCCATGCTGCTGCTGAGCGCCATGTCTGGGTCTGTGGCCACGCAGCAGCATACGTTTGTGTCGATGCCCGTGGCTCAGGTAACCACTAACGACCATGAGGACATCCTGGTCTGGGCAGCTGCCCAGCACCGCACAGATGTCCAAGGGGTAGTGCTGGTCCCACCCTCCCTGGCTATGGCGTTCTGGAGAGCTGTCTTCACCTCTCACTGGTTTCAGCACTCTGCGGAGTGGGTCTCACACCTTGACTGGGCAGCACAGGAGAGCTGGCCCTGGTGGCATGAGATCAGGAGAGCTGACTCTGTCCCCTTGCTGGCTGCAGCACTGGGTGAGCCAGGGCAGTGCTGGAGAGCTTGTCATGGTGCTGTGTGTACTCGGGGGAGCTGGCGGGCTGACCTGCTTCCAGCCAGGCCCAGATCCCGGGCTTTGAATCGGCCCAGCTTGAAGGGCTACCCATCTATGATATGCTGGGGCATGTGAAGGGCCAGTCCACAGATTCACAGCTGCAGGGTCTCCATGACACAGGGCAACGACAGAGTGACTGAGAGGAGTCCCGGTGAGGCTGGCGCAGCAGAGCCTGGAGGACCAGGCCGACGGCTCATTGCAATGAACCTCTGCAAGCGAAGACGTACGGACAGAGGGGAATACTGTGAGAACACTGCGACACACTGCAGCTTCCACGACAAGATAATTTCTATGCTTAGTTTTGTTTATTTTTTTGTTTTTATTTTGTGGGGAGGTCGTAAGGGCAGAGGGCAGATATGAGAAGATGGGGAGATGAGTGGGATTGGGGTGCATGATGTGATACTCACAAATAACCAATGAATAGTTAAAAACTGCTCTTCTAGATGACAGTGTCCTTCCATTTCTCCCTTCCCCCTTTCCTTTTCTCTCTTCGGCTCCCTCCCAACTCATTTTTTCTTCTTTTTTATGATGTGCTTCTTAGTTATTCCTTGTGCAGACAAACTTCAGATGCTGGTATCTCCTCAGCCTGATACTTTTCTGAGGCCCAGGATGGTACTGTGCCCTCGGGTAGGGCATGTGATTGACAGCAGGGGCCATTGAAGGAGTGTTGAGGGGGTGGAAATAAGGGCTAAGTGAGTGACGGGGAGGCTGTAGGAGGGCATGGAGGAGATGAATGAAAATATACCTCACTTCAGTTGTGGGTGCTGTCTCAAGAAGCCTGTGCTACTGTAAATGATAGACAGACTTAGGCTTGAGAGTCCTTCATTTCTGTTGCCAACAGAATTCGTGATTCCTGCCCCAACATGCTGTGTGTCTGTCTATCCCTCAGGTATGGTCCTAATGGTACCCTTGTGTTGGCTGGTAAAATGGGTTCTATCATTAGTTCTCCCTCCAAGTCCTGATCAGCCCAGATCCAATAGCATGACTTCCTTTATCTCCTATAAACTTTCTGCTTTTCTGACCTTCCTGGAAGATTCTGCATTTTCTCCATTGTTTCTCTCCTGCTTTTTAAACAGACCCAGCCATTTAGTTCACAGGGGATGCTTACGGTGGGAGGCTGGGGAGATGGACTGTGGATAAGGGCTGGCTGTGTGCCCTAGTTAGGTTTACTTGGCTGTGAAAATTCTGACCAAAGTAAATTATGGAGGAAAGGGTTTATTTGGCTTGCACTTCCACACCATAGTCCATCACTGAAGGAAGTCAAGGCAGGGCCTCAAACAGGGCAGAGAGCAAAGGAGGCGGGATCTGATGTAGAGGCCACGGCAGGTGCTTCCTGCCTTGCTCATTGTGGTTTGCTCAGCCTCACTTCTTACAGCACCCAAGACCACCAGCCCAGGGAAGGCAGCACCCACAATGGCTCTCCACTGACCACTAGTTAAGAAAGTGCCCTCCAAGCTTGCCTGCAGTCGGAGCGTGTGGAGGCACTTTCTTAATTGAGGTTCCCTCCTCTCAGATGACGATCGGCTGTGCCAAACTGACCTAAAATTAGCCAGCACACTGTGTAAGCCCGAGACACATCAACGTCTGCGAGGTGTGTGACGGCCAGCCTTCAGTCCAGTTCTCAGGAGGCCAACACCGGGCAGTCCCGGCACAAGAGACCTCGCCGGAGTGCGGAACTGGCGGGCTCTGAAGGGCCCCACTGAGACCTTCCCTCAGCAAAGAAAGTGAAGATGAGCCGAGAAAGAGTTCGATGCCCGTCGCTGGCTTTCGTACACAGGCACACACGCACATGCGCACCCTGACACACATGCACACCGTACACACCCAACGTGCACGGACCCCACCCACACTGGCGCACCCCAAGGAGACTGAGCGTAGCGTGGTTCTTTTACTCTTGGGTGTGTCTTGTGAAAACTCCAGTGCACCGATACAGCCAGGCAGTGGCTGTACCTTTGATAGCTCTCTCCATTTCACTCATTTGCACACCCGTTAGTTTCCTGGCCATTCAGCAAACAGTCACACACAGCCCGGCTCCATTCCAACCTGCCTCGTTGCCCCGTCCCCAGACCTGACACTTGGCAACCGCTCACGTGTGCCGCACATCTGTGCTGTAGTTGCTTCTCAAGTGTGAGGCGGCAGCACGAGTGCCACCAGCCACCAGCGGGTTGGCTCTTTGCTCAAATCACAAACTCACTGTCCTGTTTGTGGCTGGGGAGTACTTCCTGAATTGTGCCCTGCCTGACCACACACTCTCGGGAGGGGTCTGAGGAAGTTTTGCTCTTCTGTGGAAAGCTGCTGTGAACATTTCTGTTTGGGCAGGTTTTCATTTATCTGGGAGAAATGCCAGATGACACAATGGCTGGGTCATGTGGCCATTGTCTGTTTAGTTTATTAGTAACTGCTAACCTGTTTCCCAGGGACGCTGGACCGTTCACGCTCCTGCCCTCGCCGTGCGTGGTCTACAGCGTGTGCTCGTGGGCCGCAGTTTCCCCGCCTTCACTTCAGAGCTCTGGAAACCGTAGAGGCAGCCTGGGGGGGGGGATTGGAGTTTCACGTCCTAGCTTCCCAGGCTGTCGGGCACCTTTCCCTGTGTGGCTTGCCACCTGCATGGCCTTGTGAGAGAAATGTCTGTCTGTCCATGGCGTTGGTCTGTTTTCTAGCAGTACTTTCCTGTTGGCTCTTGGGAGCTCCTGGCATCTAGACTCCAGACACTTAGTAGATGAGCAGTTTTTAGACACCCCACCGTGTGGGAGACCGGAGCCTCCTCCTAGCAGTATCTGTCACACATCAAACTTCACATTTGATAACATGTCCTTTGTCAAGTTCTGGTTTGGTGGATTGTGCTGTTAAACTGATGTCTGCCTAGCTTTAAATCCACAAAATCAACATGTATTTTCTTTTTAAAAGAGTTTTAGATTTATATTTTACTTTTAGGTCTGTGATTTACTTTGAGGGAGTTTGGTTTTTGTATCAGGTGTGAATTGAGATTTCTTTTGTCTGTGGATATATGCTTATTTTGACAATCTGTTTAAAAGTCTCCCCTTTCATTAAAATGCCTTTGCCTCTTTGTGAAGAAGCCCTGGGCTGGGGCTGGGGCTTTAGTGCAGTGGCCGACTGCGTGTCTAACTTGTCTGAGTCTCTGACCTTGATCTCTGGCTCATATACAAACAAGTAAGTAAATAAATAGTAATAAAATCCAAAGGCCAGTGAGATGGCTCAGTGAGTAGAAGATCTTGCTGTCAGGATTGACACATTGAGGAGTTAAATCTCTGGGACTCAGAAGGAGAGAATCAACTTCCACAGGTTGTCCTCTGACTTTCACACATGCACACGCGTACACACACACACACACACACACCTTGATCATTAATAAATCAATAAATCTTCGGACTTATCCGTGCATCTGCTTATGGGTTCTCCGTTGTATTTAATTGATCAGTGTGTGTCTTTGGAACACCACACTGCCTTCACAACTGAAACCAGACAGTAAGCTTTAATATTGAATGGGCTAGTTTATCATGCCTTATCAGTTTTTTTTCAAGATGGTTTCGGCTATTCTACCATGAATGAACTTGTCTGAGTTAGGAAGAAGCGTTGCTTTGGTGAGAACAATTTCGGGGAGGGCTGACATCTTGCAGTAGTGAATCTTCTAGTACAGGTGTTAAGATTTCTTTGATTTCTTACATGTGAATGATGAAAAGTTTTCAGCATATAGATCCTATGCATGTTTTGCTACATTTATGCCAACGTATTTCCTTTTTTCTTGAATTTATTGCAAGTTGTGTGCTTTGATGTTTGGCTTCCCTACATTCATGACTTTTTAAAAATTAATGCATTATTTTATGTCCGTGGGCGTCTTGTCTGCACGGATGTGTATACCACATGCAAGAATGGGACCCCAAGGGCCTGAGCAGGGTGATGGCCCTCAAACTGGAGCTACTGAGGGTTGTGAGTCACCATGTGGGTCCTGGGAACTGAACCTCAAGGAACAACCAGTGCTCTTAGCCCCTGAGCAAACACTCTCTCCAGCGACTAAAGCTCATTGTTAACGCTCCAGCGTTGATTAGTATGCTTGTGTCGATCCGGAAAACTTGCCGGGTCCGTATTTCAGGTCTTGCGGGGTTTTCCCTACAGATTCTATGAAGAACATGATAATCTACTAAAAGACATTGACGGCTCATCCTTTTTGCATACACACATTTCGTTTTGTTTTTCGCCTTACTATGGCTGCTGGGATGAGTGTTAAGAATGAGAGAATGAACCTTATTTTGCTCTTAGGAAGGGAACCCTGAAGCTTAGGTAGCAAAGATGGTATCAGATGTGGACTTTTGTAGACCAAGGACATTCCCTTGTATTCTTAGTTTTTGAGACGTTTATTTAAAACCACAAGGGATCCATATGTTTGATTTGTGAAGATTTACTTGATGGCCCAGCTGATCAGGTTCCCGTTCCACTTGTGAGTATCTGAATCACAACAGAGAACAGATTCTGTTGGTGGAAGTGGCGTTGCACTTTCTGCGTGTGTCTTTAGCACAGAACATGGTTTTAAATCCCACATCTATAAATGTAGATTTTTCTCTTCTTCCCTTTATCTCAGCTAGGCTTTGCTTTATATATTTTGTGGTTCCTTTGCTCAGTGTTTACACATCTGGAGTCCTTAGCCATTCCCAGTTGGTCTATCTCTTGAAAATAATTTTGTGATGTATGTCTTAATCTGTACTAAGTTTCTTTGCTCTGAAGTTTATCTAGCATTACTGTGGTGATTTCCTCTTGTGGGTAAATGTCTGCATGATATATATATATATATATATATATATATATATATATATATATATTTAAAAATCCTCCTACTTTCAATTTGCTTTTACATTTAAAATGTGTTTCAGAAAGCATGTATTTGGGTCCTGATGTTTGTGACTTCTGTGTTATCAGTCTTTTTATTTTATTCAATGTATTCAGGCCATTACTTTATTGGCATGATAAGGCCTGATGTTGTATTACTCTTTTTCTTGGTTCTTCTGTGCCCATTTTCTTGGCTATAAGGACAGGTGTTAAGCTTTTATCTGGTTTTACATGTGTTGTTTATAATGTGTCTCTTTGTACAGTTTTCTTGGTGACTGATCTTGGCATTAGAATAGACAGGTATGACTTACCGCCCACCAAAACCAACATTAGTGAAGTTGTACATTTACTTACAGTTAGGCTCCTTTGCCTTCTTCACACCTAAGTGTCATTTTCTTGGCTTTCAGATTCCATTAGTCTTTGTTCAGTCATAGCATATTACTTTGCAAACTCAGGTCTATTTTCCCCATTGTTCTCTCTTTGGTTTTTTAAAATTCCTTCCTCTTTACATTTTCCTTTCACTTAAAAGGTTGATTTTAGCACCTTGCATGGGCAGCACAGTAGGGCAGCCCCTGCTGGCAGGGTTGGGGAATTGTGAGGGAGCTGGCTCCACCCCTCATCTGCCGTGGAATGGAGTGGCATGGTTGAGGGAGAGCTGCCCTCCGTCATTGCCCCTCACTGCCTGTGGCAGGTGGGAGAGCTGGCTCTGAGGTCATGAGAGCAGGAGAACTCTCCCTGCTCCTCACTGGATGTAGTGCTTGGGAGAATGGGCCTTGTACCTTGCCTGGCCAGCACAGTAGATCTAGCCTTGGTGGAAAGGCCCGGGTGAGCCGGCCCCAAGGGGGTGAGAGTGGAAAAGCTGACCCTACCCCTTGGCAGTTGCAGCACTGGGTCAGCTATCAATGGCACTTCTGGAGAACTAGAGAGCTCTGGTGGTGCAGGGTGTAGGAGAGCTGGTGGGCTAACCAACTCAGCTACCTCCAAGGCCTGATCCAGGGCATTGCCTCACTCCATCATCTCTCTCATCAACGATCTGCTGGAGCGTGTCATAGAGCTGGTCCTGCAGATCCAAAGCTGCAGGATCTCCACGACACAGGGCAACAGCAGGGTATCAGAGAGGAGTCCTCATGAGGATCCAATACTGATGATGTAGCAGAGGCCAGAGGCCTCGAACCACACCAATGACTCATTGAATATTTGCTAGTGAAGATGTGTGGACAAAGGGTACTGTGGGACACACTGTGACACTCTTCAGCTTTCATGACAAGATTTTTTTTTTAATCTATTGTATTTGTTTTGTAGGGGTGAGAGTGCAGGGCAGAGGGACAATATGAAGGGATGGAAAGATGAATGGGATTGAGGTGTATGATGTGAAACTCACAAAGAATTGAAAAGTTTTTTTAAAAGGATGATTTTAGCTGTGGTTTAAGAGTTGACCAGAGAGGCAGGCATTCTTATTTTTTTTTTCTGCCTTATGTGAAATATTTTGATTTCCACTTCATCTATGAAGGGCAGTTTAAAGTCTGGTGCTTCCTTCCTTACAGGACTTGAAAAAAATGCTGTGCCCTTTATCTGTCCTGGTGGATTTTGCTGAGAAGCCCATTGTCTTGAGAACTCAAGGCTTCATGCAGTCCTGTTCCCTCTTAGGGTGCCCTTTTGTCCCCATGTTCAACAGCTCAAGCACACGTGACTGCATGAGCATTCCTGGCCTCATCCCGCTCTGTTTGCCCAGTCACCTGGGTCTGTGCATGTATGGTAATCACCATATTGGGAATTTTCCTCCACCGTTTGCTTGGGTGTGCTTTCAGTCGTTTCCCTTGCTTTTTGGAAGGATTATGATAATATAATACAAATGTTGGTCTCAATTGTTGCTGGCTTTAAGCCTCGGAGCCCTCCCCATCCTTTTCTTCCAGCTCCTTTTCTGTTTCCTCTTTGAATACATTTCTTCTCTCTCTCTCTCTCTCTCTCTCTCTCTCTCTCTCTCTCTTCATTTATTTTATCCACTGTTTCTTCCATTTTACTATCTACTATATAAACAATTCTGTTGTGATTTTAGACTTTTTTTTTAAGGAGCCAGTCTAGTGGACTGAACCAGGGACAGAACTCAGGTTATCAGGCTTGGTGCCAACCATCTTTACATGCTGAGCCCTCTTGCCAGACCTTTCCTTCTTTTAAAGACTAACTTGTTTCTGTGCTGAGATCCATCCCTTTCTTCTTTCTTTCTTCTAAATGGTTTTAAACCTGCGCAAAACAAACTTCTCCATACATTTGGATTTTGAAAAGGATGAAAAAATAATGTATTTTTTTCTCACAAATCAGTTGGGTGGGCATCTTAACAATGCCAAGCCCAGCACCATGCACACCTCCTCACTTGCAAGGCTTTGGCTTCAGGATAATTAACCCTGAGCAAGCTTTGGTTCTTAATGTGAGAAGTCCCTTATGCTTACACATGCCTGAGGTGCACATGGCCACTACAGCTGCCTCTGGTTTACAAGGAACCCCACCATCTGTTTTGAGATACAGGGGATCCTTCAGAAGTCTGAGTCTCTCAGAGCGCACACTCAGCTTCTCCTATGGCACATGAAAGCTGAAAGGGGATCAGTGTGTTCTTTGTCCCTAGATGGGCAGCGGGTACATGCACTGCGTCTCCCTCTTCTCTGAGAGGAAGCTTCAGAATTCTTTTTGTTAGGACAAACTATTTTCTAAGTAAGGAGCTGCAACATCTGTGCCCTTCTCAAAAGAGCCTGCAAATTCTGGGTGAAGGCAGGAAATCCTGCTTGAGCGCCCGCCTCTGCTCCTGGCTGAGGGCCAGAAGAAACACTGTGCTGGCAAGGGAGCTGCAGGCCAGGCATGGGCTGGCTTCTGTGGCCTTGCCTCTGATCTTGGTTGCTGTAGGAAATTTGAAGTTAAGCTCCCGAGGAAAGATGGCAGGACTCTCTTGGGCTGACTGTATAGATGGCACAGGCAAAGCCTCCAGCGCTTCTGTAGACTCTTTAGGGACAGCGGGTCTATACATTTATTTCATTAATTAATTGAGACAGCATCTTAAAATCTGTCGCTCAGGCTGCTCTTGAACTCATGGCAATCCTTCTGTCCCCTCCTTCCAAGTGATGGGATTACAGATATAACCCACAATGCCTGGTTTGAGTCTGTGAGTTTTAAAGACACTGAATTCCTTCAGCGGGGATATTTTGTGTGTGCTCTACACACACTTAGTGGTTAGGGTCTAATTCATCTTCCTCCTGCTTGGACATAGGGATTTGGGGGAAAGCCATATGACATCCACTGTAGTGTTTTGCTAAGTGTACCTGGCACAACTTGTGGTGTTACCAGATCTACAATAGCCCCTGAAACAACACCATTTTCCCGATGGCTGCAGCAATAATAGTACCATTGTAGAAAGTTTGAAACACAGAATTATCTTACAGAGAAATAAAAGGCGTTATAACTCCAGTGAGAAAGAGGAAAAGCAGTTGTCTCTCTCTCTCTGATCATTAGTGAAGTTCAATTTTTCCTAAATTCATTTTGTTCTTATTTACATACATATGAGGTTTTTTTAATTTTTATTTTATTTTATTTTATTTTATTTTATTTGCTAATAGGCAGTTTTCTTTCACATTTTATAGTAATTTCCCCCCATATTCTGCAATGACTCTTTCAACATTAAGGTTGCTTCCTTGGGGACAGTGACATTGACACAATAAAAGAGGTGATCTTCTGCCCATATTTCCCACAGCAATGGTATTTTGGCAGCTATCAGGGACAAAAATAACATTGTAGGAACATTAGAATCCAGAAGGAGTTTGTGAACAACTGTTGGCGTTGTGGTCCCTATGAGAAGGTAGCTGGGTTCCCTAACTGTGGCTTCTCTGCAAGAAGGAGTCCTCGTCATCTGTGGTCTCAGCTGCACCCTCTAAACCTCACTGTGACTGGTAAAGAGGCCCGAGGCACTTACTGCTGGCTGTGGCTGGAGACATGGCTCCACTGTTGGTCACTGTGGTCACTGAAATTTCACCCACCTCGGGACTATGCAAAGGACATGTCCCAGGAGGCTAGCACTGCCTTGGGTCTGCCTGGGAGCCTGAGATGGACCTCTAACATGTCTTCAGCTCTGCTCATATATAGCTTAGCAGCCCTGTTCAGTCAGGGACCTGCCGGGAGGCTTCCCATCCATGACCCAGAACCAGGTCCAATAACTCTGGAGAAGCTGAGGACCCTGATGTGGTGCTAGGGCTTTATTCTTTCCATCCTTAGCTGTGGTGTCTAAACATCCCTAGGCACCCAGGGGATCAGCCAGTGATATCGTGGAATCTACACCCAGCTATCAGCCTGGAGACAGACATTCGTTCTCCGGGTCCACCTGGACTCTAAATCATACCCTTGACTCAATACGAACCCATGCAGTGGCCACGCCAATCCTAGTTTTTGCCAACAGGTTCTCTAACTTTAGGTTCCAGAAGCAGCCTTTACCTAGCTCTCACTCTTTTGGGTTGCCATCCTGGAGGAAATCCTGTTAGATGGGAACCTAATAGAAGAAAATCAGCTATTACAAAACTTGAGAAGCTGAGGTAATTGGAAACAGAGATTCAAAAATCCACTTAACAAAGGTGGGACAGACATCCATAACAAACAAACGAACAAAACAAACAAAATACTCAGTGGTCTAACCGCAGCTGCCTAGGCTCATTATAAAAACACAAACAGCATGAAAAACCCAAAGCCATTACTGGCATAGTAATGTCCCATGAGAAAAGCAACTTTACTGAAACACAAGACAATGATTTTAGAAAAAGAAATTAGTAATATGTTCAAGGAACTAAATTAGTAAGTCCCTGAATGAAGAACACAAAAACAAATAGTTGACTGAAATAAGGAAAACAACTAAAGATATGAAAATAAAAATGTAACAAATTTCTGAAGAAAACCAAAAATGAAATAAAATTTGAAATATTTAGTAAGTCAAATATGAAACCTAACAGAAAGCTTCCCCACCAGAATGGGCCAACTGGAAGAGAAGGTATTAGGCTTGAAAACAAGGCAGAGATTTTAGGTCAGTGTGTCAGTGTCACTTTTAAAAATGTGTGTTGCCATTTCTCTATTCACCCTGCTCACATCCAAATCGTTGAGACTGGACTATATTATTTATGTAATAAAGTTTATGGCGCAACAACAGAGCAGTTATTACTCTATTCTCAGTCCTCTAAGGTGGCCTGGCTCCCTCTTCGCCAGAGTCCCCCAAACACTTGTATTTCATGGCTTTCTCTGCTCCGGCTGTTTTTTTCAATGTTGTGTTTTAGACCTCTGCCAGTGCCTGAATCCCCACTTCCTCTTTTTCTCTTCTCCTCCTATGGCTGGCAGGAAGTCCAGCCTTATTCTCTTTCCTGCTCATGGACTAGCTGTTAAGCTGTTTTATTGACATGCCAGGGAACGAATGGGGAGTAAAGTTAGACAGGAGGTTCTCAAAACAGGTATGACAACCAGCTATGGGGACGCAGAAATCAGCATTTGTGTTTTTATACAGTGCACAGTAACATTAGGCCTAGATCAGTCAGTCAAGGAGAATGCTCAATCTGAAATAAAATGCCTGAAGGAAATACTTGAGAACTCTGTGACAAAAGGATCGTGCCTACAGCTGGGTGTGGTGGTGAACACTCCTGTAATCCCAGCACTCTCGGAGCATATCTCTGTGAGTTCAAGGCTAGCCTGGTCTACAAAGCAAGTCCAGGTCAGCCAAGACTACACAGAGAGACCCTGTCTTGAACCTCCTCCCCCAAATCTGTCCCACAAATCATGTGATGATAATAATTATGATGATTATAGTAATACATCATCTAAGACAGAGGCACACAAAATATTTTAAACAAAATCATAAAAGGAAAAAATTTCCAAACCTAGAGAAAGATGCTCATTCTGTTAAACAGAACACAAAGTAAACAGGACTGGAAGGAAAAATCCTCTGCCATAGAGCAGTCAAAACACTGAGCACAGAGCAAAGAAGGGCTAGTAGAAGCTTCAAGAGAGAAGCCACACGATTTAGAATAACAGCTGATATTTCAATAGAGACTTTGAAAGCCAGAAGGGCTTAGACCAATGCTCCGCAAGCTCTGAAGGATCACAGATGCCAGCCCAAATCAGAGCTTGATCACAGATGCCAGCCCAAACTACCTTCCAAGCAAAACTAGTGAGGGAGAAAGCTATATGGAGAAGGAAGTTTCCTTTCCAGTCCTATTTTACCATTTGCTGCCTCCAAGAAATACAGCTCATAATTAAAGGCAGAAAACACCTTAGAGTGAAAGAATGTGTAAAAATGTTCCAAACAAATGGAGCCAAGAAAAAAGCCTGAGTTGCTATTTAAATACCACCCCCCCTCCAAAAAAAAAAAACAAAAACAAAAACAAAAAACAAAAAAACCCAGACTCTAAACCCAGCATAGTCAGAGGATATAAAGAAGGTCCTTGCTTTGATCAAGGAACAATTGGTCAAGAAGACCTTTACATTTGCTAAGTGTGTGTGTACCAGCTTCATGTGTATGAAACTTTGTGAAGCAATTTCTAGATATTAGGCAATAGGTTAGCTATAACATCAGTCCTAGGTGACCTCAGTACTCTGCTTTTAGTTAGTGAACATGTCATCCAGACAGAAAAGTTAACAGATACAGTAAAGCTGCCTGTAAAACCATCACTAAAGTAGACCACAGGTTCAGATATGAAGCTTCTCCCCACAAGCACAGGAAAACTGAAACAATTCCCTGTGCTTTATCTGAGGACGATGGAATAAAGCAAGATATCAATAGCAAGGGGAACCACAGACAATGCAGTCATGGAGAGCACCCAGCACACTGAACAATGAATGGGTCACTAAAGAAATATGAAAAGTGAAAAGCCCTCTTTACGTGAATGAAAATACAACAAACTAAAATTCTTGGGATAAGAAGAAGGCAGCGTATAGCTTTAAGTGCTCACATCAAAAAAAAAAAATAATAATGGAGAGAACCTAAATCAATAACCTAATGATGTGCCTTAGGACCTTAGAAAAACAATACCTCAGAACGGTACATAGGGCGAAATAATGCAGAGCACAGCAGAGCAGAATTTAATGAAATAAAAAGAAACAAGAAACTGATAGAATCAATGAAATGAAGAGTTAGCTCTTTGAAAAAATTAACAAGATTAAAAACTCTTAGTCAAGTTAAGCAAAAGAAAGAAAGAAGACTCAAATTAATAAAAGTAGAGATGAAAAGGGAGATGATACAACAGATATCAGTGAATCCAGAAAATTGTGAGGATGAGCAATTTTCAGGTGGAAAATCTGAAAAAAAAAAAAAGAATGAATTTTCTAATGTGTATGATGTGCCAAATTTAAACCAAGAAGAGATAAAAATTTAAATAGATCAATAGATCCATCATGAGCAATGAGAGTGAATCAACCATTAAAACAAAAGACAAAAAAAAAAAACAAAACAAAACAAAACAAAAAAAAAAAACCCTGTCAACCAAAACAAGCACAGGCCCAGCCGGATTTACAGCAAAATTCTACCTTTAAAGAACTAACACCACGATTCTAAAAAAATCACATAAAATAGACGAGAAAAGCTTGCTTCTAAATTTTGCTTATGAATCCAGTATTACACTTATGCTTAAGCCAGATAAAGAAACAGCAAAAAGAAAATCATAGTCCAGTCTTTCTGATGAACACAAATGCAAAAATCTTCAATAAAATGTTTGCAAACAGAGCTAAAAAAGCAATAAAAAAGATCACTCACCGAAACCAAGTAAGCTCTATCCAAGAGATGCTGGAATGTTCCCACATGTGTAAATCAATAAATGCAGCCTATCAGATAAATAGACTCAGGGACAGAAACCACATGATCATCTCATTAGATGAGAAAAGGGCCCTTTACAAGCTCTAATATTCCTTTTTGATAAGGATCAGGAAAAGCTAGGGATATAAGAGTTATAGCACAATATAGTCATGGCAATATAAAACAAGCCCATGCCAATATCATGCAAACTGAAGGCAAACTTGAGGCACTTTCTGACTAAGATCAAGAACAAGGCAAAGACAACCATTCTCTCCATTCCTGTTCAGTGTACTGCTTGAAGTCTTAGCCACAGCTATATGATAGGCAAGGGAAATAAATGATATGCAAATAGGAAAGGGAGAAGTCAAAGCATTGGTATCCTTATTTGCAGCTGATATTATTTTATGATTCCAGACCTAAAAGACCCATAAGTCTCTATCAGAAAACTCCTACAACTTATAAATACATTCAGCAAAGTAGCAGTATACAAATTAGCACAAAAATAACAGTAGCTTCCCCATATACCAATGACAAACATACTGAGGCAGAAATATGGAAGCTGTCCCATTCACATTAGCAACACTAAGGCCGCCTGTAGGCTTTCAGGACTCAGAGACAGGGGATCCTCAGAAAAAGCTGGTTAGTGTAGCCGTATCAGTGAGCACTGGTGTCAATCAACCGCAGCACGTCAACAATCAACCTTCATGTCAAGGCCACTTGTGCCCCACCACACACATAAAATGAAACAAAGCAAAACTGCAACCATAAAGGGAACTAAGTCCTGCAGAGCAGAACTCTTTGTTTGGTTGGTTTTGGTTTTTGATTTTTCGAGATAGGATTTCTCTGTGTAGCCTTGGCTGTTCTGGACTCACTTTGTAGACCAGGCTGGCCTTGAACTCACAGAGATCTGCCTTCTTGTACCTCCTGAGTGCTGGGGTCCAAGAGAGCACTGCTGCATCCTGCTGAGAACAGAAATCTTGCGGCAGAAGACTAAATGACAGAGTTCAGCAGAGAACTTAAGTAATATGTCGATCTAGCAGAGGACGAGTCAGTGAAATTGAAGGGGAACAACACACAAAAAGAGACTTCGAGAGTGGAGAAAGCTCACGAGATCCACAGGACACCACTGAAGGAACAGAAGCATCGGCCCTGCCAGTCACAGATGGCGAAGCAAGGGAAAGAACGGAAATGTAATCTAAAGAAAGTTCTCTAATATTAGGAAGTGTAGGGACACCCAGACTCACGAAGCCTAAGCAACCCAGGAAAGATCAACCCAGAGACTTCCCCAAGACATTTTATAATCAAATTGTCAACAATCAAAGTCAGAGAATTTGGAAAGCAGCTAGGAAAGAGTGACTTTCACACACGAGGGAGCCACGGAAAGGCGGCCACTAGCTTGTTTCAGGGCAGGAGGCAGTGCAATCAGATTTTCCTCCAGTGACATGGAGGATTCTCCAGGATTGATCACATGCTTGGCCACAAAACAAGTTTTGAATAATTAAAGGAGATTTAAATTATCAAAGATTTCTGACCACAGTGCTATGAAACTGAAAATCAGTAACAGGAGAAAAGGCAAAAAAATAAAAAAAATCCAGGCTATAAAGAAATCAACCACCGTGTTGCCGAAGAATCATCATGGATCAAAAGGGAAATAAAAGGAAAGAAATTACAAAGTCTCTTGGAACAAACAAAAATGGAAATACAACATAGAGGAAAAATGCAGTAAAAGCAGTTTAACGAGGAAAATTTATGTAATAAAAGTCTATTCTAGATAAAAGAAAGCTCTCAAATAAATAACTTCACAGCTCAAGAGACTAGGAGAGAAGTAACTAAAGCCCAACATGAGGCGAATAAAGGACTAGTAAAGGTTTTAGCAGAAATAAATGAAGCAGAGACTAAAAGATAAATAAGACAATAAGTGAGACTCCAGAGTTGGATTTTTGGTAAAGACAAACAGCAGCAAGTAACCATTAGCACCTAAGCAAGGAAGGAAAGAGGGAGAGAAAGAACGCAAGTCCGACTGTAAATCGTAGGGGCCACACTAGCGACAGCACGGGTCATTGCGCACCACAAGAGGCTGCTCCACACAGCCTCCTGCTAAGAAACGGGTGACCGAGAATGCAACGGTAGACACCCAGATGCACCCAGATGCACACAGCCGCCAAGGTTTATTGATGGAAAAATAAAAATATCGGAACAGGTGACTAATGGGCACGGAGACTGCATGAATATTCAAAAGGGCCAGGGTCATGGCTTATTTCTTTCAAGCATTAAAAGTCTTCATTTTTTTCAAAAGGCCGAACACTTTCAAATTAATTTCCTAAGACTAGAATTAGCCCTATAGCCAGTCCAGAAAAGGAAATTATAAGAATGGAATAAAGACATGGCAATATCTCTGTTGAATTTAGCTGCAGATATCTTTGACAAAATAATAGCAAATAAAGTTCTGCAAAATGCTAACATGACCATATAGCACCAGCAAAAAGGATTTATTTTGGGGACAAATGGTTCAACATACACAAATTTTAACCATACAAAAGATAAAGTCATAAGATTATCTCACTTGGTATGGGTAAATTCAGTATAATTTCATAATAAAATTCTATAAATTATTTACCAGTAATATACTTTCACACAGGAAAATCTGCATATGACTCTTCTACAGCTAACCATAATCAGCAGTGAGTAGATTGAAGCTTTTTCTCTGATGTCAAGAGAAGACAAGAATGTCCACTCTCACAACTGTTCAGCACAGAATTGGAATTCCCAGCCAAAGAGCAATGAGTCATGAAAAAGAAAAATGGCCATCTAAACCAGAAAGAAAGTTTAAATTGTGTCTGTATGTACGATTACTTAAAGATTCCACAAACCACTTTCAATTAATAAATTCAATAAAGTCACAGGATAAAAAACAATCAAGATACAAAAATCAGTTTTATTTCCACAACTACTAATGAATTAGGGGATAAAGAAATCAAGAAAATGATCGCACAGTAGTATCAGGAAGAACAAAATAAATAGAAATAAATTTTTCTAGACAATTGAAAAATCTGCAAAATAAAAACTGTCATGTTCATGAAAGAAATGCTACAAATGCATGGTGAGGTATCCTATATATATACGGATAGAATTGAGTATGTCTATACTACCTCAAGTTATCTGTGGATTCCATTCAAGTTTTGAAAATTCCAAAGGAATTATTTACAGAAATAGAAGAAAACCTACACTCATATGAAATTGTTAATAAAATTGAGATAGATCAAATCTAGAGGCATCATACTTCCTCAGACTACACAACAAAGCTATAGTAATCAAAACAATATGATGTTCTTACAAAAACAAATACAGAGATTGCTGGAATAGAGAACCTAACCACACATGGACACATACAGTTCTAAACTCATCAAGGGAACATCGTCTCCTGAGTAAACAGTACATGCAAACAATGAAAATTTAACCATTTGTACGATACATCAAAATCAACAGGGGGTGGACCGAAGGCTTACTTGGAAGAATGCAGTCACAAAAATCCTAGAGGAAAACACCGGGTGTGGGGAGCTCCTTTACTTTGGCTGTTGTAAAGATTTTGTTGTGGATTTGACAGAAAAATACAGGTGTGAAGTAAAAATAAAGAAGCGAGGCTACACACAGTAAGTCCCAATCTGTTGTAGAGCAAGGCAGATAAGATAAGCTGGGGGTTGCCTTAAATGGGTTCTGAACTCGGGTCCTCTGTCCATGACAGAGCATGTATGGCAGGTGGGCAGTGTCAGCAAAGCACTCACACACCCAACAGCAAAAGCAACCTGAAGAAAGACAAGTAGAAAGGAGTGGGTTGGAGGGAAGGCTTGGTGGCTGTGAGCAAGAGCTGCTCTTGCAGAGGACCCGAGTTCAGAACCCATTTAAGGCAACTCGCAACTACCTGTAACTCCAGCTCCAAGGGATTCAACGGCCTCTTCTGGCCTCCTCAGGCACCTGCACTCAGGTGCGCACACACCCAGACACAGACACATCCATATACACACAAGTCAAAATAAAATAAAACCTTTCAAAAACAGACAAAGGATTTAGACAGACACGCTGCAAAGAAGACAAGTAACTACCAGATACAAACAAAGGTGCAGTCACAATCATCGAGGAAATGCAGCTTTAAAAAACTGGGCTAGTACCTCACCCACACTAGCATGGCGATGTCTAAGAGAAGAGATGATAAGCGTAAGAACAGGTTTGGAGAAAATGAAATTCTTATACACTCTCAATGGAAAAACATATTGTATTTTTCCTCCAAAAATTCAAAATAAATTACCTGTGAGCCAATCCTCCCACATCTTAGTCTATACCTAGAGGAAATGAAGTCCATAAGTCAAAGGCATGTCAGCCTTCCCATGTCCACGGCAGCGCTCATCACAGTCACCTGTATAGAGAGACCATCTAGCTGTCTGCTGATGGATGGGTGGATAAAGAAAATGTGAGATACATGCTAGCACACAATTGAGTATCATTCATCCACAAAAGAGAGCCATGTTCCCATGGCAACGTGGGGAGCCCACAAGATGTTTATGCTAAGTGAAATAAGACAAATCCAGAGAGGTAGATACTGCGTAATCTCACTTGTGTGTGCAATCTAAAAGGCCAGACTCTGAAAGGGGAGCAGATGAAGGCTGCCAGGGGCTCGGAAATGGGGATTTGGGGGAGACACCTGTCTAGGGTACCAAGCATCGCAGTCCGCTTTTGGAACCTGATATGCAGTCATATAGCCAGGATGACTGTTACGCATAATTGAAGTCTGCTTAGATAGTTGATTGTAAGTGTTCTTGCTGCAAAAAAAAGGCGGTTTGGGGTATGGCACGTTCAGTAATCAGTGTGATTGTGAGAGTGATTTCAGGCGTGTAGGCATTAGTGGCATATTCAGCGATGGGCAGAGCGCCACCTGCCAGTGATGGAGCTGTTGGTGTGCGAGTGTGCTCTGCACTGCTCACTCACTCTCAGAGCACATCGTAGGCACTGACACATGTCGGTCACGCCCAGCCGCCCTCCACACCGTCAGCCTGCGCAGGAGGCAGCAGCCGTGTTGGTGAACTTACAAGAAGTAATACCGTGCTGCTTAGCTTTTGCCAGTACATCCTGAAGTCCCCTGGGCAGAGGGAGCCTCACATGAGGGATTGCCTCCGTCAGATTGGCTTGTGGGCGTGTCTGCGGGGCTTCGGTTTGATTAATGATTGGTGTGTGAAGGCTCAGTGTCTGCGGTGCCAGCCCTGGGCAGGTGGTCCTCGGTTGTGTAAGAGAACAGGCTGAGCAAGCCAGGAGGCAGCATTCCTCCGTGGCCTCCGCTTCAGTCCCTGACCGAGTTCCTGGGCTGACTTCTCTCCATGATACACCGTGACTTGGAAGTGCAAGCAAAAGAAGCCCCTTTCCTCCCAGTTGTTCTGGTCATGTGTTTATGACGACAGAAAGAAGACTAATACAAATATTCTCCTGGACCGCCACGTGTGCTGCTCACAGGCACATTTACACACACGGTGCTTCTCCCAGCCTGAGGGATAGTTTGCCTCTAACTTTGAAGAGTGAAATAGCTGACTAGAAGGAGGTGAATCTACAGATGGGAGTAAATTATGTGCCGTCTCCACTAACAACACATGAGATGGAGAAAGATGGTGTGCACTGTGCCCACTGTTTGGCTCGTCCTTCCCCTCTTCCCTGGGTGTGGGCGTTCCTTACCCCGTGTGGCTCTTGACATGTTGGTCAGGCTTCCCTGTTTTGTCCTGAGTGTGTCACAGGTTCAAAGTTTCTCTCAGTTACAATGGCAAGATAATGACCTAACTTGTTTAAGTCCAAACAATGTGGATAGAAAATAGAAAAGCCACAGACTGAGGATAATGAATACACACACACACACACACACACACACACACACACACACACACTTACACACACATATGCATGTACACACACAGAGATGTACACATACACACACGCATGCACACAAACACACACATACATACATATACACAGAGAGATACACACACGTGCACAGACACACACACAGATGCACACACACACACACATGGTGTGAGGAGGAGCTCGTGGTCACGTTGGCTTTGGGGAACATGTTATTGAAAATGTAACTCCTGTGGAAGTGTCAACAGATCTGGAAGCTATCTGGGTGATCCCGATGTAGCGTTAGCTTCATATGTCAGAACCACGTGAAACACTAGAAGCAAACCCTTTGTGATGCGGGGTGCCAAGACGCGCTGAGGGAGCACAGTGTTCTCAGCGCCTTAGAGATCTGTTCCTCTCCTCGTTGAGTGGGGGCGTTGTCCCTTCATGCCCTTGCTCTGTGTGTGGAGCCAGTTCTCACGTGGTGTGTCAAAAGAGTGTGTCAGAGTGCTGAGTGTGGGCCCAGCCCTGCGGAGCGTACCTCTTCTTCCTGGAAATGAGCTTGCTTGGGCGTGTGTTCTCACAGATGTGCACGTGTCTGGGTGGGTGCAGATGCCCCCTCACATACGTGTGCATTTGTGAACACGTTAGGGCTGACTTGGTGAGCTTTTGCAGAGGCAGCAGCCGAGTGGCCGAGTGGCCGAGTGGCCGCTCTGTGCGGCATGAGAAAGGCCCTGGGTCTCAGACTCCAGGGCTGTCTAACGCCTTCCCCCAGGAAAGCCACCAGAAGCAGGCTGTGCGGTGAGAGGAATTTGATGTTAAGCGGAAGCCCCCAAATTTAGAAGTTTAAGTTCCAACCTAAGTACGTGCAGTCAGACCTATACCGTATAGTGAGAAAGCCCAAACCCACATGTAAACTCACGACACATGTAAACTCACATGTAACAACTTCCCATTACTACAGTGAGGCGGCAACATTCATGAGCCTGTCCCTGGGCTCTGTTCTAGGGGCCGTGTCACCCGTCTCCAGCACATGTCTTTGGGAGGCAGGCACCGGGCTGGTCCCTGTCCCTGAGGGAGCTCAGGGAGTCCAGAGTCCTGGTTTTGAGGCTCATGGTGAGTAGGAGACACTTGAACATCATCAGCTGGCCCCTCCGCACACGGGCCCCCACGGAGACCACCACTCTGCAGATCTGGGCACTGTCTGCCTTGCAGCTGCCCATCAGACACCCGCTTCCCAGCCAATCAAAGATGGAGGCAAGGCGCTCTTTTTGAGGTCTGATTCTTCTCATTTCCCCTTGTCCCCCATGTTCAGCGATGGGTTTTCAGCATGCGCTGAGCTGTGATATGGTCCCATACCTCAGCCCCACCCCCTCCACACTATTGCAATCAGCTGCACACAATTCATGTTCTCAGTCTGTTCTTAGTTCAGACTCTCCTCCGAATCTGTTTCCACTCCCTGGGCTGGTACCTTAGCCCTCTACGAGGGATCGCCAGGTGACTTTCCCAGATGACCGGCTGCTGTGGTGTGAGGGCACAGGCGTCTTCCCTGTCCCACTTCGTGTCAACTTTTCTTCAGCACATCAGTGACAGGCTGGTCATGTGAACGAAGTCAGGGGGCAGGGCCGGGAGACCCCTGGACTGGCTAAAGGACTGGCCGATGTGGGAAAGAGTGCGTACACGTGTAAATGCACCTTAGGCACCAGGGGATGCAGAGATGCAGCCATGAACTTGCCTGACAAGAAGGAAAACGCTGACACTTGCAGGGCACCGTGGCTTCACACCGCCATCCACAGAGCCTGCCTAGTGCCGACTCCTGGAGCCAGGGAGCCCAAGACCAGTTTCCTCCTGTTGCTTCAGGTTGCCCATGTCACGTGCGGTGGAGAGTTGCTCCTTCTTAAGAATTTGGAGAGGAATACGATTTCCCCCAGGACAATTGACTGCACAGTTCTCGGCATGCTAGAGGTTCAACAGCCATCGGCGGCGGAGCTAACGGCTGGTATTCTATTAGAAATGTGGTCTGTGGGACACACTATGGGGAAGGTGAGAGGAGGCCAGGGTGACTGAAAACCCTTCGCCCCTCCATGCCTGGGGCTCTGTGAATAGCACACCCCTGCTATTCCTGCTCTTTGGTGGGCGGCCTCTTGGAGGCTTGGTGTTGCGTGGATGAGCACAGGCTCAAGGAAACACAATCAGTGGTCTTCACAAACTTGCAGTTTGATGTCAGCAGTTTCAGGAACACTTTAGCCAATTGATTTCACTTACACTGTTCTGTCTTCCTGCATGCATGACAGGGTAAGAGGGAGAAGATTAGATTATGCTCACTGTCCTTTCCGTGCACCCCCCCCCCCCCCTCATGCCAGCCCCGGTCAGCTGATGAGCTGACAAAAAAAAAAACAAACCAAAAATCGCTCCTTGCTGGCATGCGTGAAAGAACGCTCTAGAAGCCAGGATTCTACAGACAGCTCTTCCTTTGCTGACTACCAAGGGACACCACAAGCAGGCATGCTGTGTATCCACAAGCATTCCTAACACCAAACCCAGACCACAGCGGAGCAGCGAACAGAACTGTTCACTCAGTCCTGAGGCTTGGATTCTACTTGGGTCCAACTCTGGGTGATTTATGTTAAGATGCTGATGCAAACGCAGTTTGCTTCATGAGCTGTTCCTCGGGACAAAGGCAAGAGTCACTGCTTGCCGAGTGACGCTCTGCTTTGGTGGCTCTCCCCTCTGTCCCTTCCGTCTTCACTGCAATCCTGTGATTGCACCATTTTCTCAGTTCTGTAACTCATAGAGTGGTGCTTGCAGAAACTAAATAGTTTTTCTCAAATTAAGGGCTGAGAGAGGCAGATGTTAGCAGATGTGGCCCTTTCAGCCACTGTGCAATAATTCAGTCCTTATTTTTGGAGGAAGAATTAACAAATGAACAGGCTCAGATCTGTGTTGTTTTTAAGCCAGTGGACTTACTGTCTCTCGATAGTTTATTTAATGTGATGGGGACTTTGAAGAGAGGATGGTCCAGGCATTTCCACAAAAGAAATCTAGCAATACACAGTGAAACCCCAGACAGTGCCTGCATCTTGAGTTTATAGTTACCTCTTGATTTTTATAGAAAGTAGCTGGATTCAGGCCACAGAGATAGAACTCTCTGGCTTTACTGTGCCATTAGCATGGCTTTGTTCCTTTTCCTGTTGTGACAAAACACCCTGACAGAACAGCTTAAGGGAGAAAGGGTGTGTATTGGCCCACAGCTCAGGTACAGTTCACCATGATGAGGAGGCAGCCGAAGAAATCGATGAACACAGGCTCCCCCCTACCCCTTTGTACAGTTCAGGATTCCCCGTCCAGGCAATGACTCCTCCCAAAATTAAGATGTCTTCCCACCTAGGTTAACAAGTTCAAGACAATCCCCTGTAGTGTGCTTTCAGTCCCAGGTTGGGCTGACAGCGAACACTGACCATGACAGGTATGAGAACTTTTAGCTGTGACACTGGAGTATCTGCCCTGAGTCCTTCATCATCTTTGGCCAAAAGACACTTTCATCCTTTTACTTAGTTCAGTTCTCTCTAGAATTCCTTTCTTGCCTAGAATTAAAAATGATAATCTTTGAGGCCAATCACATTACCAGATGCAGCTAGGGGGCATTAGGTATTGAAAGGGCATCTAGAAGTCATGCCGCTTAGGAGGGGGTGTGGAGAAGGAGACACTAAAGTCTGCAGGAAGTGTGTGGGTCCCCCAAATTCCAGCTACAAAGCCCACTGTCGATTGGAAGACAGGAAATGCATTGCTTGTTTGTGTGTACTTGTTTTTGTGTTGGTTTGCACACATGTGAATATGGAGGTCAGAGGTCAAGATCAGGTGCCTTCCCCAGTCATTCTCTACCTTGCTTTTTAAGACACATCTTTCCTTGAGCTTGCTGATTGGCTAGAGCATCTGGCCAGCAGGTTCCAAGCTTCCTCCTGTCTTTACAACCCCGGTGCTGGCATTAAAGGAGCACGCTCTTGCTCCTGGCTTTTCTGTGCTGGGGGTTCAAACACAGGGCTTCTGGTTTGCCTAGAAAGCCCTCTTCTTATTGAGCCATGTCCTCAGCCTCATAATTCATTTCCAAAATGGCAAATTGCCAAGCAGGTGAGGACACCTCCTGGTGGTGGATAGCACAGGTGTGCAGGTGTTGTGCAATCCCTTGACAGAGCTGTCCTGTCACTGTCCAGTCTTTCCTGAGGTGCAGTGTGGAAGTACACAGTCCCTTCTTGGAGCTTCCTGTGTGAGCTGCTGAGTACTGTGTACACGGAGGAGTGTTACTCTCCAGGCTCATTCAAACAAAAAGCTTAATTGGATGTCACGCCTGGTTCGTAGACCTGTATAAGACATGACACTCTACAATCTGCTTCACAACATGAAACTTGGGGACCTGAAATTCTGCAGATCAACAGCTTCACCCGACACAAGAGCGGGCTAAGGAGGTAGGAACTCTGGCTGACCACTCTGGAAAATGTCAGCCCAGGGCTGGGGAGAAGACTTGGTGACTGCTGATATACATGCGGCAAGCGTGAAGATGGAGTGCTCACCTCCAAACCCGTGTCAACAGTGGCTGGGTGGCACGGCCCTCCTGTAATTCTAGTGTTTACAGGGTGGAGACAGGGGATCCCCGAAGCAAGCTGGGGAGGCAGAAGAGCCGTAGTGGAGATCTTTGGGTTCAACTGAGAGACCCAGCTTCAATGAAAAGAGACCAATGGAGGAAGACTCCCCCATTAACTCAACCCCCAACTTCTAGATGAATATGCACACGTGTGCACTTCCATGAGTGGGGACATGCATACACGCCACAACATACACATGACAAAGGAAAACAAAAACCACCCCCTCCGCCACCACCAAACTCTCAGTTCATGTCTCTGCAGAAGCTGCCCGATAGGGTGAAGTTCAAGTTAACTTTTCAGCTGTTTACCTGCTGCCCGTTGAATAACCTATAAAAGCCCCACGAAACTGAATTTATTTGTCACAAAGGAATTTCAAGCCCCAGAGAACCAAAAATTCCGCTCTTATTGAAATTCCTGCAGAATAAATAGTCTTGTCTTGCATAAATTTCAATGAGAAGGCTCTCTCCGCTAGCTATATACGATGCGCCGTGAGACATAACTATCCCTGCATGTTCAGATTCTAGGTAAACCCAAGGCACACACATGTGCTCTTATCTTCTGACTCTTGTTACCAACGCTTTGCACAGCTCCTTCTCTGATGCACTCTAATGGAAAGCCAGGACCCCGCTGGTTCTAACTCAGCAAGCCATCACTTTTCATGGCTTCTCGATGCTCTCATAAAGCAGTGGTCATTCCAGCAAAGCTCTGTGTGGGACAGCAACCTCTTCTCCCTCAGCTGGGCGCTGGAGAGGGGTCCTTCCCGATCAATAAAGGTCTGCAATAATTCAAATTGCAGCTTCTAATTATTAGATCAATTGTATTCAATTTGTGTGATGAAAAGTCCATGCTCACGAGAAACGGCCCTGTTCCAAAGCAGATGGCTGACGCCTTAACAACTCAGCCTTCTGGACATCTTAAACCTTACCCCAGAAATCTCACTAATAAATTTCAACTATTGTGTCTTGATGCATCAGGTAAGTCTGGGAGGACCACATGATTTTACAGAGAACACCAGAGGCCCAGGGGCAGGAGGGAATTGGTCTTTCCCTTGTGGAATTTCAGGCTGCTTGTCTGGGCCTGCTCGTCTGGCATGTGGCTTCTGTGAGCTTGCTCACGCACACACCTATCCCCAGGAAGAAGGATCTGTATCCATCCGGAAGAAGAAGGATCTGAAGACTATATTCTGTGGGTTTTTTTTTTTTTTTTTTTTATGTCTGTGTTTCTGTAATCACTAGAAGTCTCCTTCTCTGCTCTTGATTCTCCTCACAGTTCACTTTTCCACACTGTACTCCAGGGCTTCAGTGATTGCCCTTGTGTGCTGGAATGCCAAGGGGCTGGTAAGTTGTGTATGGAAGCCATAGGCAGCCGCCATTATGCGAAGGCTTTTGGGATGAGCCCTTCCTCTTGAAATCAAAATGCTAAGCAACACAGATGATGCCGACCCATCCTTTTTGCAACATGTCATCAGTAATGTTTTACACAGAAACTTACAAAAACGATGATGGCACCCAATTAAGCCCTTTGAAATGAGACTGTTTGAATCTGTTGGGGGAGAAATGATGTATTATTTAAAACAATAACCTCTAGAGTTTGTTAAAAATTCATCACCAATTCAATACAATGAAGATTTATGGACTGATTCACTGGCAGCTGCATGGAGGGTGTGTGTGTGTGTGTGTGTGTGTGTGTTCACATTTATGTGTAAATACGCACATGTATGTGTGTGTAGTATCTCTCTACATATGTAGAATCTGTCCCTGAGGAACGCATATTTGTGTAAATACGTATTTACATAAATACACATTTATGAAATGTGTATGTATATATGCACGTGTCTCTCTATGTAATATTTGTCTCTAAGGAATGCATATTTATGTGTAAGTGTGTATTTACACACATATGTAGGGTCTACCTTTGAGGAATGTACTGGGGTAGCATAAGATACATAGGCCACATTACCAGGCAGGCATGTAGCCTGCTCTTTGCTCCTGTATGTCAGTATAAGAGGCCTGCAATGAGGCAGGAAGGCACCAATGTTTGCCTCCCTGCACAGATAGGATTTAACACTGAGGTTAATGGGCCTGTGGAAGCCACCAAGCTGGTAGGCCGTGGGTCTGTCCCCGTGTAACTGGGGTCAGCTGTGCTGAGGGGACGGGCTGAGGTGGTGGGTCATGTGAGCTCTGTCCCACTCCAGCTGTGGGACACTGGCCAGGCAGCATTCTCTGCAGTGGAAAATACGGAGGGAAAGGCAGAATTGCTATTTTTATTGGGCCATAATTTGTCCACATCTATATACTTACCAAAGCCATTAAGTAGCATTTATTCATTTCCTTATTAGGAATCAATTTTACGGGATGCTTATTGGCTGAGTTAAGTTATTGAAGAAGCTAAGGTTGGAAATTCATAGCTTTTGTTCCAGAATCTTAATGAGTCAGGCTGCTCTCTGCAGTGTATTTTGTTAGTTTGGAAGTGAGAGATTCTCTGTGTAATGGAGGAAGCAGTCTCTCTTCACCTAGAATGGGGTTTCCTACAAAGCCCTGATGGTTTTTCACTAGTTCGTCCAAAGGCCAGATTTTAACTAACAGGCAAGGGCCCATGGCACAGAGAAAGGAACACCTCTGGCTTTTTCCAATTGCTTTGCTGCGCCGAGCTTTTGTGTGCTTACATGTGGCTTGGTCCAGCTTGCCTTAGTGTCTCCATGCTTCCCGAGTGACATCCTTGTGGGTTGGCCCATTTGTGTACCATTAGCTGTGGGCTGGTTCTGGAGTGAAGGAACAATGGCAGTCTGAGTCTTGGGATGGCATCTCGCTCACCCAAGACCTTCTGACATCTCAGACTGATGAGGCCTGTGCTTGAGTGTGGCTGTGCATGGGGTCACCAGGAGTGCTTTGAAAATGCAAGTGCCAGGCCCAAGAGATGCTCTGAGTTAGTGTTCAGAGGAATCTAGTATCTCAGCAGAAGCTGAGAAATGCAAACACGGGATTTCTAGCCTTTTGGAGCTCATAAGTTTTTATTGCCCTTTATTTGAAAAATAATGAGTCTTATTTTCTGAAAATAGAAGTGGTTGTATTTGTAATGAACTATTTTTGTTCACAGAAATGGGCTAGTGGTTCTAGTGGTTATGTAATTTATGATATATCAACTAACTCTTTTAAAACATTTCAGGAGTAAGAGAAAACAATTTACGAAAAAAATGGCTGAGTCAAGGGTGGAGCTTGGGATGTGTAAGGTCCTGGGTTTGATCCCACCTACACCAGAAAGTAAAATAAATAAATAGACAGACAGACATATAGACAGACAGACAGATAGCTAGCTAGCTAGCTAGATACCTGAAGTCGAGACCTCTTTTATGTGAATCCTCCTCATTATGTTATACATGGATGCACAGATTAGCAAAGCCGGCAACTTCCAAGTGACTCTCTCCAATGATGAGCCTGGATGAGGACCCTGACTGCCTCAAAGGGAAAGGAAGCCAACACTGCCTGCAAAACCTCCTCCACAGAAGGTGGGGATGTCCAACCGCTTGTCCTCTCCTCTCTGCTTCACTTCAGCCCTCTTTACTGGGATTCCAGACCTCACAGTAGAAACAGTGGTGGGGATAGTTGAAGCACTTTCCACAGTCACACAAGGTCATATCTATTGTGTTCATATCCTTCCAGGTTCTGACTCATGGCCAGACCCTGCTCACATGCCCTGTCTCCCCAAGCTGTCACTCAGTTCTGTCCTGTCCCAAACTCAGTACAAATAGCTAACTGTGGTACCAATTAGCATGCCAAAGCATGTGCTGGCTTCCAGGCTCCCTCAGAACCTGTGGCTGCTCTCAGCTTCTCACTCCATGTCCTACCCTAAACCTCTCTAGCCTAGGGACTTCCCTGTCTTTCCTCTAGCGTCTGGGTCCTATAAAAACCTCCCATTTCAGCTTCTCTTTCTCTCTCTCTCTCTCTGCCCTCCACTCCTGACTTGTGGCCCCTCCTCTTGACCCTCTCTCCTCTCTCTCCCTCTCTCTCCCCCCATTGGCCACATCAAGCCTACTGGCCTTGTTCAGCCCTACCACTTTGGGGTCTTCCAGAAGCCTCTGGCTGTACTTTCCTGCTGGAGGACTCTGTTATGAATGTCGCAGTCCACCATGCCTGGATAGCTCTTTGAGCTCAGCACAAACTGGAGAACTCCCTTCCTCAGCAGAGCCTCCTCTTCTCTGCCTGACCTTATTTGGAGGATGACCTTGCTTCCTGCAAGCACATAAGCTCCACTCTTTCCTTTCTGCCCATATAATAATCAGGTTCTGTGCTGTAACCAATCGGACCTTCCTGCACATAACTGTAAGAATTCTTACCACCTCACAATAAAAAATAAAATGAGAGCCTCTCTGAGGCTAACTCCTGGACGTTTTCTGCATCATACTCATGGCTTTCCGAACCCTGTTCATTATTTCTGCTCCCTTTGTCCTCATGGGCCAGTGGCCAATGAGCCCCCAGAAAAGAGAGAACCACACTCTCCCTCATATCTACAATAAAAACCTTCTTCTGAACCATTGCTTGGAGCGCTCATGTCCTCATTTCATTCATATTCCAAACTGAGAATCCCTGCACCGACTGTGACTGAGGCCAGGGCTGTCCGTTGTTACTGTTATCTAGTTGTGGTTGTTTGTCGTTTTCATTTCATCCCTGGTACATGGAAGGCGACAACTCACACCTATCTGTCATGTGGATGTGACTGATTTTGCAGGGCCCAGTTTGCTCTGTTGGATCTAATGTTGGTAAGCCATGCTCTGCGACTCTGGGCTTTCTGTGGACCCACTGAGAGGCACCGGAGGGCAGGCACATTCTGCTCATCTGCTCATTCTGTTCATCTTGGTTGCCTTTCCACTTGAGCATGATAAATTTCTGGAAGCAGAGACTGAGTCTTTGCCTCTGTGCTTCCCTGTTGTTTCAGAGACGGGGTGTCTCTAGTTCAGGTTGTCCTTGAACTCACTGCGCAGCAGAGGATGACCTTGAACTTCAGACCCCCCTGCCTTGACTTACTGGGCGTTGGCATTGCAGTCCTGTGTCATCGGACCTGGTATGTGTAGTGCTTGGGATTAAACCTGGCACTTCATGAATGCTAGGCAAGCACTCTACGTTGAACTCTTCCCCAGCCCCCTCTTCAGGTTTGCTGAGTGAATTAATGCCAAAGTCAGAGGGTAGAGAGACTCCGGCTCTCTGTTTCTGTCTGTCTGTCAGTCTTTCTCTCTCTGTTGTGTGTGTAAGCCCACACAATAGTCATATAGAGCCATAGTACTCAGAGGCAAGCCGGCATTTTAAATGCTTCTGGAAAGTTCATTAACTTCCTTGGTCAAGGTGGCCATTGTCGCTGATCTCAAAAGTGACTTCTGTCGCTGCTCCCCACGGAGATGAAGAAACACCAATGCCTGCACTCAGAGTTTCACCCCAGCATCAGCTCACAGCCCCTTCAGGAGCAGGCATGACCCGACTCCTTTCCAAGACAGCTTTGACTATTCCCTTCTCCTCTACGGTCCTACCCCTTCGTTCCTGTGTGTAGAAGATGCACTACACGGACTTGAAGGGATCTCTTGGAAGAAGAAATACCACATAAATCTAAGGGAAGAAATAAAAAACACACTCATTTCTCTCCCTCCCCAGCAAGGGAAGACAAGCCTTGTCTTGTTTTCCAACCATGCCACCTCCCTTTTCATCTCACACTAAAGTCCATTGGTATAAATGTCCATTGAGAAGACAGCGAGACATCCTTTAATGGAGACTTGGCATTCTGATGTGTGCTGTCTCTCCACAAGTAATATCCTAGGAATGGAAAAAGGAGAGGAAATGAAAGATACAGCAAGCCTCAGGCAGCGGTGAGGACCTGGAAACCCGTTGAGCCTGATGAGCACCAGGTCCCTGTGCCACGGAGGGGGCTGCGTTCACCGGCTGTGCCCCAGAGGCAGCTCTGCTGCTAGCTGAGGGACTCGGCTGAGCTAGCAAGGGTGGCTGGCTCCCCACTGTACTCCCTGACCCCTGGAAATCACCTTTGAATATTTATTTCAAGACTTGTGTCCTTTCAGTTTGGTCCTAACATTCAAAGCGCCTTCTCAGTACTTTATCCAATCAGTTGTCCTCAGGTTGCTGGCTACTCCTTGCCCAGAGGACCGAGAGTTTTGCTTTGAAAAGGGTAAAACTTGGGAATGTGATTAAATAATAAAACTGTAATTTAGTTCAGGGAAAGGTTTCAAAACTCCTAGAGATGCAGAACTCAGTAGAGATGTTGAGCATAGCAGAGGGGCTTGCTGATCTCACTGGAGCGTTCTCTGGGGAAGGATGCCTGCATCCAGACACGAGTGCATGGGCGTCTGCTGTCTTCACAGCCAGCTTTCCACAGCCGTGGGACTTTCACTGGCTTATGAAAGGGCTTGGACCCTGTGACCGCCATGGATAGGCATCACTGCTCTTTTCAGTGAGGAGAGTCTTCACGTGGCCCTCCTCTGTGAAGCTGGAGGCCAGCCCCAGCTTCCAGCACTTCTCCGTTCTCATGGCTGCATGGCTGCACAGGGATTGCTGTGTTAATTTTTTGGAGGGAAACACAAATGAATGCCTGATCACCTCAGATGGACATCCATGACAGACAGAGTTATGATTCCACCAAAGTCCAGTTGGGTGTGACCAGCGAGTTTATTGGGCTTTCTGCGAGCACTGATGAGGAGATACTTCGAGGAGCGTGGGTGACCCCAGGCTGCACCACTGCGAAGACCCATCATTTGTAGAAGAAAGAATTAACTCTCACCTCAAAGGAATAAGAGAGATGGTTGATTCTGGAACTGAATGTGAGTGACAATTAAACACAGATTTTTCTTTTAATTTTTATTTTTTATATTAATCACAGGTTATTTACTTTGTATCCAAGCCATAGCCCTCTCCCTCATTCCATCCCAATCCCATCTTCCCTCCCTCATCTCCTCCCTGCCCCTTTACAAATCCACTGATAGGGGAGGTCCTCCTCCCCTTTCATCTGACCCTGGTTTATCAGGTGTCTTCAGGACTGGCTGCCATGTCCTCTTCTGTAGCCTAGCAAGACTCCCTCGGAGGGGGAGGTAAAGGAACCAGTCATTGAGTTCATGTCAGAAATAGTTCCTGTTCCCTTACTAGGGAACCCACTTGGTTACTGAGCAACCGTGGGCTACATCGGAGCGGGTGTTCTAGGTTATATCCACACACGGTCCTTGGTTGGAGAAACAGTCTCATAGAGGGCCCCCAAGACCTGATATATTTTGTCCTTGTGGAGCTCCTGTCCTCTCCAGGTCATACTAACTCCCCCTTCTTTCATATGGTTCCCTGCACTCTGCCCAAGGTTTGGTTATGAGTCTGCATCTGCTTTGATACACTGCTAGGTAGAGTCTTTCAGAGGTCCTCTGCAGTAGGCTTCTGTCCTATTACTTGTTTTCTCCTACTTCCCATGTCCATACCATTTGTCTTTCTAAGTGAGGATTGATCATCTTACTCCAGGTCCTCTTTCTTGTTTATCTTCTTTAGGTACACATATTTTAGTATGTTTATCCTATCTTATATGTCTATATGAGTGAGTATATACCATGTGTGTCCTGGGATACCTCACTCAGCATGATCTTTTCTAGATCCCACCATTTGCCTGCAAATTTCATGATTTCCTTGTTTTTAATTGCTGAGTAGTATTGTGTAAAAGTACCACAATTTCTGTATCCATTCCTCTGTTGAGGGACATCTGGGTTGTTTCCAGGTTCTGGCTTTTATGAATAAAGCTGCTACAAACATGGTTGAGCAAATGTTAAACACAGATTTAATTTTTTCCCAAATACCATGTTTTAGCGAGGTAGCAATTTCATGAACATCTTATAGTAACTGAACAAATAAGGTCATGCAGTAACATACTTTTCAAATACTTTAGTAGAAATATCAGGTAGGTGACTCACAGCAAAGTGGGAAAATTCCCTCTTAGGCCTTACATGCTCTCTGACAGCTTTCTTAGCCCTTTGCTTGATTTGAAACTGGGGTCTGTGTGTTCCAAACTATTCGCCTGATGGTTACAAAGATAGGTCAGATTGAGAGGAGGGCAATAAACGGACATTAAAGGGCCTAAAGATGGCCCAAGATAATTTGGCTGTAAGCTTTATAACATTCCAACCCTTTCATGTCACTGCAGTTCCAACTAGTCAATCAACCTTTGCAGCCATGGCTTCTTTCCAGGAGGCCTCCCTTTCATTCACACCAACATGCATGGCTACCTCGAGGATGCTGATTTATGGGGGTTCCAATTTTAACCAGTAGAGTTAGCAATTTTACTTCTGTAGAGTTAGCATCTCCCAGTATTACTTGAGCCTGGGGAAGGAGTGGTACCTGGAGTCCAGATCTCCAGGAACTGTCAGTAACTCAACTATCACTACTGAAGATATGGCGCCACCCTGCAACATTTCCTGCTGTTCTGAGGTAGTAGTCATGGCTGCATCACAAGGCTGGCATCTTGCTACAAGCGCAGGAAATGGAGCCATACGACAGGGATGTAGCCCCCACTTTACCTGCCGGTTTCCTGTCTTTTGAAGCTGACAACTCCAATGTTGGTCTGCGGCTCTAATAGGCCTAAGTAGATGCAGGGTACAAGGCAGACCTAGACTCAGGAAATGCAAACTTTCTCATGCTGGGGAGTCATATTGGCTTGTGAGTATAGACAGCATGGCATCCTGGCTGCTCGGGCAGTAACTAGGCCATCTGAAGCAAAATCCAGCACATAAATTTGATCTTCCCTACAGCCTGGATATGAAATGGCCCATACAGACCCATGAGTTTGAAAATAAATGAATTCCATGTTTGATAGTACTATGTAGGAAGGGGCATTCGGAAGGAGAGAAAGTAGACAAGTAGACGGACAGGGGTGAGCTTGAGATCTACTGCATTCTTGTCTCCTCCTCTACCTCTGCTTCCTGCAGGCAGCTGCTGCCAGCTGCTGCCAGCTGCTGCCACCGTGACGCCACACACCGCTGTGCCTTCCCTGCTGTGATGGACTGTACTCTGGAACACAAACTAAAACAAACCTCTCCTTCCACAGTTGCTTCTTGTCAGGAACTTATCCGCAGCCATGAGAAGAGTGGCTAATACAGTCTTTGTCACCAGACACAAGAAAGCTAGTGGGGATGAGCTGTGTCTGTGACACTGAGATTCTGCTCATCTTCCATGTACTTGTTTCAGAGTTTGACATGGGTGTGGGATTCATCCAGCAGCATCCACAAAGGGACAGAGTATCTAAATACGTCTTACATGGATGGATGTGTATGGCAATTAATTTTGATTGTCCCTGACAGGACTTAGCACAGCCTTGGAGACAGATCTCTGGGCATGTCTCTGAGAGTTTGCGGATGGAGCTGAGGCAGGAAGACGCACTGCAAATATGGGCAGCAGCATTCCACAGCCTGGGTCTGCATAAACAGAAGAAAGTGGGTTGAGCACCAGCATTCAGTTTCTCTCTCTGTTTCCTGATTGTGGAAACTATTTGGCCAGTTTACTGTCTCACTACCGTGACTTCCACAAAATGATGAACACTTGAACTGGGAGCCAGAATAACGAGAAAGTAATTGATAAAATGTAGAAGTTATGCCAGTGGCGAGAAGCATTTTCCCCAACTCCTAGATGGAACACTGTATAACCTCCACCCATGAAAGGTCCCTCAAGGTCCAGTATCCCAACCATAGGGACCCAGGAGTCACCATCCCCGTGGCTGCCACAGTGACATGTGGGAACAGCCTCAGGGCTCAGTGACGAGAGCACAGGGACAAGTGGAAACAGGTTCTCAGTCACTACTGCACTCCACGGCGATGGATGGGTGGTCAAGACAGCTTACTCTTGGCTGCACCTGGGTGCTCACAGGGAGGAAGGCTGGACGTCTTTGGGGGGAGTGTAACAACATGTCCTTGTGCTTTGTATTTGGTTGTTAATTAATTTGCCCCCCAAGGTCTGCTTGCTGTCTTTCACAAACAAACACTTATGTGCCCCCAAAAGATGTTGGTAACCTTGCCTAGAAACTTATTCCTGTTTGACTAGTAAAAGGCTGACACAGCTGGGTGGGGCAAATGGGGTAGCTATGGGTAAGGTTCAAGGGCTTTGGGGACAGGAGAGAATCTTGGGAAGGAGACAGGACAGGGGGAGGAAGAAGGAAGAAGCATGTGGCCATTGGTTGGCATGGGAGAAGCAAATGGCCAGTGTGGGTCGAGGAAGCAGCCCAGATGAAGAGCAAGTAGTTATTTATGGAGTTATGGATGCGAGGTAGCCTGGGATGGGGTTGAGAGGTGAAGGTAGATTAGAGTGTTAGTATCTGCCCAGGCCCAGATAAGGCTATTCTAAAATCTATCAGGTGCCTATATCTTTTATTGATTATAATATCGGGTTAGATAATACCGTCATAATAATTATAGGGCTAATAATAAACACAAACAGCAACAGGTATGGAGCGGTTTCTGAACTCTCACTTACCTCTTGCCCTGGTATGGCTAACACCACGAGAAAGACAATCAGCTGAGGAGCAGCCTGAGGCTCAGCTCCATCCCTGCAGGAACCCATTTGGGAAAACAGGTGGCTTTCTGGGAAGGGATTTTTCTGATTTGGGGCTTGGGATTTTGTTCCTGTGAACTCTGTGCTGTTGGAAATGCTGATAACTGAGTAAGCTCACTGTTCTGGGCTCTCTCTCTCTGGATCAAGGTGGGTCCTTTAGCTCAGAGGACAGTAAGGGAGCCCCATCTGCTGATACTGTTGGATCTACCCGGATGTAGTGTCCTTTTGACTGTGGCATATACTATCTTCAATTTAGCACTTTGGTGAAAGAATTTGATGTTGGCAAATCTATTTTCTGATGTCTGTGTTTTCAGGGTGTTTACTGAATCTACAAATAGACAAAATGGAGGGTGTTGCAGCAGACTGCTGGCTGATTGTGGGATCCGGAAAAGAGGAACATGGTAGTCAATCACTGGTGCTTGTAGGGCGAGAAAGACACACCCAAAGCTCGAGTTAATCATGTAAGTAGCTCCTGGAGGTTTAATCATGTATGTAGCTCCTGGAGGTTTAATCATGTATGTAGCTCCTGGAGGTTTTGCCCAGCCGAGTGACAGCTGGTAGGGCCCACGGTTCTGTAGAATGCAGAGTGGAGTGCAGGCAGCAAGCACAGTTGGAGCTATGGTTCTCTTGCTCAGTGCCACCTGGTCACTGTGTAGAGTTCCTTCAGGTGGATGACATGCACTCCTTGAGTCAGGGTCCCAGGCGTGTCCCAGCATGCTTGCCCAAGCATTTGAAAAGCACTTTAAAAATTGCATGAAAAGTGCCATTGCATTTTAGGCTAAATTGACTTTTATTCAAAGAAAGTAAAATAAACGAAGAGCTTCAGACCTAATTAAGAAATATGCCCTTGATTCAATTATACATGCACAGTGTCTAAAGAAGTTCTGGCTCTGGCCACTAAATAATGACTCTGAATACAGACTACCATCACACACACCAATGAAGGCTCTGCAGAAGGCTGCAGGCTTTCCTGTTGGGATATATTCTGGCCAAGCTGCTCTGAAATTGCCTCCACTATTAGCTCTGCTAATATTTATTTACACTGTTGTCCGTGCTTCTTGGGCCACCTTCCTGCCCTTTCAACTCTTCTTCATGCTTTGGGGATCTAGAGAAGCATCTTTCTGGAAGCCATCTTGGATTCTCTGAGTATGGTGGAAATGCCCCTAAATCACAGAACCTAAAAGCACGTGTCATTCAGTGTCATTGATACTTCCTACTGCTTGATGTCTCCTAGGGGCACACAGGTGATGGATGTAAAGGCCATACTCATCCCAATCACATAGTTAAAGAAAGACACATTCTCAGTGTCTCCTACACTGACCCAGACATGGGCTTCCTGCTCCATAACCTGCTCACTGACACGTAAGATAGTGGCTAGTGTGTGGAAGAGCCACCCTGAGTGTGGGAGACAGAAGATCTGGAAGAACTCAGCACAGAAATGTAGACGCCCTTCTCCCTAAGCAGAGCCTCAGAGCCTTCTCCTGTCACAACTGCCATAGCCTGAGACCACCATGATGCAAGTCTTTAGGCTTTCAGCACAGGCTCATGCTGGTGACTCTCCAGGGAGCTTCTAAACCTTGCTGCTGAAGCTTCTAGGTTTTGCTGGGAAGCCATCAAGTTGTCTGCCTTTTCAAGAAGAAGATGGCCATCGAGGGACAACTCAGCCTCCTATCGTATAGACCAATTAAATAAAAGTTATATATTCATGTGTGCATACATCATGTATATACATATACATACTTATTTATCATTATTCTTTTCTTTCAGTTCCTCTAAATAACCCTGTTCAATACAGGTTCTGTAGTAGAAAACTGAGCTCCCCACCCTCCTGTCCATTTGCCTTTTAACTTGGTTAATGGTAGGAATTTAGGGCCAAAATTTAGGGATGTGGGCGCTTTAAGTAGAGCTTAATGGGCATTTCTGGTGGGAGAGACAAGAGTCAAAAGTAATAGACTAATCCATTCAGTGAAAGAAATTTTAAGATGGCTGACTGGCATGGTTATTACCAGTTGCTCTTAGCCAGGTTTTTAGTGATTATTGGGAACATAAAACAAACCATAAAGATATGAAAAACATGATTTTTGTTAAAAAAATATTTAAAGTTGTGCAAGAAGGTGTATTTATTAAGAGAGTAGAGCAATTAAAAAATAGTCAAGTTCATCAGGGTGATGAACTTCAAAGGGCACTGTGATGGCATTTCAGGAATTGCTGAGATCCTGTCCATCAATGGCTCCAGGGTATAAAACTGAATGCTCAGTTGAAAGACTTCCCTTTGCGAAATGAGTGACATCAGTGTTCTCCTCAGACAAGACTGCTTATAGGCATGTTTCCCATGCAGAGCTGCCTAGACTCTCAGCAGCGTGCCAGCGGTGGTCCAGCAGGGCCCAGATAGTGCACAATTCAGCAGCAGAAGTCAAAACCACAGATGTGGTGCTGGCTGGTTTATTTATTTATTTATTTTCTTATGGAAGGGGACAGGTTCAAGATATCAAGTTCTGGAGTTGTAAAAGCCTTTACCCATGTTTCTGAGGAAAGCCTGTGATCTAGGCAGTATATGTGTCAGGGCTGGCTTCTCTGCAGTGAGCCCCTTACTATGTTCTGCTCCAATCTGAGCGGGAGCCCGATTTTAAAGGAGACTCCCACATATTAGAGTTTCTAGGAACGTGGTGTCTTCATAGAGAAAGCTGTAGGCACTGAGTAGCTCTGGCCTAAGAGAGAGCCCATGTAGGCTGCCAATGAGGAGTCATGGGTACATACGCTAGAGATGATATCATGCCGTTGTATGCCCTGACACTGAGTGTGGGGCCACAGGACTGAATTTCTGGCCTGCTGAACTCTCTTGCCCTAGTCTTATCCCTCCTGTCTCCACACCCCAGTCCCTATGTTTTGAAATGGCAGCATTCACTCTGGGCCACTGTCCCTTCCAAACACATAGCTTTCTCCTTATTTTACAGGAGCTCACACTTGAATTTGGGTTTTTAAACAATTTTGGAACTGTTAAGGCTATAGGGATTTATTTCACATTGTAGAATGGCCATGAGTTTTGTGGGGTCCAGGACAAACTGTTATGGATTAAATTTGAAATATTTCCAACAGGGCTATCTTTTGAATGCTGGCTCCCTAGCTGGTGGCATCATCTGGGGAGGCTTGGGAACTTCTGTGGAGTGGAGGTAGGGCCTTGCTGATGAGCTAGGTCACTAAGGGAGGGCCTTTGAAAATAACGCCAGGACTTACGGTCTCTGAGTCCTGGGCTGTCATGACATGAACAGCCTCTGCCATGTGCTTCTGTGGCCACGAGTCCAGCCCCTCTGCCACGCATCCCCTACCACAGCAGACTACACCATCTGAAACTGTGGGCCAACACAACTCTCCCTCTGGTCATTTGTTTTTGTCAGGTATTTTGTTCTGCAAAACAAAATTAACTAACATAGCCTCTACCTTCCTGAAGCCTGAGAAGAATGGAGAATTGCAGGATAAAGGGGGTACAAGGCCCCACAGTGGCACACCTGAGCCTTTCCTCTGGGTCTGCTGTGAAGACTGAAGCAGGAAATACATGCCATGTCATTGGCATATGACGTATTTGTTTGGTCCCCCGTGAACACACAGAACTGACAGCAGTTCATGCAAGAGTACTTTAGGGTGCTGGAGAGATGGCTCAGTGGTTTGGAATGCTTGATGCTCTTGCAGAAGACCTGGGATTGGTACCCAGCACCCATGTCAGGCAACTATTTCTCTCTTTCTTTCTTCCCCTCCCCCTCTCCACCCCTTTCCCTCTTTGCCTCCCCCATACAAATAAATAATAAAATAAATAATTTAAAAAGAACTTTGAAATATAAATGAAAAAACAAAATTTAATTATGATTTGCATAAGATATTTGCTATCAATTTTATTTTATTCAACAAACAAAAATCGTGCAGAATCAAATTGCTTTTAAAAAATAAGCCCATATGTTATTCCATAACATAATAAATGTTCTTAAGATTAACAAATGCATATAGAGCTATGAAAATTGACCCTCCTTATTTTTACCCTTATGATAAGAGCAGGGCAGCAGATCACAAGAAATCAATTAGCCTTTGTTGGGTGAGGGCCACAACTGAAAACGGTATGACTCAGAACTCTGACATTTCTTTGGATTATTCTCTTTTTCTTAAGATACTGAAGCCAAGATCTCAGCTACAATGAATCAGAAGATGGTTTGCTGAGATTCAAAGAAATGTGAAGTTGCCTTGACATTTACTTAACACTCCTTCCTACGTGCACAACTAGTGAGGGAAGGAGCAGATATTGAGCCTTGGAGGATCTTTGGTAGGAGGCCTAATCCCCCAAAGACATAATTATGTATCCTTATTTTACTGGAAGGAAAAGTTCAGTCTCCTCTTGTGTTCTAAGACCCCCCCCCCCATTGTTGTGTGGTTGGAGCACAGTCTCCTTGCACTACAGTGAGACTGGCCAGAAAGGGCGCAGTGCTGGTATGCCTTGTGGAACACTGTCTCTATAAAATAGGCATTGGTGAACAATAAGAAGTGATGAGTGATTTTCATGAAAGGAACAATATATCACAAAAATCTAAATGAATTTAACTATTACAGGGAACAGTCTTAGTCATATCAGTTTAAGATACATTTGCAAGAGGGAAATGATTTTCAATTTATATATGTCATCCTGGGTATTTCTTCAGTGGCTTAGGTGAAGCAAAAAGAAAAAAAAAATTGGACTTACGTTAAATTGGCCCATAATAATTGGGGGCTTTTTGTTGTTGTTGTTCAAAGAGTTGGCAAGAGTCAAATAAAAGTCATGAGGTTAATGCAAGTGCTATTCAGACTTCCCTACGGAAGTAAGTCCTAAGTGACAGAATAAATGCCCACTGGGCTAAGGGCTACTCAGTGGAGGACTTGCCATGAAAACTGGGGACCTGATTTTGAGCCTCAAAATGTACTTTTAAACAGCCAGGCCTGGTGATGTCCCCTTGTGAGCCTAGTGCTGGAAAAGAAGGGAAGGTGCATTCCTGGGGCTCACTGGCCAGAACAGCCTAGATGACCCAGTGGGTTCCAGGACAGTGAGAGACCCTGTATCACAAAAAGAGGGTGGCCTCTTGTTCTATACGTGCATGCGAGCGCGCGCGCGCGCACACACACACACACACACACACGCACAGAATTATACATACACACACACACACATCATACACTCAGGTGCACACTCACAGATAAACTAACACACGCACAGGGGAAAGCCATCCAGAAGCCAGGGCAGCTCCACATGCTATGTAAGGATGAATGAGTTGCAGCCACGTGTCTCGGGATGTTTTGTGTCGGAATGATCAAGTGAAGAAAAGTGTCCTTCCTGCGTGTGACTGGAAGCTGAGGTAGTCTCACCTCTTCTGTAGGGACAGATGACGCAACTGACTCCACCGTGTACGCAAGCAACAAGCTACCCAAAAGCAAGAGCAACCATAGCCTCCTGCATTCTGGTCCACTTTAAATGAGTGACAGACAGCCTCTAAAAGTCTAAGAGAAACTTGATATTTGTGTCCCAAACGTTAGTTCAAGAGAGAGAGAGAGAGAGCATGATTTCTGCTGTCCATGTGAAATGAGAGGGTGAGGCGGGCACAGTGGCCTCATCAGTGACGTAAGGGACCATGATGGGCGTGGTGGCAGATGTGCAGGCACCGCCTTTCCCATTCACTTATGGGGTGGGACACACCTGCTCTAAACGAGCTGCAGCCCTGTTGTCAGGAAACAGGGAAATGCTGTCCACACAGGGCCCACAGGGACCGTGCGTGACACCAGCCTTCTTGCTTGAAGACTGAAGAGGAGGATAACCCTCGGCTGGAGGTGAGGAGCGGTAATCCTTGGCTTGAGGTGAGGAATGGATGACGTGCTCTACAGAGCGCCCCACTGATCTCCAGACACCAGGAGTCAGGTGTGGTGATGCTCAGAACAAGAAGGGAACGTAACAGAAGCCAGGAAGATTGCTGGGCTTCCTAGCATGGAGGACCTAATTAGTCATGAGTGTGCTTTTTGAGTGAAGTCCTGAACCATGGGGAGATTTTGACCAGCATAGAGATAGGGGCTGGCATATCATTTGAAAAGATTCTTCACTTACCTCAGGTGCCGGGAGGAGACTGAACTCCAAGGAGGGAAGCTGGGGGCTGAGCTGCGTTGAGTGAGGAGGGAGGGGGCACATGCAGCCCGTTGCCGAGACGGCCGGTCAGGAGCGATGGGGCGCTTGAGAATATGTTTAAGGCAGATCAACCTGAAGGAAAGCAGAAAACGGCTATACACAGGGTACGTTTTATTTTTCCTGAACAACCTAAGTAACCGAATCTCTTTTCCTTCAGAGAGGAAGGGCTGTGAGCAGCACAGGCAGCCTGAACACATTCAGTATGCAAATGGATGAGTCAGTTAGGTAGCCAGGAAGAGGGTGGGCAATGGGGTGAACGTGATAGTGATTTAGAAGTTGCTGGTATCCACATGGTGTTTGAACCCCCGAGATAGGGTTAAATGACCCAGCATAGAGCAGACACTGGAGAAGGGGGTGGTTATCAAGACAGGGGCAGACTGGAAGCTAAGGAATGCTCATGGGGAGAGCAGGTGGCCAGTGTGACCCTTTGTACACAAGCCTTTTGGGTGAGGACTAAGCATGGGATCTTTCCTCCCAAGCATGGATGGTTGGGTGTGGCCAGCCGGCAGCCAGCGCTCCCTGAGTGGTGCCAGCTGAGCTTTGAGTGTTTATAGCTTACAGCTCTGGACTCTCAAACCCGGGGACTCAAGCTACAGGCTTTCAAGGCCTGGGACTTTAGCCCAGCGGCCCCAGATGCTACTGCCACAGCTCTAGGCTTTGGGTGGTGGCTGTCAACTCTTAGCCACTGTGTTGGTCAGTTCTATTGCCAGCTTGACACACCTCGGATCACCTAGGAAGCGGGTACCTCAATTGGAGGATAGCTTTGGTCAGACCGGCCTGTGGCCATGTCTGTAAGACATTGCCTTCATTGATGATTGCTACAGTAAGTCTCAGATCATAGTGTCATCCCTGGGCAGGTGGCTCTGGGCTGTAGAAGAAGAGAGCCAGGTGAGCACAAGACAGGGAGCAAGCCAGTAAGCAGTGTTTCTCTGTGGTCTCTGCTTGATTCCTGCTTGACTTTTTGTTCTGACGTACCCCAGTAATGAACTGTGACCTGGAAGTGTAAGCTGAAATAAGCCCCATCCTCCCTGGTTGCTGGTCAGAGCATTCGACCACAGCAGCGGAGAGGCTAACTAGAAGAGCCTGTCCAGGTGGCTCCTCAGAAGCACAGGCTAATAGCAAGGGTGGCTTTCTGGAACCCTTTGCCTGGCTGGGTCCTGTAGTTCTACTGGCTCACGTCTTCCTAGCTTCTTGCCTTCTGAGGCCTTGGCTCATCACAGCCTTTGCTCCCGACTGCTCTCTGGGTCTCTATCCACTGTCTAGTTGTTGCTGGGTGTGCCTGCAGCCGGCAGTGTGGAAGATGCCTGCTCTTCATAGGGGATGCAGAGCCCAGTTTAATTTAAAGCACCCACAGGCTGTAAGAGCCTTGGCGTGCCGGCTGTGCTATCAAGGTGCACTGCCCAGGAGGGAGATCTGTGATTGCTCCGAGGGGCGGAGCTCTGCTCACATTGCCAGTAATTCATGTTTACTGTCATGGGTGGATGAGGTGGCCTTTCTTCTGTGGTCCAGGCTGCAGGGAGGTCCCGGGCAGGTTATGGGTAGGGTCTTCTGAAGTAGCTGTAGGAGCAACTATCTGAAGGTCATCTGAACATTCATGACCAGATGCAAGTCTCCTAGAACAAAGCTGTTGTTGGCACAGAGGCTGTGATAGTTGTAGTCATGGCCATTTCTTGAACCAAGCCTCTCTGGGGGGCCACTGTGGCTGACTGAAAGTCTCCATTGACAAAATAGCAGTTGTTTGATTGGCATTTGCTGTTGGTTGCAGACTGAGTGGCAGGGCCGGAGTTCTAGCTGCCATGGGTGCACCCTCAGGAATGGTAGCAGTATATCTCACAGCCCCTACTCTCTTCTGGCTCAAGGATTGTGCAACAACGTAGCAGCTCCTGATCTGCTCCCAGTGTGTGCCCAACCTGGGACAAGTCACTGCTTTCCATTTCTAAACATCTGTCACTGATGGAGAGAGAAGCCAGTCTGACCAAAGCTATTCTCCAATTGAGGTACCCGCTTCCCAGGTGATCCTAGGCTGTGTCAAGTTGGCAATAAAACTGACCAGCAGAGTGGCTAAGAATGGACAGACCCACCACCCAAAGCTCAGAGCTGTGGCAGTAGCATTCGGGGCTACTGGCTAAAGCCCCAGGCCTTGAAAGCCTGCAGCTGTGAGTCCCCGGGTTTGAGAGTCCAGGGCTGTAAGCAATAAACACTCAAAGCTCAATCAACAGTTCACTCTGATCATTTAAAGAGAAAAACACTAAGGAGTGATAACAAAGACTTCTAATGAAATTATCATTTATTCCTAACTCTCCCCTGAGGTCCCTGAGTGAGGAGCAGGTCCTGCTGACTTCACTCATGAGGGTCAAGCCTGTACCCTAGCGTACAAATCCAGTGTGGGGATTGCTCTGTCGATGCGCAAGCCACTGCAGATCCTCAGAAACACTTCTGCTTGGCCAAAGGCTAGCGTGGTGCGGCAGGAAGGAGAGGCCCTAGTGGAGACAGCAAGCACCCAGGACTCCTGGTGAGGGAACCATAGCAGGAGCAGCTCACTGGCTGGAAGATGAGCAAATACCATGTGGAAAAAGGGGGGCTTTGGATCACAACGAGAACCAATGTATGCTCTGGAAGGAAAGAACACAGTGCAGATGTAGTCAGCAAGAGAAGCTGTGAGGCTCTGAAAGGCTCTGTTCTGTCTGTGAGGACAGGTGGGACAGACAGGTGAGTGGTGGAGGAGGACAGTGGGAACCAGGTGAAGAGACAGCCACCACATTCCCTGAAGGGTGCTGCCACTTTTGGACTCCCATTACATCTGACTCTGCCTTCTTTGCCCCTCTCTCCTTTGCATTCTAGAACAAGCACATTTGACAGCAGACTTTAGTGGCAGAACTCTTCTTCCAAAGGTAGAACCCATGCACCATTAGTGACTAAAGTAGTGAGCTGAAGAACTGGTCTCCAGACTGTGCTGAGATGCAGGATGTCCTTTACAGTGTGAGCGGAATTCGTAGGAGGCGAAAAGAAGAGGCGAGCACCTGCAGCTCACGGGGGCTAGGGGGTAGGGTGGGAGCATTCAGGGGGAGCAGGTTCCTGTGCCACAGTGAACACCTGGACTGCAGCTGCTCATGGGGTGTGTGTGTGTAGCTGTCCTGTGCCACAGTGAACACCTGGACTGCAGCTGTTCATGGGGGTGGGAGGGTTTTGTGCTACAGTGAATACCTAGACTGCAGCAGCTGGGGGTTCCGTGCCACAGCGAACACCTGGAGCTGTAGACAATGGGGTGGTTTTGGGAGGATAGAGAAAGCTTCACATTGAAAGCATACTTCAAAATGATTTTCCAATGTTGAATTCTCCAGGGTGTCAAGGAAGGTCCCCTCCTGGGCCCCTGAGAAGAAGTCACCCTGGAAACATTGTTCACTCCTTGACAGGTGCACAGTCTAAATACAATAGATGGAAGCGAGTGTTCCTGGTGACAATGTCCTTTTACTGTTAGGACCCCCCCAAAAACACTAAGGTGGGACCCATGGATCCAAAGGTGCTTCTTAAGTTTTCTAGCCTGGATAAGAAAGCCCCTGAATATTCCGCTCTCTTTGTGCTTGTCCCCTGCAGAGAAGGCACACCAAGGCTCAGATTCTCAAATTGTCCATGAAAGAAGTTATTTTTGTCAGATGGTGAATTGTGAGCTGGTCCTTGAAGTCCAATCCCCCACTGTCACCCTCTCTGACCTGCCCTTGCTGGCAGGGGCTGCAAAAGCTGTGATTGAAGCTGGGGCAAGAGATCCAAGAGTGGGAGCCCATTTGTCTTGGAAGAAAGGAGCACAGCGATGGGGTTCAATATGAAAAGTTTCAGCTCGTGTCCTTCTTTACCATGTTAAAGATTTCTTGTGGGTTGGGCAAATCCCATAGTAAGAGAGCAGAAAATTCTACTGAAAACCAAATAGCTTGAGATTTCTACAACTTCCTGGGACTTAGAATGGCAGGTTTGGTAAGTAGAGTCAATTATTTTGGTTGCTTTGCTAAGTCCTGGCACACGGAGAACACACTGTTTGCCTTGATGCTTTGTTAGTTTTAGAAATACAGCAACCTCTGGATCCACCACTCCTTCAGAAGCAACGGGCATTCCGGGCCTGGGGAATTGTTCCTGCTGATAGGAAACCGCTGAAGAGCCTGCATCCATCTGCGTGGTGTCCATTCCCCAGGCAAGCTTTTGTAAATCTTTGAGTCCAGACCTGGATGTGCAGCGCACGCCCGGAATCGGGGTGGCGGCCTCCTCCGGCCTTTGCTCTCAGCTAGCTATGCAGGAGAGAGGGATCGTAAAACCAGGTGGATGGCAGTGTCCCCACTCTGTGATCAGTGGTCAAAACGCCTGGCCTGACCTCCCCACGTGATTTACACACCCGCGTCTTCCTGGCTGAGTTGTGGGCCTTGCTACTCAGCCCTTGTTGCCCCAGATGACCAAGTGCTGGCCTCTCTCTCTTTAAATACTGTGCCTTCATCCCAGGGTCCAGGGCCTTGGACTGGCATGCCTCTTGTGTTTCTCCTATCTGGCCCCACCTGCCTGCTCCTCCTGCCTGCACTGACCTTCTGCTCCAGGACTGCTCATTCTTTTCCCACAGCATTGCTGATCGGTACCTGGCGAGAAATTCTGCTAAGAGTGCTGTCTGAGCCTCATTGACAACATGCACAATGATCAGGTAAAGACCTGAGAGGCCCCGGCTGGATATGACAGTGTCGTAGGGAACCTAGATGGCTGCAGCTGGGTCCTCTATCTGCCAATCAAACTCTTTGTCTTTTTTTTTTCCTTTGCTATAGTGTTTTCTATTTTTTTAATTTTTATTTTTTATATTAATTACAGTTTATTTACTTTGTATCTCAGCTGTAGCCCCTCCCTACTCTCCTCCCAATCCCACCCTTCCTCCTTCATCTCCTCTTATGCCTCTCTCCAAGTCCACGGGTAGGGGAGATCCTCCTCCCCTTCCATCTGACCCTAGCTTATCCGGTCTCATCAGGACTGGCTGCGTTGTCCTCCTCTGTGACCTGGCAAGGCTGCTGCCAATCATACTCTTACAGGAGGTACAGAAACAAAATCTCCTCCTAGAATGAGAGGAAGGGTACATGCATGTATTGGTGTCTGTGCATAACATACGTTTTCCTACTTGGACCCTCAGTACTTCTCTCTGGGAAAATCACTGTCATCTTTAAATGATCTGCATGGCCTTTCTTTCTTCTTTGATTTAGTCAGCCTCCCTCCCGCAGCATGCCTCCCCACCTGTCTCTCCTCTTGCTCTTCCTTCTAGGACCTTCTACCAAATGAAACCCTGAGAGCCATTCTCTGCAGGCCCATCACATCTTTTTCTTTCCTTCTTTCTTTCTTTCTTTCCTTCTTTCTTTCTTTCTTTCTTTCTTTCTTTCTTTCTTTCTTTCTTTCTTTCTTTCTTTCCTTCCTTCCTCCCTCCCTCCCTCCCTCCCTCCCTCCCTCCCTCCTTCCTTCCTTCCTTCTTTCCTTCTTTCTTTCTTTCTTCCTTTCTTTCTCTTTCCTTCTTTCTTTCTTCCTTTTTTATATTCAAAAACTTTTTTTCCTTTATTATTTTACACCCTGATCCCAGCCCCCTCCCTCCTTTCTTTCCAGTCCCACCCTCATGCCCCCTCTTCCCTTTCCCCTCTACTTATTCTCAGAGAAGGGAGGCCCCCAAGGGCTACCAATCCATGCTGGCATCTCAAGTCCCAGGAGGACTAAATGTCAGGCCTCCCACTGAAGTCCACCGAGGCCGCTCAACTTAGGGGAAAGGAACACGCGCCAGGCCCTGTGTTGATCCTGCAGAGCCTGGGCTGACTGGGGCTGGCTGCCCCCTGGCCAAGTGACTGCCAGCCTCATTCAGAGATGCGCACATGGGACGAAGATGGGGGAGATGGTACACGGCATGGAGGTCTCCACTTGGAGGTGTTTGTGACAGCTCATGGCTGCTGCATCTACCTACTGGATAGAACGCTTCTGAGGTGTAAGTCCTCTGTATTTGTCATGAGCACAGCTCAAGCTGTGACCAAAAAGGTGGGATAAGAGCGGCCTTTAATACTGTCAATACAGTATTCTTGAGTGTGAGTTGCTGGGTGGACACCCCCCCCCCCTTTTCCTCAGACAGATGGACAAACACAAAATGCTTAACTTTGGGAAAAGCTTCTACTGACTCCTGCCAGGGCCGCAGAGGCAAAGGATGAACTGCCCTCAGGGGGCGCTCCTGCACCTCTGTGCAGCTCATTTGCTTTCCCTGTTCGTGTGAATATACACACCAAACACATGTGTGCGTGCCTGTGCAGGCCACCTCAGCATCAGGTGACTTCTTCAATCCCTTTCCACCGTGTACTGGAGTTGGGGTCTCCCCTTGAACCCGCGGCTCGTCTGTTCAGCTGGCTGGCAAGCCCTAGCAACCCTCCTGTCTTCACCTCTCCCTTGCAGGCAGTGTAGATGCTTGCCGGCACTGCTTTCTTCCTTGGGGTGCTGGACACATGTCCAAACCGTGGTCCTCATTCCTGCACAGCCATCGTTTTCCGACTGAGCCATCTCCTCAGCTCCGTCCATGGAGTGTGTTCTTTAACAGGTCTTTGCTGGGCCATATTCTGTTAAGTCTTGCACATGAAGACGTGGTGCTCCCATATGACTGGCGAGTCACCGGAGCCAGTCAAGGGCTGAGAGGAAGGAAGGCAATGCCCTTCCTGCCCCATCTCTTCATCCTCCTCCAGTGTCTGTAACAGCTCCAGACATGTGCGTGTGAACACGTACAAACAAGCCTGCATATTTACCTCAGAGAGCAGGCTGTGTCTGCACCCGCCACGTGCAGACACGTGTGCCCATGCGTGTACGCCGGCTTGCACAGGACAGCTTTTGAGCTGTCATTTTACTGGAAACATGAAGACAGAGCTGAGCTCCTAGAAGCAGACTTGGCACTTGAATGTGAAATACTTTTGCTTTAAAAATAAAACCAAATAAAATGGATACCCATCTAAGCCCTTCCAGAGCCTCCTCCCCAACACCGCCTGCTCATGGCATGCCCTATAGATGCCGGGGCTCTGAAGGAAATCATAGACAGACTTTGGTGTGGCCAAGCATTGTCCCTTAAAGACAGGCATTACATTAGCACAGGATCGTAAATCAAACACACGGGCTGTTTGCACTAGGCTGCAGAGGCTGGGGACTGGGAAAGAGAGAGACCCCCCAGGACTATGCCATAGGCCCTAGCAAGGAGGGGGCAGCCCGGCAGCACAGCCCACCCGCCTCCTCTGGGAGAAACTTCACACAGAGGTCCGTTGCTGGGGTCAGGCCTTCTCAAGAAGGCTTGGGAATGGCTTACGGAGGCCTTAGGCCAAGTGGAGTGCTGTTTACAAGGTGTGTCAAGTCTTCTCAGGCCCTGCCCCAATCTCCCCACACTTCCCCCTCAGCCTCCACCCTCTTCCTGCCTTTAAAGTTCTGTCCCAAGAAGCTGAGGATTCTTTCAGGCACCTAGTGAAGCTGCAATTACTGTCTCTGATTTCACTGTGAAAACTTAGCCCCAGCATCCCTGAAAAATCTCCCTCTACCCCCCCACTCCTTCTAAGAGAAGGGAAAAAAAAATCCATCAAATTAACACATCAATGAGTTGATTGTAATCTCCAGGGCTCTGGTAGCGGTCTCCAGCTCCCAGACAGGAGGCAAGCATGATTTATCAATGCAAACCTAATAGCATCAATATGAATCTAACTAAAAATCAATATTTCATTACCAAATTGTTAGTGAGAATGAAGAAAGATTGCCGGAGTCAGAGCGTTCTCTAGGGCAGGAGCATCCGGAGTTCAATGTGACAAGATGAGTGATGTGTGACTTGGGGCCTGGGAAGGACACGGGGACGATAGGACAGCCACCACAGAGCCTCTCACATCTGTGGCTTTTCTTTTCTTTTTTTTTTTCTTTTGAGTCTCTACTTACAAGGGGGGAAAAAAACAACAAAACAAAAACAGTGTGAGGAAGAAAACCTAGAAGCCACACTTGGCCCCTTCTGCAAAAGGAAGTACCTAGGATTCCCCTGGGTGCCCAGAATTCCTCAGGGGCTGAAACTGGGGACCCCTCCACCTCTCTGGGGTGGGGGCAGGGGAGCCTCATCTTCACGTCTGTCCATCCGTGCTGGGCTTCTGTTGCTTAATAGTCGCTTGGGGTAGGACACTTGGTTTATGTTAAGCTGGTTCACAGAAACAGAGAAAAGAATTGGAGTCTGGCCAATAACTGTCCTAGGCTTGTGCAGAGCTCGGCAACTGGTGATTGAGAGAGAAATGGACCCCCCCCCACCCCCCCGGAAAGTAAGGAAAGATCAGCGTGGGCAGAAAATGTCTGTGTCTAAGCTTAGGGGCAATTTATGGCAACAGCAGCTGCTACTATTACCACTCAACGATCCAAGATCCCATATTGAAAAGGCTTGTTATTAAACTGGAAGGAAGGAAAATTGAAGAATTTTTCAGTGAGCAGGGTGTGGTGCTGTCTGCCTGTAATCTCAGCATTCTGGAAGCTTATGTAGGAGGATTACAAGTTCAAGGGCAGCCTGGACTATGTATTGAAAATCTGTCTTTAAAGAAAAAAGAAAAGAAAAGAAAAGAAAAGAAAAGAGTTTGAGTAGAACAGGATGTAGTCAAGGTTATACCAAGTGTTTGATGGTTAGAACAGTTCCTTTAAGGCTGACCTTTTCCTTTCTCTAAGACACGCCCATTTCCTGACATTCAAGGCTGTACCTCATTCCCTCATGACTGAGAATGAGCTAATCAGTTCTGAGGCCAGATGGATGGGATTACATTGGGGAAACCTTCTCTTATTGTTGCAGGGACAGACCACAGGCAGAGTTGGCTCAGCATTGTGGGTTCTTCCCGGCTGGCTGAAGGGCGACTCCTCCCTGTGGATGAGAGGCTGTGATCAGGCATGTGATTCTGGCCAAGGTTTCCTGAAGGATGTAGCCTGGACTTTAGTAGAAAACCTTTAAATACGAGGCAGTACAGAGCAGGGCTACAGCACGGTTCCTGAGGTGGGACAAAATGTGGTATACATAGAGTGCTGACGTACGTTCATCCTGGCCTACCCCACAGGCCCCTGGAAACCCAGCTTCTCCATTTACAAGGACCCTCAGGATCAAATTTAACACACTGAAATATAAGAAAAGCCTTGAGTGTACAAGGTGAGTGCTGTGCCACCGAGCTGAAGCGTACAAGACTGGTACGGTACCATCAAGCAGAAGGAGCAGCTTTATTCTGCACGCCGCAGTCGTGTGCATCTGAGGAGACAGAATCCATCCCGAGACCGGATAGGGGTGTTTGGGCCTGGCACTGTTTCATTCTGTACTTGGCTGCATGGTGCCTTCTTATTTCCAAGGACTTTTCTGTAAGCCGCTTCACTTGGCCTAATACTGAAACTGTAAAGGAAGGTGCCATCCTCTCTTCAAGTCTTTGCCAAGGATGCAAGGTGGCCAGAGTGTGCCCAGTAGCAGCTTCTGCTCTTGTTCAGCTTTCCAACCTCTGTCTCACAGTTATTAGGCACATTCAAGAGCATGTTGAGACAACTTATTGGAATTAGAATTTATTAATGCTATGGACAGACAGACAGACAGTAGCATGGCAGAGTCTCTAAGAGTGCTCCATACCCATCAAAAGACTCAGATAGCACTGTGGGGTTTCTGGAGAGAGAACGGTGAGCCCTTGTTGCACAAGGGAGGCACAGCTCGTGGAGGCTTTCCGTAGCCGATGTTAGACCTTGGCTTTCTAAGGCTCATGCAGTTCTGGCTTTAACCAGCAGACTCCAGGAGCCACTAAAGTGAGTATGAAGCAGAGCAGTTCCTGGCTGGTGTTTCTCTGCCCATTAGAGATCGGTTCCCTTTCCTTTCTCCACTGTGTAGGAAGCAAGATCAGCAAAGAGTGAAGGGTGCAGGGATCCAGCCAATCACTGCTCAGTCCTGGCCTCACCCAGACAGCCCCAGAGGACAGCAGGTGTCAAATGTGCTGCCAACAGAAATGGATCTGTGTGCCGCCCGTTAAGCCCAGAGGCTATGTCGACTTACTGGAAGCTATCAGGCTACTTTTTGAAACCTTCATTCCTTTCTTAATTCCTTCCAAGTCCCTGACATTCCAATCTAGGTGATGACCACTTTCTGTAGGTGACATCCTTCATAAGTCTAGAGATGCGTAGTTGGTAGAGCACTTGTCCATCCTGGTGAAGACCTGGCTTCAATTCTTAGCACCTTATGAACTGGTTGTGCATACCTATAATTCCAGTGCTCTGGAGGTGTTGAATGAAGAGTTCAAGGACAGCCTCTGCTACTTAAGGAGTTCCAAGTCAGCCTGAGGTATGTTAGAGCCTTTTTCTTTATCCCTTTTCCCAAAATAATGGCCTCTTTCATGCCTCTTCCTACCTCATTCCTTTAAGTCAGAATCACTATCTCTTTGGGCCCCAGAGGCCCAAGGATGAGTCCCTCTTTTCCATCCAGTTTACAAATGCCTTCTGTATGACATGTCTACAGGCACTCTCTGTCCAGAATGCACTTCCAAAATGGCTCCCAGACGAATGGCTTCCTCTTCTATGCTTCCTTTCCTATGCTGCCACCAAGCAGCTCTGGTTCTGCTCTAAGCAGACTTTGCTGCTGGGCCTTGGAAACAACCCTGGGGATGAAGTTGTTCTCCAACTCTTTTCTGCCGGGCAACTCCTCATCATCAGTAACTTTGCAGCACTTCTTGCTTGGCATGCTCTTGACCCAAGGTTGTCTCTTCAGCCCTGGTGTGAGAACCTCATTCCTTTCCCACAGTTTGCCCCCTTTCTCCTCATGCCAGCTTTCGGTCCCCTCACAGATGTTTGCAAGAACAGCCTGCTAAATGCTTTTCTTCCTTCTTTCCTTTCTTACTCTTCTCTCTTTTCTTTCACTTTTAAGTCTTTTCCTGTTATTTCCACCATCCCTCACTCAGCCAGTTTCAAGGAATATTTCAAGTCTTCCTGCAAAGGAGATGCACACGGTGGTGGTCAGAATGAGGACTGTCCGCAAGAGGTGTGCGCATCTGTGCATGGTCCCCAGCCGGTGGTGCTGTCAGGGAGGCTTCTCCTTCGGGAGAAGGAGACTTGCTGGAGGAAACACCTCACTGGAGGGGGGCTCTTACAGCCCCACCCCACTTCCTGCTAGTTCTCCCTGTTTCCTGTGTGTGGTTGAGATGTGATCACTCAGCTTCCTGTTCCTGCTCCCATGCTGTACTGTGCCCTTTCAGCTGTTACAGATCTTTTGTCTGGAACCACAAGCCTGCCATGCTGGGCTGTACCCTTTCAGACATTACAAACCCTTCCTCTGGAACCACAAGCCAAAATGAACTCTTTTATAAGTTGCACTTGTTCAGAGTATTTTATCACAACAACAGAAAAGCCATGGGTACAAGGACGTTTATTTACAGTGATGACAAACTGTGGGCATCCTCACATGGTTTCCCTTTATTTTTTAAATTCTGAGAAGCTGACCACCTATGTGCTACTTCATCTAGAGATATCACAGCTGATCTAGGACACCAGCTCTTCCAGTATGAAGCACACAGAAGAAAAACAAATAAACAAAACAAAACAAAAAAACAAACACCTTCTTTTTTTGTTTTATGGTCCTCTCTGTGCTGGTTGTCAATTTGGTAGGCTTGTTCAGCACTGTCAAGGAGGCGAGCCTTTTGGCTCACCTGGAAGGGGTTATCTACATTAGGTTAACTGGAGACTGGGAAGGCCTGCTTTAACTATGGAAAGCAGCATTCTGCAGTTTGGGGTCTTTGGTGACTTAAAAAGGAAGTGAGTTGACTGTGAGCATTTCCCTCTCTCCCTGCCTCAGTATGGAGGGTGCAGTGTTAACTGTTTCCGAGCTCCTGCTGCCATGATTGCCGTAGTAGACTGTGAGTTGGAAATGGGAGCCCATCAAGCCCTTCCTTCCTACAGCTCCTTTTGTCAGGAGATTTCAATACAGCAACAGGAAAAGGAACTCAGATAAGCACTAAAGCAGAAATCTTTTCTGGGCTGTTTGCCCTGGGGCTTTCCCTATTTCATGAACAAAACATCATCCACACTGCCCAGTCCGCTGCTCTAGTGGGGTTTCCTTTTTGTTTTTCTAAAATGTAAATCATGTCTTCATGAATACTCTGCAAACATAGTGTTGGGAGGTTCTTAGAGGACGTGAGGGGCCAGCTGCAAGCCTCTACCATGTACAGTTAAATGGTTGCAGGGTTTCAATCCTATGAAGAGGCCAAGGGTTTCAAGTCACTGGGGCTGCTACCTGATTTGGTGCTCCCTCTGCCCCTGACTGTGAGGGAGCTCAGTTATTTTCTATCTAGACCTTTTTATTTTTGTTGGCTCCCTCCCCCCAAGACAGATTTTCTCTGTTGAGCCCTGGCTGACCAGGAGCTCACTCTGTAGTGTGTGGCTGCCCTTGAATTCAAAGATCCACATGCCTGCCTCCGCCTCCTGAGCGCTGCAGTTAAATGCGTGCAGGGAGGAACTAGCCCCCCCCCCCCCCCCCCCCCCGGGAGACGCCATCAGAACCGGGGCTTCACTTTATTGGAGATGGCTTCCACATCCGAGGTCCTCTTGCCCGCCCCTCGGACTCATGGCTGCCGAGGGCAGGGAGGAGGAGCATTGTGTCCTCTTCCTGCTCTGGGACAGGAGCGGGAGCCTAGTAATGTCCCTTTCATAAAGGTCTCCTGAAGCCTCGGGCAGGGCCTACCAAGAGCTCGGCAAAGAACCCTGTTCTTACTTTACACTCACTTTCATTCCAGGATCTGGTTTTCTGCCTTTGCTTTTCTGTACAGAAGCTGCTAGATAGAACCAGTGTTCTCATGTTCTGGCCGTTGCTGGTGGTGACTGGGGTTCCCCATGACCTGGCTCACGCTTCACAGCTGAACAGTCCTCTAAGACGTCTTCTGTTTATATTTCTCCGTATAATCTTCCCGAAGCAGGTGACTACAAACTTAAGCAGAATTCTTGTTCATCGTCAGCTCCTGCTTTGAGATTTGCATTTAAGACAACTCAAGTTTTTCTCTCTCTTAAACTATTCATTTAAAAGTTTCCAAAGGCCTAAGAAGAAATCAGTTCAAGACATTGCTGTTGAAGAAATGTCGGTAAAATGTGTATATGGGTAGATCATGCCCTGACAGGGCTTCGAGGAGATGTCATGACTCTTGGAGTTGATGGTATCATTTTCAAACACAGAGCAGAGCTGTGTGCTATGACAATGTCAAGTAAACACCAGAGGATGACGGTCAAGGAAGGGTTGTAGGGCAGATTACTCTACCATGACAGACGTGTGGAAAAATCAGTCACTGTGTCCTGTGAGTAATGTGGGAAAAGATGTGCAGATGCAAAACGGGGCCCCGATCCAGAGAATGGCTAGTCAGTCATGTGACGTGCTGGGTGGGGAATCAGGGCCACCAGGTAGGAAGCATCCAGGTGCTGAGGAAGCCTGCCCAGGACAGGCCACACTGTGACTGCCTGCTGAAAACTGCAGATGGACCCAAAGCCACAGGGAAACTGGAGGTGCCTCCACAGGTGGCTGGAGGAGCCTGGAATTTAAAATGTACAGAAGGAGGGAAGCTACATCTCTGACGGGGTCTTTTCTTGTTTGTTTGTTAAAAAGATGAATTAGCGAACACAAGAAAGGGTGTCCTTATGGCATGTTCATAGAAATGAACGGCACCCTTTGCCTTCGTCACCGTCGTTACCTCTTCTGGCCTCTCCCATTCATAGTTTTAAAATGTGGACTCTGAGGAGCAGAACGTAAAATGATTGCCGGGAGCAGTTTGGTTAATTAGGGGAAAAGTGAGAAGGTCAGCTCTGTACCCGGCACTGTGTCCCGGAGGGAAACAGACTTCAGGTCTTGGGATGTCCTACCAACCTTACATGGCTTTTCCTATCTGACAGGGTTCTTCGCTCAGAGGACAGTCCTCGGTTCCTCTGAGTGAGGCAAAGCAAGAACGCCAACAAGCGTCCCGTAATTGGTGGACTCAGTGCTGTGATCTCTTTCAGTCAGGAGTGGGCAGCCAGCAAGAGCTCTTGGAGTTGTTGGGACTCCATGGGGTTTCAGATCTGAGAATAAAGCCATCAAAGCGACAGGACAGATTTTTGGCAGAGGGACTCACGCAACTTTCAAAATGAAGTGAGTTTAACTTGACACACCCTTTTAACAAAGGGCTGGGCTTTGTTCTTTGTGAGAGAGCCCTGTCCCTTGTAAGTCTGCGCTGTGACGGGTGGCTGTCACAGAGGGCCAAGACTGCAGTGTCAGCCTTGATGGGTGGGCTTCAAGTCTGGAGAGTGAAAATGGCTTTATCTCAGCCAGCATGACAACAGGGGGGTTTGGTTTTTCTCCCCTACAGTCAGTTACAGATTTCTGATGTTGATAGTGAAGGTTCCTCCTTCATTTGAAAATGACACTTTAGGGGAAAGCTACCACAGGGAAACCACTAAGGTTAACTTTCTAAAGATAACCTTTCTGAAAAAACAAAGTTTAAAAATGTTCTAGGCACACAAATTCTGAAATTCCATGGTTTTTTTGGTTCATTATTACTCTTTGCTCTGAATGAGCTGGAGTCGTAGACTAACTTAAGAACATTCCTTTTCAAAAGAGGTGCCCACTTTATAGGTACGTTTCTTAGCTGGCATCAGGGAGACAGGTACCTCACTGGTTTGAAGACTATCAACTTTCCCCAAAGTCTACTCTTGTCCAAGGGCTTGGACTGCAGCCCACCTTCCAAGAGAGTAAGTCCAGTGCGTTCTGGAGGCTCAGTCTCTTTCTAGCCTGCTTGTATTTAGCTATGAAAGCTGTAAGGCTCAGTTAAGGGGGAAAATTAACAGAAGCCATAAAGATAATTAATCTTTGTTTGAAGTGATATTTTCCTTTCTGCTGCCATTTGTCACAGAGAAGTATTAGGAAGCCCCATCATGGAGACAGAAGGCAAACTTGTGCTGTTGGAAATCACTTGAAACAGTCCCTACCCTTTCTCACCTCTGTGTCACCTGCCACTCCCAGGTCTCAGGGAATAAGCTCCAGTTTCAAAGCCTTTGCTTTGTGGGTCTTCAGACCTTAACAATCCACTGTTGTCCAAGAGGAACCCCAAATGGTTTCCAGACAGCCTGTCCATGGTCTTCAGACCAGAAGGGGCCCACTTCGCTCTCTTCTCAATGGAGGGTTTGTCCCTTTCAAACTGTTGTGGTGACAATTCATTATCTGCGGGGCTGGAGGTGCCCCTCCCCCACGGGCATCCTCCTCTCTTCATCCTTGTCTTCTGTTGAGTTCTTCAGAGGCGGTGAGGGCTTGGCTTAATTAGATATGTAAATGATCGGGAGCAACACCGTTTCTTTAACTCCTAACCGAGACAAACACATCTGAAACTACCGTCGGCGGCGTTTAATCAACAGCAGCCGATTCATCATTTTCACAGTCTTAGCGAGCGGTTATGAATCACTAAGATCACAGGTACTGTAGATGCGGCGTTGTGGCGCCATCATTAACAAATACGCGGACCACAGAGGGATGAGCTGGTAATTGAGTGGGACTAATAGGAATACATCATTTAGCCGGGCGTGACAAAGCGTGCTCCACGCACGGGCATGGGAAAGCCACGTTTTGCTTAATAAATAAATTACACAGCCGATGTATTATACATAATTTGTGTCCTCGTGGATTTGAGTGATATATAATGCATGGTCCAAGTCATTTATTTATTAAGACTAACTATATATATTGTAGGAGGGGAATTTTAAGCTCCAGGGGCAGGTCTGCCTGGTAACCGCTGCCAACGGCTGGATTTGATTGGGCGGTAAATGAGGTGTGTACAGGGAATTAGGAACCCAGGCAAAGCATCAGTTGTTCCTGGCTTCTGTCTGTGGGAGAGACGAGGGAAGGAAGCCACACACTTGTGCGGCGTGGTGAGAGAGGAGAGACGCTTGGTTTCAGAGACAAGAGAAACAAAGGCTCCCTTAAGAACACCTGAGGGAGAAACATTTTAAGGTTCACAATATCGAATGAACAGTTGGGGGCTGCTAAGGTGTAAAACAGTTAGTAACCTGAATCTGGGAGACTGCTATCAAGACGGAGCACACGATATTATAACACGTGGTGGGTCCAGAAGGGAAAGATAATGTAACTAGGACAATGTCCTTTGGGGTGGCCATTTTCCCGGTGTGCCTACGTGAGGAGCCAGAATTAGACTGTCATGAAGTCTAATTTTTTGGATGGTGTTGTGACTTCAGAGTGCTTTAGGGTGACCTCAGTATTTGGCAAAGAGCACTGTGGGTGAGTGTCTTTAATGTGGGCAGTCTGTGCTGTCATTAAGCACTTAATCACAAATGTTCGCAGTTCTAAAGAGGATAAAAATCTGTTCCTTTGTAGTATGGAGCTGGACCCCACAAGTATACATGGCTGTATCAACCCTCCGCCCCCCCCCCCCCAAGCCCCATCCTTCACGGCAGACTCCTGCAAGCTGCTGCTCCTGTCCCTGGCCAGGCTGAGGCTGGGAAGCCCCTGGGCTCTTCGAGGGAGTGTTCTGCTTTTCGATGACGCCAAATCCCCAGACTGCCGTTCGCCCGAAGGTTACTGAGAGGTTAGGCTCCAACAAATGGTTTCCAAGAGTCCTTCCTCTTCTATGTGCGCATGACCGGCTTCTCTTACTCTTCTGCTTCCTGCGTCCCTCGGGTGGAAGACCTTTTGAGCTACCTTTGTGCTGCGCAGGTGTTTGTTGGTGACAGGATGAGAGTGCAGCACTTTCCTTGCAAGAGGAAGGCCTTGGGTTCAAGACCCACTGCGGCACGACATTTTGTAATGCTTCCAAAATGGAAGTGGAGCCTTGTGAGCCGAACCATCGGGCTCTACCTTGCCTGTGTGGCCCTGAGTATCTGACCTCCATCCCCCCCCAAAACAAACAAACAAACAAACAAACAAACACAAACAAATAAACCAAAACCCACCAAACTTGCTGTCTTCGTTAGGTTTTCTATTTTTGTGATGAAATGTCATGGGCAAAAGTAATTTGGGGAGAAATGGGCTTATTTCTTTCCAGCTTGCAGTTTATCATGAAGGGAAGTCAGGGCAGGAACTTAGAGGCAGTAAACCGATGTAGAGACCACGGAGAAGTGCCACTCACCGGCTTGCTCCTCACGGCTTGCTCAGCTTGCGTTCCTACCCCCCTCAGGACCACCTGCTAAGGAGTGGCACCACCCGGGGTGGGCTGGGCCCCCTCAGCAGTCACTGATTTAAATAGTACTTCACAGGCGAGCCTACGGGCCACTGTGGTGGGTGTGTTTTCTAAACTGAGGGCCCTTCTTCCCACCTGACTCCAGCTTGTGTGAAGCTGGCTCAAAACCAACCAGCACGCCTCCCAGCCCCCCTTCCCCTCCCCTGCATCTTCACTGAATCTGCTCACAGATGCGTCCCCTGGCTCCGCTGGCCACGCCCATGTTAAGACTACTAGGATCTCTGGTTTGTGGCTGGTTCATGGACTCCTTTTCCTCAGGTTGCTGGTGCCCAAGTCAGCCATTGCTCTCGGGTTATATCCATCTCTTTCCTGTCACTCTCCCCTCCATCTCACGCTTCTCTCCTGTCTCCAGATAACCGAATGTCCCACACTGTAGAACGTTTTCCTTAGGGCAGCATTCCACTTGCTCGGAAGTGACACCTTCCCCTTTCTGGACTCCATTTTGACTAGAATATGCTACTTCCCTCGAGGTCTCTGCACACGCTTCACATTTAACATGTCCACAACTGTTCTCTTCTTGGTGTCTCTACTAATCTCAGAAAACAGCAATTCTCTCTCTCTCTCTCTCTCTCTTTTCAGTTTCTTAGAACCCGAATCTTGAAATTATATTTTGGTTTTTCTCTTCTCCACTTGCTGTATTAAACAAAATCTGGGGTAATTTCTACTGAATGTTTCAGATATTTAAAAATCCAACCACTTCCTGAGGGAGAGATACTGGGAATGATAGAATGAAGGCTTCCACACATGTATTCCTCCATACGCACCATGGCAATACTGGGAAAATTGTCAACTGGCTCCTTTTCAGCATCCCACAGAACCATAGAATTGGCCAAAGATTTATAAGAATCTGAACAGAATTATCTCAAGATATACTACTAAACTTTGCTAAGAACCCCAAGTTGTGATATCTTCTCTTGGCCTACTTCCATCCCTCTCTCCTCAGTTCTGTGGTATCCTTGACAACCAGAAGTCTCAAACTCATAGTATCCATGAAGAACAACAAATAGCCTTAAGCCAGCAGAGGCAGCAGAGAAGATTTGAAGGGTTCAAAGAGGCCCATTCCTAAAACACTGTCACTATTTGGTGTGTCTCGTAGCTTTTTGGATAAAACTCAATTCGCAAGGGTATTTCTGCCATTCAGCCTGACTCAGGGCCTCATGGGAAAATGCCACATCAAAGGCATTTACTAAGAGTATTAACTACCTGCATTTTTTCAACCCCACACCCAGTTAAAGCTGTAATATAAGTTAAGGCAAGAAAGGTCAGTTTATTTTTAACGTATCTAGGCAACATGATTTGTATTTGGGGGCTTTGAGAAGCTTTAGCGTGTTTCTAGGTTTTTAAAGGATCTGTACTTGATCAGCAGTGATACAAAGGGACTGAGAGATGGCTCGGTCGGAGAAGTGCTGGCCTTCCATCTCGAAGGCCCGAGTTTAACCTCAAGGACCCACAAAGAAAAGCTTAGTGTGGAGCTCAAACTTGTAGCCACAGCACTGGGGAGGCAGAGATGGGCAGAAGTCTAGAGCCCACTGACAACCCAGTGTAGCCCCACTTGGAAAGCTTTAGGCTAGTGAGAAATCTTGCCAGAAAGAAAGAAGAAAGAGGCCACAAATAAACAGAAATAAAGAAAGAAGGTGAACAGTTGCCCGAGAAGTACCAAGCTGTCCTCTGGCCTACATGCACGTGTGCTCATATAAGTATCCATGCACGCTTTCCTCACATATACTGGTATACACATGAACATACACCCAAAACAACAGCCCCCCCACATCCCCACAGAGAAAGAGCCAAAAGGGTCTCCAGTGACTCACATCCAATTACTCTTAAGAGCCTACACGAGCAAGAAGTAAAGGCTAGGGAAGACTTCTAAATGGCCGAGCGTTGGAGAAGTGCCCAACACACAGACAAAGTGTTGCAAGTGTCCTGAACAACTCACTGGCTCAGTCATTTGAAAAATCCCTGGAAAATTATTATCTGACTGCTCAGCTAACCAAGCTGAGAGCTCAACAGTCATACATGACCGATAATTCAAACTTCATGGAAAACAAACACAAAACAGCTCTAGGGACACATCCTGGGGAGAGAAGAGGATTGGATGCCCAGCATTGCCTCACTCTGTTATGTAAATTGTCCAGTTTTCAACAAAATACCACAGACACACACAGAAATGAGACAGCGTAGCTCCTATTTCCAAAAAAAAAAAAAAAGCACCCAAAGAAAACATGCTCAGGGGACCCAGCTGTTGAACTTAGACAAAGAGCTAAATACAGCCATTTCGTACGTTGAATGAAAATCAAATCTCATGTCATGGGTTGGCCACACCTGGCCTGGGCTGTGAACACTGCTGATGTGCTGAGCCGCAGTCGCTCCTTATCGTTTCTTCTCTGTGCAACAAGGAGGGTTGCTGAACATGGACATCAGGTCCTGTTATTCCTCCTGCACTATTCCTGTGAAAGATCTCAAATTGCTCTCCTAGCTCAAGGTCTCTTCTGCTGCAGATCCTGACTCCTTCTCCAATTCCATCCTTGTTGAGTGCTTCTCACTCTCACCAGTCTCCCGCTCTTTTGTGGACAAAGCTGTGGCTGCTCCAGGTAGACTTCTATTTCCTTTACCTGGTAGGTGCAGCTCCATCTTGCCTGGTTAGTTCCCTCTCTATGCTCAGCTGTGGTCTTTTCACACACCACCACCTTGACTGTATTTTCTGACACCCTTCTACCACCAGAATTCTTGCCCAGCTTTTAAAATATATTTTTTTCTCATTCCTTCTCTAGACCATAAGGTTAGGGAGATGAAAACATTGGTCTTTCACACCGTCATGCTGTTTGCACAGCTAGTTCATAGTAGACACACAAGGTTTTGCTCCGTTATGACTATGGGCCAGACAAGTGTGACGAGTGTGCTGGGGTATGTAATTAATTAAGGATAATTACAGAGGCCTTACTGCTATCACGAGTGGCATCATTCATCCCCAGCGGTTGCAAATCACAAAATGTGTTCTCTGGAGCTGAAGAGGTGATGCAGTTGTGAAAGTGCTCTCCAGGCAAGCACGAGGTCTTGAGTTCAAGCCCCACAGTCTCCATAGAGAAGCTTAAGGTGCTGCTGCACATTGTGATCCCAGCTCCAGAAAGGGGACGACAACAGGCCCCCTCGGGCACACCCCGCAGGCGATCCAGCCGATTCAGCCGATTCAGCACAGCCTACCCGACTCTTAAACAAGACTGCCGTGATTCCGGGGCACTCCTAAGAAATCCAAGCTATGGGGATGAGTTTTGTATAGTCACCTGGCAACCTTTCCCATGATCCCATAGACCTAGCGCCTCAAAACACAACACTGCTGTGCCAATATCGAACTAAAATTAAAAGCAACATGTAGAGCCACTCTTCAAGGAGATGCCATTAGCCACCCTGTCTGCTTTCCCTATGGTCTGGCGACTGTTCAAAAGCCCAGGTAGGGTCAGGTGTAGTGGCACACGCCTTTAACTTCAGGACTAAGGAGGGAGGAAGAGGTCTCCCCACTGTCATCTGTGACACCTCCTCATGAAGCCAGGGCGAGCAGTACTGAAAGATAGCACACACACACAAAATGTCTTTTCTTGGTCCTGCGGTCACAGAGATGAAGTTAACAATTTAAACTGACCTCAGGGCCATGTGTGGGGTAACCCCATTCACAGATCACCCAGCAATTCCTAGCCCAATTCTGAGTTTTTGTTCACCGACATCCCTCTATCGCTGGACACAGCACACACTTATCTTCCTCATACCAATAACCAGAGACAGTGATTATATTATTCATAAGATATTTTTACCTGAAGTGATAAGGCATACAGCTTTCATTATTGTTTCCTAATCTTTTTTTTTTTAAATTGGCACCGTCTTCTGTAGCCCTAGGAATAACCTTAATTTTTATATTAAAAAAATAGTCTTTTCCACACAAAGTTTTCTTTTCTGTGGCTGGCGCATGTTTTTTAAATTAACACAGTAGGATAAACAGTGGAGATTTTTTTTAAAGGGGGCTTCCATTCCTCTTTTAAGTAAATATGAGTAGGTGGGAGATATTCCACTACCTCTTTGGAGATGGGGATTCAGGTCTTTCCCTTGTCATCAAACTCTTCTAAACAAAGTGATAACTCCTCACAGAATACTCTCCCATGCCTGAACTTTTGTGCATACTCTGAAGAGGGTCCTTTGTGGAATGCAAAGTCCACGGAAAAGCAGCTTTTCTTGGTAGAATGTCTCCATGCTGTAGAGGCTGAAGTGACAGATACTGTGTGAGGTGTCTCTCTGCTAAATCAGTCGTAAGCTCTCTGATGCTAGTCACCAGAGCGAGCCTGAGGATTCCTCTAGATGATCCCTAAAGTGAATAAAGGCTGTCACTTTCTGAAGTTCAAATGCAACTGGGCTGCTATCATTGCCCCATGTTGATAGAAGAGACTCAGGTATTGTATTATGTGATATTTTGTCCACTTGTGTCTGAGAATCAGATGAATTTTCTCATGGAGAGAAGCCCGACTTGCTCCCCTTGACTTTCAAGCTTGCTTTGCAGAAAAAACTTCACAGAACAGCAAAAAGTGCCCAGTGCCATGCTCCTTTCTAGTTCTGACTCTACAGCATGATATTGTAGCCTAAAGTGTGTTTCCTTAAAAGAACTGTTGATTCATTTGATGATTGTTCCATATTTATTGATTGATGAGCATGGTGCTGTGGATTACAATAATTTTTTCTTTTTTAAAAAATAGTAATTGAACATTTTTGTACAACATACTTTGATCATATTCTTTTCCTTGCTCATCCCAATGACATTTTAATGCAGGTACACAGTGTGTACATAGTCCAGATGTCACACATTGTCTAGTCCCTTCATTTCCTTAGGCAGTTTCACTTCTTTCAAGTCATACACACACACGTGATTTTATGTATGGAAATAAACTTCATTGCCAATGGAGGTGAGAAAAAATGATATAGAAAGCCTGCTAGAGAAGACCACTCAGTCACAATATAAAGCAATTGAAAGTTTTTATTTCAACTGACTAGGACTACACACAGGTATTCAGGACCCAAGTGTAGCTCTGAACATTTAGAGAAAGGGGCTTTTAAAGGCAAAAAACACCTCTTGTCATCTTGCTTGGCAGGTAGAGGAAGGTTTTGTGCAAGCAAGCAGTTTAATAGAAGCTAAGATAAGCAGTTAGCTGGAGGGAGGTCTGTATAAGCAGGCAGTTTAATAGAAGCCAGGATAAATTAGCTGGGGCATCTTGACCTTAGGTTCTCAAAGTAGAGTTGAATAATTTTCTGTGAGATTTTCCATCGAGAAAGGTCAAATTCTAGTCAAAACTAAAAGGGCTTCAGCAAGGATCTGAGATAGAGGAAGCTCTGTACTCTGTTGCCCTGTACAAACATCCTCTACTTTTCTTACTGACAACGACTGAATTCATTTAATATAAAAATCTCTAGTTGCTCATTATTTTATTCTTGACCAATAGTCCCTTCAGTTTCCCCAATCTTTGCTCATGTCTCTACAGTGTGTTGTAACTCTTCCATACAGAAGAGTGTAAATATAGTTACCTGTTCTTATTCCCCCAATGCCCAAGGACCCCATTTCCATATTAGCTGAGAGGCCCGTCCTATCCCAAGTCCAGGGATTATGGCACTGCAGAGGTGACAGTGCAGCCTATGGAACCTCAACAGTGACAAAAGCAAGACCCTGAGCTTTTCCTGACTCACTGTGCTCCTGAGCATGCCCAGCCTCCTTCTAGAAATTTCCCATCCATCACCATGCAAGGATTCTGGTTGCCTGAGCAGGAGATCTTTTGCTTCCTGTGATGAACTCAGAAGCATGCAGGGGACCCATATGGACAAAGTCTATGGTCAGCAATCCTCATTGCCGTACACGCAGCCACAGACCAGGACTCCAAGGGCCAGGCAGCTGGTAAGAAGAGAAACCTTATGCCACTCCATGGGACCACCCACCCATTTCCTATCCCTCTGTATGCTTTCTGGACAGGAAACAGACATTTGTTTGGTTGATAGTCTTCCTACAGGCAGTGTTGGAATCCATGACTTCCTTATGGAAAGTGAGACATACTCTTTGTAAGGGAATGAGGCTCTTCCTCTTTCCTAGGGAAGACCATCTCCATCATTCTAAGGGGACCGCAGTGGTTCTTGGGGCCTCTGGATGTCTCAGAACATCTTCAGCCATTCCAGGAATCTGCACTTCCTCCAGGGCTGGGTACTACAATGTGGTCTTCTCACACCCTCTTTCTAGGTAATCATTTGAGTTTACTCTCTGGACATGTCTGTCCATAAATATTTTGAGAGAGAGCCTTTGACTTTGCAGTGTTCTCTGGAGGTAGGATTGTCATTTGGATGTGTGGCCTACTTAGAAGAGCCTGAGGTTCCATATTATGGAAGTCACAGTGATGTCCCTGTTGTTCAGGCATTGTGCAATCTTGCACTAAGAATTTCATAAACTTGTGCCTGTTAGGTTTTCTGTAAGAATTAAAGAGGCAGAGTCTTCATCAGATATTCTGGGCTCCATAAAAATGAGTTATGATTCTTATTTACTATTGTTTACTATTGTAAAAAAAAAACCCTCAATTTTAATTTTAAGAAAGGTCTGTCACAGTGCCATAGCTTTGGAATAGTTTTATCTCTTTACTGCTAATTGTGAATTTGGAAATTGAAAGTACTGCAATGCAAAAACACAAATAGGACTAATACAATTATCCATTTTGCATTTTGGATCATATTAGGATGAAAGACAAATAAAGTATTCCATAAGGATAATTGCAAAGTCAATTGAAAATATAGAAAGTTAAAGTTTAGTGGTCACAGGTACAGGCTAACTTAACTGTAACAAGAGCACAAGTCTTGAAATGTGATTGGGAAAAATGTGGAGCTCACTTACTCTCAGTGTCTGAAGCTGACTTTAATGGCTTTCAGGAAGGGAAGGTGCAATGCTAGTATTTGTTTATATTTTGGGTTTCTCGAGGATGGTGGGGAAGGTGACATCGTACTTTACTGGCGTGTGAAAGCAAGCTTTGTGTTTATGACTTTGCGTTACATAGGGGGTTGAACTTGCGGTCATGAATAGAAAATTCTTCAATAGTGGATAACCCTCCATGAAGCTGTGGCTTCTTCAGGTGAATGTGAACATGGGAGTCTCACTGAGGAAATGCAGGGGTTCAGTCATCCAGGTGCCACTAACAACGGCAGCACAGGACGTGGTTCAGAGGTTTTGTTTTTCCTTAGCTTTAAGACAAAGACAAAGACTGTGATGTGGTTCATGACTTAACAGCTGAAGGGTTAGTGGGAACACAACTTAGTTCTGATCTCCAAAGAAAACCACTAACTGTTAACCATCAACAGCGTGACCTCTCTCCCTGCCCCCTACACACACACACACACACACACACACCTACAATACATGCACAAAGAGAGAGATGGAGACACACAGAGAAATAAAGAGACAGAGAGACAGACAGGGCATGTTGGGCCAGAAGGGTAATAGCTTGGAGACTGGTTACTGTTCCCTGATTACACAAATAGGGACTGCTACCTTATACCTAAAATCAAGATCAATGCTGTTTTCATCTGAAGCTTAACAGAGGGGAATAGCCCTCAGTTCATCCAGAGCCAGCTTTGCCGGTGTGAGATGGGCCATCATTTTTGTCCCCCAGGCGCTATAAATTCATTTCTCATCAATGACTGCATTATGTCCTGTGTCCCCACTTATTATTAGTGTGTATTTTAGAGTGCTGGTAAGTATTGGCACATTTTATTAGGCTGATAAACAATGTTGGACTGGGAGGTAAAATGTGTTGTCAACAGTGATTTCTCTCTTCTCTTCGGCACCTTTCTAATTTTACCCTGCACATCTGGAGATGAAACTTAAGGACTAAGCTTAAGGGCTAAGCTCTTTTCACTCTGCCTTTTTGTCATTTGTTGTACAACGCTTTGACAATATCGCAGGACATTATGCAAACACATGGAGATTGAACCACATACACTTGTTCTTTAATTCTTTGACAACTTCATACATGTTTATACTGAATTATGCTTAGGTTCACTGACCTCATTATTATCTTTCATTTTTCTTCTTCTACTTCCAAATCTGTTATTCTTCCCAACAAGCTCTATGTTTTCTATTTCTTTAATGGCCCACTGAGTTTAGGTATGGTTTCCAGCAGGAGTGTACGAGTTGAGGGTTATTTACTGGAACATGCACAACTTAGCAGTGGCTACACCAGCGAAGAAAAGAATACGTCCTCTCCCAGCAACAATCATCTATTTGTACTCCCTCAGTTAAGGATAGTAATCACGAACCCCTCCCCATTGCACAATGCCAGCGTGGAAAGCCCCAGCCATGTGCAGCTATCATGCACATAACCATGGCAGCAACTATTTGAGCCTAATGGCTACATCATGTCCAGAAGACACTGTTTTGTCTGAAACTACTGGATCTTACGTTCTTTCTGCCTCAGCTTGAGTTGTTCCCTGAGCCTTGGAAGAAGTAGTATAAACGTCCAGTTTCAGACTGATCACTCCACCAACTGTGAGTCTTTGCATTAGTTGCTATCAACTATAAAAGACCTTTCTCTGATAAAGACTGAGTGCCATCCTAATCTATGGATATAAAGAGAAATAATCAGGGGACAGTTTGATGCCACCTCAACTTAACAAAGACAGGGGTAGTAGGTCCTTCCTTCGGCTCTATGACATCCTTGGTCATCTACTCTTGACTAGGCTTTCAGTACAGGCATCAGTTCCTCCAGTGGAACAAGACTTAATTCCAAATCAGAAAGTGGTAAGTTACTCACATAATAGTCATCCCACTATTGTACCAGTGGGAACATATTGCCAGAAAGGCAAATATCAGAGAAATCACTTTAGGCATTAGCGCTTGCATTAAAAAATCAGAATCGTCTGGGGAGATGGCTCAGTGGGTAAATCATCTGTGACACAAATGTGAGGAGCAGAGTTCACATGCCTAGAACCTATGCAAATGCTAAGTGGGCATGGCAGGTAAAGACAGGAGATCTAAGGGCAAGCTGTCCACCTAGACAAGCTGGCTCAGTAAGCTCTGGGTTCCACTGAGAGATCCTAGCTCAATGAATAAGTTGAAGAGTGACCAAGGGCGACTCTTGATGTTAACTCTGGGTCTCTACATGTATGCACACACACTTGCAATACCCTCCCCACATAAATATGCATAATATACACACATGCACATGCAAAAATCATCTGAGATATCAGATGGTGATTTAATCAGATGAAGAATGATGAACCCCAAATCAGAAGATGGCAATATATAATAAAGAACAAGACAGAAATTAATGAAATGGGGACTTGAAAAACAATTCAAAGAATCCTTGGAGCAAAAGTTGGATCTTTGAGAAGGTGGACAAATCCTTACCCAAACTATTAGAGATTATAACCACAGATACCAATGAAACAGAGGGTCATTAAAAGACACTTTGAAAACTTACATTCCAAATGGAGCTGGAAAACAGAATACATGGACAAATTTCTATACACTCATTGACAAAATAAAATCAAGAGGATATAAGTAACTAACCTACCTATAATGAACAGTAAGACTGAAGCAATAATACAGAATCTCCTAGGAGCCCAGGAGCAGATGGAGGAGGTTCTGAGCTGTACTGACCTTCAAGAAAGGAAGGGCTAACTCAGTGCAGCTCACACTCTTCCATAGCATACAAAAGGCAGGCGCACTGCCAAATCCACGCTACAAACAGTATTAATGTAATACTCAAACCAGACGTCAAAAGGAAACTACAGAGCAATTCATAAGATAAGCATAGAACAATGTTCTCAAGAAAATACCCACAAGTTGGTTTCATTTGAGGGATGCAAGGTTGTAATAGCATATGCAGATCAATAAAATGTAATACAGAATATATACAGACTTGAGGACAGAAATCGCATTATCATCTCAATAGACATCGGGGAAAGCCTTGACAAAGCTCTCCATTGCTCTGGATAAAAGCTCTGAAGAAACTGGGATAGAAGGCCCCTACACCAACATAGTAACTGTCACGCTTGATAAACCTCTAACTAAGAGCTGGATCCAAGATGGCAGCGACCAGCATGCACCATATTTGAGGGGCACAGGATCCGAAATTCTGAAATTGATGAGTGGAAAGGCAGCTGAAGCCAGAACATCAATACTGAGGCTTCCTGGGCAAGAAGAGACTACCTGTGAGTCGAGACAGTTTGGATCCAGGTCACCCATGGACATCTCTGTGGACTGAGAGTGTCGAATATTCAACATCCCTGAACTTTCCCTTTCCCCAAGTATGGGCCTCCCTGCTTGGCGGAGGCGACAGTGGCTGCCCCAGGTAGGGGCCTCCCTGCTTGGTGGAGGCGACAGTGGCTGCCCCAAGCACTAGCCTCCATCCTTGGTGACTGAGACAGTACAGGCTGTGGCAGTACAGGCCTCCCAGGTTTGTGGCTGTGGCAAGGAACTGCCCCAAGCAGGAGCCACCATGCTTGTTGACTGAGACAGCAGAGGCGGCTGCCCCAGGTACAGGCCTCCCTGCCCAGTGGACAAACAGTGGACACTACTGAGCTAAAGAATCTTCTACACTTTCATTTGCTCCTGCAGGCCCAAATCTGAGAGTAGAGAACAGGGAGACCCCTGTGCTTTTCAATTAGGCCTTTGAGCGAGTGAGTGTGCCTTCAAGTGAGTGCATGCAGTTCCCAGATCCAGGGCCCCTCTACACTAGCAGCCAGACACTGATCCCTCCCACCCACACCCCCACTGTGGACAACACAGGGGTCCTTGGGACAGCGTTCTCAGCATTGAGGCCCCTGTTCTGCAGGTCTCCCAGTGGGGTCCAGGCAAACCATTCCTGGAGCCAAGTTGGTGCAACCCAGACAGATCTGAGTACCAGGAGGACAGTGCGACAGGCCTGTGGGCCACTGAGGCATCCAGGGCACCTGTACATGGCCATTGTGCTTGTGAATGGCACCAGCACCCCCCCTGCTCCTCCTTTCCAGGCAGCTACATGCTCTAGCACCCTGTCCTTCAAGGCACACTTCCACGAACACTCCCGTGCTTGAGCACATGTGCCTGCGACCTTCCTCCCTTAGCTACAGCTGAAACACCAACATCCACTCTCAAACTGGTGGACCTCTCTCATCTTCCTGAAGAATAATCCAGACTCCAGAGACAGATGAATCCAGCTTGAAGTACAGATTCCAGGAACAAACAGTGAAGGTTACAGATGAGCTAGAGGTTGGCATAAGAACATATCCATCAACTATCAGGACATCCTGGCTTCACCAAATCAATGGATATTCTAATTCATTGAATACACAGGAAAATGATCTCAAATCTATGTTTATCCAGTTATTTGAGGCACATAAAGAGGAAACGAACAAAGCTCTCAAGGAAATAGAGGCCAACACAGCCAGTCAAACAGAGGCACAGGCTGAAGCACAAGAAGAAGCATAGAGAAGGGAAACGAACAGAAAATAGAGACCATCATGAAAAGACAGGAATCCACATGCAAACTGGTGGGGGAAATGGTACAAAACAGGAAAACAGAATTAGAATCCATAAAGAAGACACAAACAGAGAAAAGATCAGGAACCACAAAGGTAAGCATCACCAATAGAATACAAGAGATGGAAGAGAGAATCTCTGGAGCTGAAGATACAATTGCAGAAATTGATACATCTCTCAAAGAGAAAATAAAATAGGAAAAGTTCCAAACACAAAACATCCAAGAAATCAAGGATGCCATGAAAAGACAAAATCTAAGAATAATAGGAATAGATGAAAAAGAAGATTACAGACTCCAAGGTCTAGAAAATATTTTCAAGAAAATCATAGAAAAATTTCCCAAATTAAAGAAAGAGATGTCCGAAAACATACAAGAGGCCTACAAAACACCAAGTAGACTAGACCAGAAAAGAAACCCCTCACATCATGTAATAGTCAAAACACTAAATCTAGAGAACAAAGAAAACATATTAAAAGCAGTAAGGGAAAAAAGCCAAGTAACATATAAAGGTAGACCTATCAGAATCACACCAGACTTCTCAACAGAAACTGTGAAAACCAGAAGGGCTTGGGCAGATGTCATGCAGTCTCTAAGAGACCACAAATGCCAAACCAGACAACTATACCCAGCAAAGCTTTCAATCAACATAGATGGAGAAAACAAAATATTCCATGACTAAACTAGACTTAAGCAATATCTACACAGCAACCCAGCCCTACAGAAACCTCAAGATCCAGCTATATCACCCCTAGGCATATGTCCAAAATATACTCAAGTATACAACAACGACATTTGCTCAACCATGTTAGTAGCAGCTTTATTCATAATAGCCAGAACCTGGAAACAACCCAGGTGTCCCTCAACTGAGGAATGGATACAGAATTTGTGGTTCCATTTACATAATGGAGTAATACTCAGCAATGAAAAATAAGGAAATCATGAAATTTGCAGGCAAATGGTGGGAACTAGAAAAGATCATCCTGAGTGAGGTATCCCAGAAGCAGAAAGACACACATGGTATATATTCACTTATAAGTGAATATTAGACATACAATATAGGATAAACATACTAAAATCTGTATACCTAAAGAAGCTAAGCAAGAAGGAAGACCTTGGGTAAAATGATCAATCCTCATTCAGAAAGGCAAACGGGATAGACATCGAAGAGGGAGAAAACAGGACAGGAGCCTGCCACAGAAGGACTCTGAAAGGCTCTAACCCAGCAGGGTATCGAAGCAGACACTGAGACTCATAGCCAAACTTTGGGCAGAGTGCAGGGAATCTTATGAATGAAGGGGGAAATGAAAGACCTGGAGGGGACAGGAGTTCCACAAGGAGAACAACAGAACCAAAAATACTGGGCACAGGAGTCTTTTCTGAGACCAATACTCCAACCAAGAACCATGCATGGAGATAACCTAGAACCCCTGCACAGATGTAGCCCATGGCAGCTCAGTCTCAGAATGGTTTCCTTAGTAAGGGGAGTAGGGGGTGTCTCTGTCATGAAATCAGTAGCTGACTCTTTGATCACCTCTCCTTGTGGTGGTGGGGAGCAGCCTTACCAGGCCACAGAGGAAGACAATTCAGCCAGTCCTGATGAGACCTGATAGGCTAGGGTCAGATGGACGGGGAGGAGGACCTCCCTTATCAGTGGACTAGGGAGGGGCATGGGAGGAGATGAGGGAGAGAGGATGAGATTGGGAGGGGATGAGGAAGGGGGCTATAGCTGGGATACAAAGTGGATAAATTGTAATAAAAACTAACTAACTAAATAAATAAATAAATAAGGAAGAAAAAAAAAGAAATGAAAACACTCTAAATAACTGTGCTAAATTGGGGAAAACTAAAACAAAAATCTTCTAGAAGAAGAATGTTCACTCTTTTCCCTCATATTCAGAATAATACTTAAAATCTTAGAGAGATCAGTGAGTCAAGAGAAAGACAAAAGCGATCCAGATAGGAAATGCAGAAGTCAGTTGCACGCGGTGTGAGTTCTTACTTAAAGGCACCACCCGACTCTCAGATAAACACTTCCAGCAAAGCAACAGGATTCAGATTAAATATACAAAACCAGTAGGTTTTCTATACAGCAACAAAATAAAGATTCTGAGAAAGAAACCGGGAAAACAAATCGTCCACAACAGCCTCAACAATTTGGGAAGAAACCCCAGGAGAGGAAAAAAGAGTAAAGAAGAGGCTAAAAGTTGGAAAGACCTCTCGTGCTCAGAAATGACAGGAAGAACTTCATCCATAGAATAAACCTACCTCTATGAAGAGTTCCCTAAGCTTGACGATCAACAAGGCCAATAAAATATCTGTTCCTCTGTGTCATATTGTATGTGTAGAGGCTGGTGGGATAGGATCACTTTCAAAGTGTCTGCTGGGCCAACATGAGCACCCGAGTTTACATCCCCGCACCTACACAAAGGGCAGTTAGAGACAGGATTCTATAATCCAGAAAGCCTGCCGAGCAGATTGGGGTGGGGGGAGGAAGCGGGCAGATCTCCGGAGCTCATTGGCCACCTAGCTTATCCGAATAGATGAGCTCCAAGGAGAGACTGAGCTATGCAAATCTCATCTACAGTCTGACCCACAGTGAGAAAGGACCGGCTAGGGGCACTCTCTAAAGGGGGTTTTCCTGGGTCGTCCCTGACCTTCATCACTGTCAGCATCAGTGGGTACTGTGGGGGAGGCTGCCCCAGCTCCAGCGGGAGGTCAGCAGAGCCCAGCCACAGCCAACCTGCCTTGGGCAAGTTGTATGAAAAAAAACCTTTGTGGGTAGTTTGTTGTTACAGAATCACTTTTCTATCTCACTAGACATATACATTTGGGGCAAGCTCTCCACAAGACCATAAATTTAATAAAAATTTGAATCGACAAGCTCATATCATGGTTACTGAGCTCTACCAGGATTCAGAATAAAATATCCAGAGTTTTGAGACTAAACGTTACTTGCCCATTCCCTCCCCCCCCCCCCCCCCCCCCCCCCCCCATGGATTGTGACACCTCTACAAAAAGGCAGGGGGAAGGGAAGAATTTTTCTCTTCTCAGTTCTGGTGAAAACTATAAATAAAACGATTTTCTTTAACCAAATAGTGGAAACAGTTACCAGCCTAACATTTACTGGGGGTGTGGTGCTATTGTGTGGATACTCCGGGCCTGTAATTAATTCAACAATGAAGGACTCCAAAGCCTTTGAAATCCTCTTGGGAGTTCTGAATTCAACTGTTAGTCGTATTCACGGTGAGAAAACCTGACAGGAACAGCTTATGCTTGTTCATTCAGCATCAGCGGGACCTTGAGAGCCTTAGCCACCTTCTGCTGTGTGGACCGAGGCTGTGGGCATGCGCATGGCCTTCTGTCCAGCTCCGGCGATCCAGGACCCTTGTGTTGGTCGCGAACTGTGGAGCCTTGGAGTTGGAAGCGCTCCTGAGGATGCCTTCTTGAGGACACCTCCGGGAGGGCCTGCCTTCCACAGCGCGGACAATGGTCTGCGGTGCTCCCACCCCGTAGAAACCAGTTCTTTCCCCTTGCGAGAGTTTTTGTCGGTCAAAACAAAATGTCTCTCCAAATAGCTGATCTAAAGAAAGGCTGGCTTGAAAATCTCCCGCGCAGCATCAGTCCCGACACCCTCACCTCGGGAGTGACGCTTACTTCTCCACGCGCTCTTCCAGGGACGCTCCTCCAGACCCTTCCCAGGCCTCTGTGCACTACTGGACCTACGCTCGGAACCAGTAACACAGATCAAGTATAACAGCAGCTGAACGAAGCATTTCATGCTGGGCACGCAGGAAGAGGAGGGCAGGATCTCTGGGCCGTTTTCCTTGGCTTGGCTAACTGATAGGCTCAACTTTTCAGTTCGCCGACAGTTAAAGCCAACTTCTGCTCTTTTATACAGAAAATTGAATAATTGCCCTTACTTCTTTCTGTCTAACTGTCTATCTCACTAATACAATTATGAAACGTGTGTTTGTTTTTTGCTCTTATAATTACTTTAAAAAAAAAGCATTTGGGTCTTTGTCTTTGCATTTGAAATGCATCATGATTTTATATATTTGTAAATATCTGACTTAAAACTTCACCCAGATTTAACAAACAAATAGTGAGCTGCTTCAGTTTGGAAACACATCAACCTGACATGGAACTTGGTGCAAGGTTCTCTCACCTGCCCTGATGAACCATGCTCATTTCCTGTGCTGTGATAATCACTGCTTTCTTGCTCAAGTAGTGCTGAAGAGCTGAAACAGTGTTTTATGGTGCCAAGACTACCCAGGTAGGATATTTCTGGTTTAGGGAGAGACCCTCACTTGTGGAGCCCATTGTCTACATGCCGAAAAGACAGACCTGACAAGGAAATTAGTTTCCATGACTGAGTTTCATGGGCCCAGCTTTCTCTTTTGCAGTGTTGGGAGTTAGGGATTGTGGTCCCTGACCAATGCTATACAAACATGAGTGGCTTGCTAGCTTGACTGGTCAGCCAGCTCGCATGTCTGAGTCTACCATTTTTTTCCATATCCTCTTAGGTCTCTAAGAGAGTCCCTAGTCTCAGGATGTCTCTGTATTTCAGAGACATTTTTGTTGTTGTTGTTGTTATTTTAAAGTATATTCACTTATAGTTTGAGATTTGACCTCACGGTCAATCAGTCTGAGATACTGGAAATACGTAATTATTCATTTCGTCTTGTTAAGTTCTGAAACATTTCTCCTTTTTATTTTCATGGTGCAATGGCTTGAAGGTGACATGTTCCCCAGGGCTCTCTGTTGAAGACTGGCCACAGCTGTGAGGCAGTTCTGGAGGGCTGTGGGGCCTGTAGGGTGGGGGATTGTTGGAGGAAGCGTGTCCGTGTCATGGGGGGTTGGGCATTGTGGGTTCCTGCCCGGTCCCTCTGCATCCTGACTGCAGGCAAGGGTAGCCACTCACCTCAGTGCCCCTCAGCTTAGGGCCCCTCCCCCACTGTGCTTTCCCAACCACGATGGGCTGATTGTGTCTTCTGTACCATGAGCCAGGACAAATCTTTCCTTTCTTAAATTGTTCCTGTTAGATGCTTAATCACAGTGATGAGAAAAGTAGCCTATACATATGGTTCATGAATATAAAAAGAAATTAAGAGGAAGGACATGGATGCTCCTGGGCATGGTGGACGAGAAAGTTTATTATAGATAAAAGGGAGAGCAGAGCTAGAGGCAGAGATGGCTGGGAGAGGGCACGGTAAGCAGGACCCCGAGCCGTGTCAGGAGACTGGGGAACTGGATTTGGGATCTAACAGCATAATAGTCGACTGCCTATTTCCAAAGTGTATTATTTTGACATGTGATACATAAAGAGATATTATTTACCCAGCAGCCATTTGCCGTATTAGCATGCCACGCAATCAAGGCATGGTGTACAAAGTAACATGTTTGACTATGAGCCTCTCATCCATACTTTTTCTTGTTGCTGATCCACTTCTCCACTTCTCTCCTTCAGCCTGCTGCCTCTTTCCTGCTGGTCCCCTGCCTGCCTGCCAACTGTCTTCCTCCTCTATGTCATGTGAATACATTAACTACCCTCTCCCGCCCTCAGCTATCAATGTCCATGTATCTTATTTCTCTCTCCTACCCCAACCGTGTTTTTATACCTCTTTTTCCCTTTTGTGTTTTCCTTTCTAGTTTCATGAACTAAACACCACATATATATAATATAAATAATATATAATATATAAATATACATAAAATTTGGATCATCATATGAGAGAAAACATCATATTTGTCTTTTTGGGTCTGGGAAAATAAATTTTAGTCCATCCATCTTCCTGTAAATGTCATGAGTTCACTTTTCTTCATGGATGAACACAACTCCGTTGTGTATATACGCCACATTTTCATTATTTGTTGGTGGATGCCTAGGTTGGTTCCATTTCAAAACTATTTACTAATCTTAAGAAAAAAAGAAAGAGAATCTAGGGTAGCATTGCTTACGCTGTGGATTTTAACAAGCCCAGCTCAGCTATCAGAAGAGATAGATAGAATGTTAGAAAGGACTCTGAGCATTTGAGCAATGTCTTCACCTGAGCCAGTTGTCAGTGCTGGAGCACGGTCGCTCTGTAAGTCTCTGTATTTCCAGAGCCTGTGGAATACTCATCAAGGGAGGCCCAACCCTGCCCATAAGCAAGCCTTGAAATATTAAAATAATAGAATGTTACAAAGGACTGTATTTGGCCCAAAGATCTTTAATTGCAAATTCTTAACTTTCAGAAAATAAAAATATTCAAAACATCTGGAAAGTTGGTAAAATATGCACAAATAATCCCACGGAAATCCATGCCAGTTAAATAAAAACCACTTAAACTGAATGATGGTGGAAACAATGTGTCAGAGTCAGAAGGTATGCCTGGGGAAACGTACAACCTGAAGCTCTCCATTAAAGAACATGCGGAAAACCAAGCAGCCATGGGTCAGTTTAACACAAAGAAGAGAAAATTAAGCTGTGTGTCAGCAACAAAAGTAACAGGTCAGGTATCAGGAATCAATAAACTAACAATTATATATAAAGTCAGCCAAATTTATAATCAATGCCTTGAAAATAACAATAAGACCAATAAATTTCTACTTAAAAAAATCACAGCTGAAGCCATAGGTAGTATTTGCCAATAGTTCAAGGCCAGCCTGCACCTCATACTCAGTTTAAGATTAGCCTGTGCTGCATACCAACTCCCTGTCCCAGAAAACAGCAGGGAAAATCCTAGTTGAATTTATAGGCACTCAAAAATACATACTTACACACACAAGATTGTCTTCCATAATCAAACATGCCAATCACATGTATACAAGGAAGAAACAAAACTCTCAAACTCTTAGAAAACATTATTATCAAACTCTCAACACAGAGGAGATACTTTGCAAGTTCTGTTAAGAGGGAAGGATGATTATGAAAAGCCAACTTGCCAAAGATAGTAGAAAAGGAAATGAAGAGAACACTTAAATCCCTGTGAATTTCTGATTCCAGAAATTCAAAGATGCTAGCAAACAGTGTCACAAATCAGGGTCAAGCTGTTTGTCAACTTATGTTGAAAACCTCCAGCAAAGTAGAAATAGAAAATAGTTTGATAAAGCAGGGTTATACAATACTCATTCTCCTGAGGACACAGAGGGGAACATGTGCCACTCCCACACAGCCTGCTGTAGGATGGGCTGGCCAAAAAGACCTGGGAGGCTTGAAAGAGACCCCTTTCGGGAAAGAAGAAGCAGCTGTGCGTCAGCTACCTCTCGCTGCTGTGATGAGATACTGTTGTCATAGCCAAAACCAACTTCAGGAAGAAAGGATGTGTTTTAACTTACAGTTGCAGAGAGAGAGGTATTGTCCATCATGGTGATGAGGACAGACAACTAGCAGGGAAAGTGGAGGCAGGGGCTGGAAGCTGGCTGGTTGAGTTTTTATCTAAGGGAGGGAGGGAGGGAATGAAGCCCGGGCTATGAAACTTGAAAGCCAGCCCCTAGCGAGGTACTGTGTCCAGCAAGGCCTCTCCTCCGAAAAGTTCCAGAACTTTCCTAACAGCACAGCCAACTGGAGACCAAGTGCTCAAACTCACGGGTGTGGGGGCGTTTGTCGTCTAAACCACAGCAAGTATCAAATTACACGTGGTCTGATTGAATGTTCAGAAAATACCAAGGAATCACAGAAACGCACTGCAGTGAACAGGGGAATAGAGCACAGAAAATCAGTATACAAAATCAAGTGTATTCCACAGTAGTGACTGAGGAATCTGGTATGAAAATACCATACAGGCAGGTAGTTCCTGGGGTTAGTACCCAAACGTCAAACCTGGAAGAACTCCCAAATCAAATGAAAGAAATTCAAGTCTTCTACATGGAAAATCACCAAACACTGCTGGGGGAAATTGAAGATTTAAATATATTAGGTACCACACTGCTTTTAAGGACTGCCAAAGATGTCAAATTCTCCCAAATCAGTCGATTCATGTAGTGCCACATCCAATTCAGTCTCAGTCCTGACAGGTGTCTCTAAGCTTTTGTGAAAACACAGTAGTTTATGAGGAAACGACCTTGAAAACTAAGGTGTGGGTGGCAGGACCTGTCCTCAACCACAGCTGGAATTAAAGACGGGGCATTGCTGTCACAATGAGATTCTTGGACCCAGCACTGTCTCCTTGTGCTCATAGACTGCCTGGTGCCATTGCTGCCCTTTGCATTTGGATTCAGTGGTCCTTCCCCTCCCCCACCCTCCTAAGTACACCGTCCTGCACCTAAGCACTGCTTGCCTCTCCTTAGCTGACTTGAGAACCAATGACTTAAAAGAACAGAAGAATGGCGTAAACCAGAGATGCCAGAGACTTCTCCACGTTTTAATTCTTAATTGATTTTTCTACAGAAAAAAAAAAAAAAGCATTTAGGGGGTAGATAACCACCTTCCGCCTGTGCTAGAACCGCTGGACATCCTAAAGGCACACAGTGACACTGAGTCCAATGTCAGGTGATGAGCATTAACACAGGCTGGCTGCTCGGGCTGGCTGCTGTGAAAACTTAACATTTGAAGTTTGCAGAGGAGCAGAGGACAAAAGTCCATGACCCGAAGGAAAGCCGGATGTCTCGGATAACACGCTACGCATACAGCAGGAGCCGTACACAGCTGATCACTTCTGCTGCATCAAAGGTAAAATCTGTGCATCAAAACAAGGAAGGCTAGCCCACCGCACACTAGCAGCGCCACTGCCTGATGTGAGCCGCCTGCACAGCCACCGGAGGCTATGTCGCAGCTGGGGACCGTGTGTGGGTCTGTGATCGAGGAGCAGCAGGGGTCTGTGTCGGTGACTGTGGCTCACACACGAAAGGCCACAAGGCGGGCTGGGCTGCCACCTGGGACCATGCTGATGTCCAAAGGCTGCATGGAGCTGGCCCATCCCTCACCGATTGCAGCACTGAGGAGGGCAGGCTCCGCACCTCCCCTGGGTGGCGCTATAGAGCTGGCTCTGGTGGTGTGGGTGTGGGTGAGCAGGCTTGAGGGCTTGAGAGCCTGAGTGCTGGCTCTGCCCCTTGCAGGCACTGGGTGAGCTACCTGGGGCGTGCTGGAGAGCTCACCCTGGTGGTGTGGGCACGGAGAACTGGCTGACCAACCCAGCTACCACCTAGGCCCAGATCCGGATTCTTGAGTTGCCTCAACCTGACATCTACTCCATCAGCGATCTGCTGGAGCACTTGAAGGGGCCGGACCTGCAGATCCAAAGCTGCTGGATCTCCATGACGCGGGGCAACTGCAAGATCCTGGTGGGAACCCAGTACTGATGGTGTCGTGGAAGCCAGTCCTCAGACTGCACCAATGACGCACTGCAACAAACATTTGCAGGTGAAAATGTGTGGACAAAAAGGTGTACTGTGGGACACACTGTGACACATCACAACCTCCACGGCAAGAATTTGTTGTTTTGTTTTGTTTTTCTTTTGTTTTGGGAAAGAGGTTGCAAGGGCAGAGGGTGGATAGGAAGGACCGGGAGATGAGTGGGATTGGGGTGTATGATGTGAAATTCACAAAGAATCAGTAAAAAGTTCAAAAATAATGAAAACGTAAAAAGGAAAGGTGACGACAGAAAACTAATACTCACTTTGTGTTCCTCAATAGAACATAAACTCAGGATGTGAATTTGTCATAAAATTATTTTATGACTAGAAGTTAGTCATAAAATAAATATGACTCTAAATGCAGATATGACAGTTCCCAAACATCAGTGGAATACAACTTATTATGATTCTCCCTTTTAATTGTTTGTAAGTGATTATAGCATTTTCACAAGTATGTTTCATTACACTTTGTTCTAATTAAGCTGCACTCAGAATTCATCATTCACTAAAGGGCTTTGCTACAAACACATTGACAGCATCAACTGTTGACAGTGACCTAGAGCAATTGGAAAACTTCACATTCTTAGTCGGAGCGTAAAAACTTACAGTCACTTGGTACAATTTTGTGACAGTTTCTTCTAAGCCACAGAGGTGCTGACAGTAGCTTTGGTAATAGCAGTCACCGTGGGAGAAAAGCCCAGGTGTCAGTCTGCAGGGGCCCCGCTCAGGAGTGGAATCCTAGTCAACCCTGCCAAGGAAGAGAGGCGAATGCATAGAGCAGTGGGATAGAAGAGAGATAGGAAGGAGCAAACGCCGTGAGTTTCCTTCACGGGGACCTCAGCAGCAGCGACAAGAAAGGCACTGAGGTCAGAGAGCTGCCCTGTGCAAGAAGGGGAGGGAGCAAGGAGCAAGGCTCACAGGGCATGTCCTGGGAAACCAGAGCAGTGTCTAATGGGGCCCGGGGTGAAGTGGCCGCATGCGTATTTTAGGGCTCATTCAGCTGTGTGCGTATCACCTGTACATTCCGCTATTTGTGGAAATAATCCACAGTAAAGCAGTTCATCTCCAGCTGTCAGGCTTGCTTTTGTACTGGGAAGGCTGCACAGTTCGCTGAGTTACGGTCCAGGTTACACGCGAGTACAGAGGTAAAGACCATGGTAGCTGGGCGGAGCCGGGTGGCGATGGGAGGAGCCGGGTGGCGATGGGAGGAGCTGGGCGGAGCTGGGTGGAGCTGGGTGGAGCTGGGCGGAGCTGGGTGGAGCTGGGCGGAGCCGGATGGCGATGGGAGGAGCTGGGCGGAGCTGGATGGAGCTGGGTGGAGCTGGGCTCAGAAGGAATTGCCGCTACTGGGCCCATTTGCACCCAGCAGGGCTTAGCTGGAGCTGGTGTGTCAGCGTGGCTTCATACGAACACACCATTCTCCATGTGTGGGGGAAGGTATGTGCACATACATGCCCTTCGAATTAAAATTCAGTGTGTACATGTGTCTAGTTCCTAATGTAAATTTCTGTGTGTGGGCATATGCACACGTGTTTCTTAACATAAACTTCTGTGTGTGCATGTACAGGCATGTACTTCCTCATGGAGGTGTCTGTGTGTGCACACAAGCACGTGTGTGCGCGTCTTAATGTAAGCTTCTGCATGGGCGTGCATACGCGTGTACTTCTGAAGGCAAGTGTACGTGTGCCTTTCCTAGGTCTGGCAGTTGAAGGGCCTGTGTGCAGTGAGTCCGTGCTCATGTCTCACGTTCAAAGTTCACTTGGGGCCTCTGATATGGTGTGCAGGGGTGGATCTGAGGAAAGCAAGTCAGATCTGGAACAGCTTGTACCCGGAAGAACAAAGCCCTTTAGGATGGGTGAGGACGTTCCCATGCACGGCTGTGGCTTGAGGGGCCCCACTGAATAAATCATCAAACACATGGTAGTGATAATGACTTAGCACTGGGAAAATATGCTGCATTTTGTAAATCTACACTAATGCACTCACACACACACTCGGATGCACGCATATATTTCCCTATATTATCTTCTGCTTGCATAGAAAGGAAGGGAAATTTCCTCTCTTACGCCAGAGTATCATCTTAAAAATGTGGAAGGAGGAGGGAGCTACAAAATTACCAGGGGATACTCACTCACACTGAAATGTGGAAGTTTGATGAGGAACAGGCTATGCTTGTAACAAACCCCTTCCTACAAATTGCCCAGAAATTACGAAGGGAAAGAGAGTTAATAGCAGAGTGTTGAAAGCTGACGGAGCCATGTGGCCAAAACGACACCCTTCATGTTGGGACAAGGTCGGGCCACAGCAGCCCAAGGCCACACACTTAGAGCAACACACTGTCCCTTGATACTCCTCTCGATCCTACCACATTATCTAAATCTCACCCCAGGAAGCACCAGATAAACCCACACTGAGAGAGCCCTCCCCAGAGAACGAGCTTGTAATCCTCAGACATTTCAAGGCCAAGAAAGACAAAGAAAAGCCAAGAAGTCTTTCCAGTTTAAGAAGGACAAAAGCAATTACGACTCTGACAAAAATATTAGACTGGGAGGATGGTTATCCTAAGAGGCGCGGCCTGAGGAGAGCAGGATCAAAGAGTTAAATATGGGGGTGAAGGGAGAGGGCTCCAACAGACCCGAGGCTGAGCTCCTGAACCCATGTGAAAATGGAGGGCTCTGTGGCAGGAGCTTGCAGTTCTGGCACTGGGAGGTGGAGACGGGAGAACCCCTGGGCTGGTTGACTGGGCAGTCTAGCCTAATCGGCGAGTTCCAGGCCAGTGAGACCTGTCTCAGGGGAGCTGGGCAGTGTTCCTGATGATGACAACCAAACTTGTCCTCTGGCTGTCACTCGATGATCACACGTCTGCATGTGCACCCACACAAAACACCCAAGTTTGCACCCACAAACATGCACACACATAGCAAATTGGAAAAATTAAAAATGTGACTGTCTTTTGGGTTTCCTACAGCAGTGTATCAAAATTAAAATTCCTGATTTTGGCATTCTATAGAAGAAAAGTCTTTTGTTTTAAGGAAATATAAACCAAATATTTAAAAGCAAAATGAAAAAAAATACATGCAGCCTACGCTTAGCTGTCGAGCAGAAACACACACGGGAAGGTCAGCAGACAATGGGTGGGCCAGCTGACAGAGACGTGGGCTGCCTTGGGTTGGCCCTGAAGCCACTCTGTAAAATTCATATGAGAGGAAAAATTACAAGCTCAGCTTCCCCTCCTAAAGCCACTTCAAAGGCTCTGCTTTCCAAGGAGCATCCTTGCTACTTGTAGCTAGCTCGGCCACATGTACCTACAGTTACATGCCCCCTCCCCCAGCTCTTTGGTTTGCTTTTGACACTACAAATCAGAACAAACTTGAGTTTCTAGTTTCATAAATGGAACCGAGGTTATTTGGGGCTGTGAGTTGGGATCAAATAACTTCTGTGATCATAAAGTTCTTGCCTCTTTGTGAGGTTTCATTCCCAGCTTCTTTTTTTTTATTGCATTATTGTTTTAAGTGCTCAGCTGCACGCTGTCTGTCATATCTTTCCAGTCTGTTTTAAAGATATTTCATTCAGCCTGGGTCCTCCTAAGCCCAACCTTCCTTTAATTTCCCTGCAGGATATTGAGAAGCCCGAATGGTGTTGGAAGACTAAGCTTTCAGCAGGAACAATTTGAAATATTAGTGCTTTGTTGATCATGACTGCTTGAGGAAAACATGGCCAATATGTTTAACACAGCTGTTCTTAAAACAGGGACTCTGGTTTCCCCAAAAGGAAGGTTATCTTGTCTCCAAAGGCTCTCAGATAATAAAGACATTACTACCAGGTTGGTGGAAATGCAGAGAGCTTTCAAAGTGGCTTTTATTTGAGCAGTTATGAAGAATAATGAATTTTGGTGTGGAAATGTATGTGTGTGTGTGTGGGGGGTTACTCACACGTGAACCCTGGAAGCAGGGGGTCAAAGTTGGGTGGTGTCTTTCCTATTGTCCTCATCTTCATTTTTGAGACAGGACCGTACCTGAGCCTGGAGCTAACTAGTTCAGCTAGACCAACCCTCATGCTAGGATACAGACGTGGATGACTCACCTGGACTTTTTATGTGGATTCTGGGGATTTGATCTCAGATCCTCACACTTGAAGTTGGCTTACTGAGCCATCTCCACTACCACAGGGCCAAGGTGGCTAAGGAATCTGCTCTTGCCCTAGGCAGAGGGCTGAAGGAGCCTTTCAGTCTCTAGTACCTATTTTCTTACAGTGTATGCAGAGACAGGTAAGGATGCTCCTGAGATCGAGGCCCTCACCAGGCAGAAGTAAGCCTCACAGCTAAGCAGAAAATGAGCGGGAGAAGGGAAGTGTGGGAAGACTTGGGAGATGCAGGCAGTTATCAGCTGAAGTGGTCCAGACTGTGTCTTGCCTCCTCCTTGGTCTCTTCCTCTCAGGCTGCTGACCGTGAAGCCTCCAGTTTGCTCAGGCTCACCTTCCTTTTCAGTCTGGCCTCCAAACTCCGTTTCTGCTGGGTCACCACTGGCTTGTTCTTGCCATGAGTGCCTGCCCTTCCTTCAGAACCATGCCCTGTGTGACTCATCTCCTTTCAGACAAGCAATGCCTTAACAGTGAGGTAGCCAAGCACTGCTTGAAGTCTCGGTTTCCTGAAGATTTGATCTCTCATTTCAGATACCAGTTGTGGGTGGATCTCTCTCTCTCTCTCATGTGTGTGTATGTGTGTGTGTGTCTGTCTGTCTGTCTAGCCATACACCCTCTTTCTATCTGTCATCTATCTAATTTCTACCTATTTCTCTATTATTAATCACTCTTTCTCATCTATTCATTATCTTCTGTAATCTATTTAATCTATATAATATCTATCTATAATCTATCATCTATTTCTCTGCCATTTAACTATTTGTTTTCTATCTACATACCATTTGTCTATTAACATATCATTGCTCACCCATCATACATCTACCTATTCTCTAGCTATCTGTGAAACACACACACACACACACACACACACACACACACACACACAACAGCTGTAGGGTTGGTTAGACAAGCCCAGATCCTCAGGATCAAGACATGTTTGCTGTTCCTGGCAAGGCTGACCCTGCAGTTCACACAGAGAATCCTCTCTTCCCATGGGAATGTCAGTTCTGCCCTAAGGGCCTTAACCAACTGGCTGGCCATTTGGGCTGCAGAGGATCACATTCTTTTTGTAATGCTGAGCAGTCACAGGTGTCCATGGGATCTGTGGGGTTGTCACAGCAGGACCTAGATTAGTATTTGACTGTGGACTGGGGTGTGAATGCCTGGCCAGGAGGGCTCACACAGACTCTCAGAGGCTCCCTGTCTGTTACCAGAAGCTCAGAGATGAAGCATTCCATGCTGTAGAAGTCTCATCTACAGGCAGGACCGTTAGCATTCTGATATTTCCTTTAATATTCCTGGAATAAAAGGAACAACGAAGAACAACATTTCTAGCAAGAACTGCAAGAAAGTGTCAATTTGACAAAGGCAGAGCAATAAAATCCAAAGAGACTGCAGACATACAATGCTACGAAACACCACATAAAGTCATGTGGCCTGTATTACTGTGATGTCATCCTCCATGCAGTTTAAGTGTCTTTGGTAGCTGGGGTTGCCAGTCTACAGAGATGGCCGTGTGCAAAGCCCCGCTGCCTAGGCCCCTTGCTGTGCTTGCGTGTTGATTTGCGTCTCACCTGTGTAGCCGGTGCAATGCTCTACAGCGCTCATGTATAGAGGGAGGTTGTGCTTTCCATGGTGTTTTTACACATGGGTGTTCTGTGGATAGACCTCAGGGTCTATCTATCCTTAGACAACCATGTTTAGAAGGCTCAACTGGCCACATCAGAGGCTGCACCAAGAGATAGAGAGATTTCTGGCCAGATCCTGTAGATTAAATCCTGCCTGCCAAAGGCCTGGAGTAAAGAGACTGCTTGGGACATCTTGCCAAATCTAGCCTTCCAGTGAGCCATCCTCCACCATTCTCTAACTAAAGCCACCCGAATGATCCTAAGTGAGCATTTCCAGCTCAGCATGGATGAGGGAGAGCCCAACAGATGAGCTTTCAGTTATGAGGAGTGTTGGTGAGCAGCAACGGAACTTAATGGGCGCTTTCATGATCTCCCTTCACTTCTCCTTTTCCCCAGCCTGGCTAGGCACAGGCCAGGCACATTGGCCTGGCAGATATGAAAATTCCTTGTGTGCCTACGTGGGAAACGAGGGCCCAAGAGGTGTGTCCGTGAGTAGAGTGCCATTTATCACCCTGAAAGTGTTCACATAAACAGCATAGCAGCAGACCGCCTGGAAAGGCTCAGAGTGCATTCCAGGGCCATCCTAGAATCCGCTATTTAGGTCTTAATAAATACACACTGAAATACGGTCTGTTTGTTAACCCGAACGAAGCAAGGAATGTGAGTGTGTCAGCTCCCAGGACATGAAGATGCTGCCTGGGTTTCTGCTCATTCATGTCTATACCATCTCACCCAAGCCATGGGATGCCCCTCCTTTGACACACATCCTACTTCATAGCCATTTCTCAGGGATCGATCCGGTGACTTGCTTGATGCCCTACTGGCAGCTTGACACAGCCTAAAGTCTCCTGAAAGGAAGGCTTCCTCCACTGAGGAATCCCCTAGATCAGACTGGCTAGTAGCAGTGTTTTTGAGGCATCATCTTTATGGTTGTTTTAGGAGGCTCCGCCCACTGTAGGCAGAGCTAGTTAGGAGTCCTCGGTTGTAGAGAAAGCTATGCATGAGGCAGAGGGAAAGCCCGTGGCCTCTGCTCCTCCATAGCGCCGGCCTTCAAGTTCCTACACTGAGCTACTGCCCTAACTTCCTTCAATGACACTGTGACCTGGAAGTGTAATCTAAACACACTCTCTCCTTCCTTCAGCTGCCTTTAGCCCTGTCGAAGCACCAGGAAGGAAGCTAGAGCAGTTTCCCAACTTTTATTTTCTCAGCTCAACTTTTTTCGAAGGAAACTGCTCACAGATAAGACCTTCCAGGCTTGTAAAGCGCTTGCTGTGCGAACATGATGGCACCAGTTCAGTTCCTAGCATGCACTGAGAAAGGGGAGGAGACAGGGGGACCCCTTAAGCTCACTGTCTGGCTTTTCTAGCCAAATCAGTGGAGGCAGGTCCAGTGAGAGATTCTGTCTTTAAGAAAGGTGAAGAGTGGTTAAAGAAGAAACCTTACATGGACCTCAGGCCTCCGAGTACTGTGTGTGTGTGTGTGGGAGAGTGCTTGTGCATGCACAGGTGTACACAAATACACACACACACACACACACATACTGTGACAATTGCTCACAGGATTCTAAGGAAGAGGCACTCTCTCTTCCCAACAGGCTTGTAGGCTTTCTAACTATTTCAAGGTGCTCCTTGTCCATACCTTGGGGCTTTCACCCATTACTTCATTTGCACTAAGGCCCCACCCCCTTCCCCTTCAAGACGCCTTTCCTCTTCTGCAGCTGCTGCATCTCTGTAGCCACAAAGAACATTTTACATAGTGCTAACCATGTAGAGACTCCCTCATCATTTCTGTTGGTAAAACATACTAACTTTTAGCAAGTAAATTACACCATGTAACCTTTTATTATAAAAATATCATAATGCCATTGTCCAAAGATAGTCATTGTCCAAAGACTGCCACTTCAATGAACTTCAGTAAAACAAATGAAAGTCAGGAATTAGCTAGATTTCTTCTCTAAATTATAGGATAACATCTAACAAAAGGAAGGAAACTATTCGGTACTTGTAGAAAAACAATACCGATCTTTCAGGGTGTTTTAAATTACATTTAGCTGCCTCCTTTATTGAATTTCATCCCCAGAGAATTGTTCACATGTAATGACATTGGCAGTGCACAATCAACATGATCCAGTTACGTTCTATTAGAACAGTGCAAGGGTACAGTAACCTTTGAGAAAGATGTTTAGCAACATGGGCTAAAACTAAAAAACAAAGCAACCCCAAACCAAACAATAACCTCCCCCTCCCAGCCCCCATCCAATGCCATCTGCTTAACCATTTCTATCTGGGCTACCTTCTATCCATAATTTTATAAATACTTGCTTATGTTTTTATCTTGGTGTTTTCTCCATCCACACCATCCTGGAGTCCTTCCTCCTAGCCCACGTGGTTCATTCTCCACGCTAACCCATTATGGCCTCCTTCCTCCTTTCTTCTGTCTTTCTGTTTCCCATCATTCTCCTGAACCCAAAGCCTGGGAACCCTAGCTATGCCTACTCCATTCTGCTCTGCCCAGGTTTTAGGCCTTTTATTCAACTGATCAGGAATAATGTCTTAGTCAGGTTCACTCAAAAAGGACAGGACAGTAACCAGATCTTGAGGGCCAGTAATTAGCATCAAAATGCAAGCATCAGGCCAACCCCCAACAGTGGCAGAAGCAGGCAGATTGCTGTGAGTTCAAGGGCAACCTGGTCTACAAAGCGAGTCCAGAACAGTCAAGGCTACACCAAAACACTCTGTCTTAAAAACCAAAATAAAACAGAACAGCAACAAAAAGAATCCCATGGAACCAGTCTCAGCACATATCAATGCAATGAAACCCTGTAGAGTTTATGGAAGTGCTGCAGCATGAATGCTGATGGCTCCATCACATTCACATGTAGGAATCCTCACCCTCAAGATGAAGGTGGGAGCGGGAGGCGCTGACCTCATAGACGTGACACCCTTATGAATGAGATTAGTGACCTTGTACAAGACCCTGAAGCTCCTGACCCCTCTTCTAGGCATGGTGAGGAGACAGTCGTCTATGAACTGGGAATCAGTCCTCCCTCCCTGACAATGTCTACAATTGAATCATTGAGTTCCCACTTCTAGAACTAAATGCCTGCTGGTTGTAACCTCCATCTGTGGACTTAGTTACAGCAGCACAAGCACATGTCAGTAGCTGTGTAGGTCTAGAAAAGAGTAAAATACATACTTTTCCTCTTTGGTCAACTCAGTGGAGATAAAACCTAGCCATTATAGATTCAAGAAACAAGAATAGACTCTTTAAGAGAATAAAAAACAAAACAGCTGTGAGAGAGGCAGAGGCCCAAAGATTGGTACAGCATGAGCTTAGATGTGCTTCCTTTGAGAGGTGGGTGGGATGACGAGGTCATATACTCCAGAGCTGATAGCGGAGATGATAAAAGCCAAGGAAGTCCCATGGACACAAACAAAACAAGTCTCAACATGAGACCAAGCTTCTTGCCGACAAAGGACCAGAAAGGCAACATCACAAAACAGAGCCTTTCATTGCACCTGACATGTATCTGCCTCACACAACTGTTGACAAAAGTCCAGGGCATGTGGCATCCCACATTTCAGGCTGCGACAAAGTGCCAATCACCTGTCAGTCACCTGCCAGGCCATATGCTTTTGGAAGGGAAGATCCCCAGAAGTGTAAAAATGTTACCACTCCCCAGTCATGCTGATCTTTCCTGTCATTTAGTAAAGGCTGTGAGGATAGAATTAACCCCTACCCCACCCTTCCAGATGCCAAAGGAGAAGATACTGGAGACCGACTAGCCTCACCCCACCCAGAGGTGACCAGGAGCCACCCTCTCTTGTCAATTGAAACCATGTGGGACACTTGCTCCTACTTACCTGGCAGTGATGAGGGAGAGTTACGTGGTGAACAGGACCTCCTATTATAATTCTAGTATCGGGTACGTCCAAGCCATAAGAAAAAAAAAATCACTCATGCTGCCAGCAGCATTTCAAAACAAAGGGGAAGAAAGGCATGTTAACAACCAACCGTGACAGCAGAGGACAGAATGGTCTAACCCATTCTTAGTGGCTCTTCTCAGGTAAGCCAAGTTCAGGTAGTGATGGAAAACAGCGCTGAGCAACGCTTCTATTTTCATGGTTCCTTTGTCAATCCTTTATGACAGAGCCACATGTATGTGAATACGTGAACTTGCCTGACTGGAGGAACACTTCTTTAACTCTGAGGTAGGGCGCTGGGCTCGACCACACATTCTCTGTTTTCTCTGGCCGATCAGAATCCACCAGGATCGCCCATGAGGCACTTAGAACGAGGCTGGCATCTAAACTGATTGAGCTGCACTTCAAGCGCCCTTCAGTGTGTTCATTCATGGTATTATGTGACAGGTCAGCAAGAGCTTCTTCACGATAAAACTCTCGATGGAGGAATAATTGTAAATGTTTAACATACTATAAAATGTTTTGACAAAAAATAATTAGTAATGATTGTATATTCATCTGAACCCCTGAGCTGTTTGCACAGCTCCAACTGTACGTGCTCAAAACTGTGCTTTCAGAAGTTGTTAATTTTGATGCCTGTCTTTATGTGGGTGTGTTACGGTATACTGCGCTATAAATGGTGTCCTTTTGAATGAAGTGTGCACTTATCTCACGGCTATTACTAAAGAACATTGGACCAAGTCAAAGATTTCCCCCACGGAACACAGTCCTATACCTCACTTAATGAAACAACTTAAAGAACCAGCAAATTATTTACCTGATTGCTAGTCATAAAGTTTCCAATTCCAAAATGAGAGCGTCAGCCTAGCAATTCTAGCCTCTAAATTTAATCTGGTGCACCCCTCCACAGCTCATTAAATAAGGGCTCTTTTTAGATGCTTTTAACCCGAAAGCTAGCTTCTCTTCCCTTCAATAATTTGCCAAGCGTCCAGTGGGAACTCATCCTGTTGGCATGTTGGGTAACCAGAGCAAATATGATAATCTCTTGCTTTGGGGCCTCGATTTTAAGTAGTTACATTTGTACAATCATTACTGCTTTAAGAATTACATGAAACATAAAATGTTGTTGTGGTTTTTCTTTTGCACCGAGCATATGGTTTCTAAAACAAAGAATTTATTTGAAACAATCTAGAATTTTCTTATTGTAAATGTATATTGAATACATTTATATTTTAAGGATTTGAGTAATTATTATAAATAATGTGTTTGGTTGGTGTAGTTCTAATTTCTAAATCACAGTCTTAAAGCCAGGCATGCGCAGAGTGTGGGAGCACACAGTGCAACCTTGCTCTTCATTGCTCTGTCCAGTCTCAGTCCATCCTGCCTGGGGAGCGTGTCCTTAGTCCAGGAAACGGCAGACAGCATCTGCTTCATTTGCCTGTGTTCTAGCATGTCTAATAATAGCCAGTGTGCATTCTGAGTGTTTCAAGGACATATTACCTTAAAATTATGAACATGCTTAGTTTCTCATGTGAAAAGTGAGGCTTTGTCCGATATGCTTCATCTTCTACTGTCTAATGTTGAAGTTGTTTTTAGCACTATAATTTAAAAACCTTTTTCAAATATGGTATTTACCCATACAGAACTTAACATTTTGTCCCGAGCTTATCAAAAATATTTCAAGAAAAATAAAGCACAAGTTCTGCTAAGATTAAAAAGATGAAATTATTATATTTTTACAAAACATGTCTTACATTGGCAGTATTTTTGAGAAAAGTAGCTGAGTATGACTTAGGAAAATGCTTACTTTAGGTTGAAGTTCAATTTTACAAGGCTTTGGGAGTTGATTTATCAAGTACAGTAAACTCAGCAACTTAATATGCTGATTATGGTATTAATGTGGGCAACCATAGAATATAAAAAAGGCAAAGGTTTAAAGCAATTTCATAACGTTAACAGAACCACTTTAAAATAGAATGTCAACATTGCTGCCTTTAAGAATACTAAGAATGGACTCTAGCCAGGGAAGTTGGTAGGCTAACTTCAGAACTTCAGCTCTCTCTCTTCTCCAAATCCAATCCCCAAGTCCCACCCCCTAGCTCTCCAGAAGACCACTCGCTGCAGCCTCTTTTAACACACCCTGATTCCATCTCTAGCCAACAACATAGATCTGACCCTCCAAACTCCCTTTTCCCTTCTCATTGCTTTAGCCCAGCCCCCAACTCCAAAAGGAATTCCCTGGTAGGATAAAAGGGCAAAGAAAACGCACCAATCCTGAACAGGAAAACCCACCAATCAAAATGAGCTTCAAAATCAGGCTACACAATTCCTCCAATCCCAGGCTGGAAAGCGCTCACGCTCCCTCCCAAGAAATTCTATTTAAGCCTTGCGTACTGCTCAGTTTTCTGCTGCAGTTCCCCGTCGGCGGCGGCTGCCCTCCTCGGGTTTTCCCTCCCAATAAATCTCTTGTGCGGTTTGTTGTTTGGTATTTCTTGGCTCTCGATTGCCAGGACACCTCTCAGAGCAGAACTGTAACGTTTTGAATGGGAAAGCATCCGCTCTTGGAGCAGAACCGCTGAGCTTGCGCTGGGGAAGCCTTCCCCTGCAGCAGCCAGAGCACAGCTGTGGCACTTCTGTAGGGAAAGCCTTTCCTTTCCCAGCTGCAACACTTATTCCTGGGAACCCATAGGCCCATCCTACCAGCTCTGGATCTTCTCCTCTCCCTCCACTTCTCCAAGTTCAGTCCCCTCGTCTCATCCCCAGCTCTAACAGATCGCTTGCTGTGGCTTCTCGAGCTCTGGGCTCATTCCTAGGGGACTAAGATCCTGGTGGAACATCCCGCTCTTCTCCTCCTGTGGACCCCGGAAAGTGCTTCCTCCTAACCTATTCCCATTCTTAAGTGCCAGCTTAAGGACACGTTCCACCTGTAGCCCCCAGTGGCCACATCTATCACGATCCCTGAAGAATTCTTTACCAGGCAACACACCACCACCTCACTTTCCTGGAAACCAGAGAGGTAACGGAAACCAAGAAACAAAGCGGTCTCCCCTCCCCCCAAAAAAAGACAAGACTGGATAGCAGAACCAAGAACTACAATCTTTCCAAACTCAGATGCCTAGATGCTAGCATAAAAACACAGCCAGTAACAGTCCGGACGGTATGTCTCCACTGGAGCCCAGCAACCCTCCCACAGCACTGACACAGCGACATAGTTGAAGCACAAGAAAAAAACCTTAAACCGAGTGAGTGGTGCTGGAGCACACGTTTAATCCCAGCACCTGGGAGGCAGAGGCAGGGGGGTCTCTGTGAGTTTAAGACCAGCCTGCGCTACAGAGCGAGTTCCAGCACTTCCGGGGCTACACAGCGGAGACGTGCCTCAAAACAAACAAACAAACAAACAAACAAACAAACAAACACAGCCTTCATGATTTATGAATGTGATAGAGAAAACAAATCCCTTTTAAAAGATTTATGAAAACACTAACAGTGGAAGGAAATTAATAAAAACAGCTCCAGAGTTAAAAGTAGAAACTAAATTAATTAAAAAAGTTTAAACTGAGGGAAACCTGGGAATGAAAAATTTAAGAACTCGAGCATGAACTTCTGAGGCAAGCCTCACTAACAAAATACAAGACACAGAAAGGGGAATCTCAGACACTGAAGATATGATAGAAGAAATGGATATCTTGGTCAAAGAAAATGTTAAGTCTAAAAAAGTCCTGTCACAAAACATCCAGAAAATCTGGGACACTATGAAAAGTCCAAATCTAAGAATAATAGGAGTAAAGAAGAAACCCAGGGGAAAGGCATAGAAAATATTTTCAACAAAACCAGGAAAGACATTTTCCCAACATATCAAGATACAAGGAACATACAGAACCAAGAAACAAGAAAAACACAGAACAAAACCTCAATTAAACTGGAACAGCACATAATAGTCAAACCCCTCAACATACAGAACAAAGAAATATTAAAAGCTGCAACGGGGAAACCAAGTAACCTGTAAAGGCAGATGTTTTAGAATAAAACCTGACTTCTTAATGGCGACTCTGAAAGCCAGAAGAGCCTCGACAGATGTGCTGCAGACTCAAAGAGAACAGAGATGCCAGCCTAGACTACTATACCCAGCAAAAATTTCAATCACAATAGATGGGGAAATAAGACAAATAAGACACTCCATGATAAAAGCAAATTTAAGCAATATCCATCTACAAATCCATCCCTACTGAAAATTCCAACCTAAAGATATCAACTACACTCAAGAAAGTACAAGAAATAAATATCCTAGGCCAGCAAATCAAAATAGGGGAAACACACACACACACACACACACACCACCACCACCACCACCACCACCACCACCACCACCATAACAGAAATCAACAAAAACTGCTCATCCCTAGCTCTCAACACCAATGATCTCAATTCCACAATAAAAAGACATAGACTAACAGAATTTGAAAACAGTATCTTCCCTTCTGCTGCATCCAAGAAACATACCTTAACCTAAAAGATAGACATTACTTCACAGTAAAGAGTTGGAAAAAAATATTCCAAGCAAATGGACCTAAGAAGTGAGCTAGTATAGCCATTTTAATATTTGTCAAAATAGATTTCAAACCAAAACTAATCAGAAAAGATAGAGAAGGACATTACGTAGCCATCAAAGAAACAATTCACCAAGAGGGTTACAATTCTTAACATCTATGCACCAAACTCAAGAGAATCCAAGTTTGTGAAGGAAACACCACTACAGTTTAAATCATGTATTGACCCTCACACACTGAGAGGGAGAGCCTTCCCTGCCCCGCTCTCACCAACAGACAGGCCTTCTAGACAGACACTGAACAGAGAAATGCTGGAGCTAAATGACATTATAAGCCAGATGGACCTAATCCATATTTACAAAATATTCACCCAAACACAAAAGAATACAACCTCTTCTTAGCACCTCATGAGACCTTCTTCAAGACTGACCATTTGGACACAAAGCTAGTCTCAACAGATGCAGGAAAAGTGAAATAACACCCTGCATCCTATCTGATCACCACAGAGTAAAGCTGGGCATCAACAACACCAGAAACACCAGAAAGCTTCCAAACTCACGGAATCTGAACAACTGAACGAAAAATGGGTCAAGACAGAAATAAAGAAAGAAAATAAAGGCTTGAATATACCAATACTCAAACTTGTGGGACACAATAAGGCAGGTCTAAGAGGAAAGTTCGTAGCACTAAGAGCTTACATAAAAAATTGGAGAATTTTCACAATAGTAATGTTAAAATACAACATCTTACCACAGAGACACTTGTTCAAACATGTTCATTGCTGCTCTATGACAGTTACTAGAAACTGAAAGCAACTGAGGTGTCTCTAACAAATGAATGGGATAAAGAAAATGTGGTACATTTACAAAATGGAGAATTACTTAACCATTAAAAAAATGAAAACATAAAATTTGCAGGTAATCGATGGAACTAGAAAAAAAAATCCTGAGTAAGGTAATCCAGACCCAGAAAGACAAATTCGGTATGTGTGGTGGTTTGAATGTAACTGGCCTCCATAGGGCCACAGGGAGTGTTGCTATTAGAAGGTGTGGCCTTGTTGGGGGAAGTGTGTTAGAGTAGAGGTAGGTTTTGAGGTCTCATATGTGCTCAAGCCACGACCAGTGGGACAGTCTCTTCCTGCTGCCTGTGGATCAGGATGCAGAACTCTCAGCTCCTTTTCCAGCACCATGTCTGCCTGTACACCTACATGCTTCTGGCCATGATGATAATGGATTGTAAGCTAGCCCCAGTTAAATGTTTTCCTTTATAAGAGTTGCCATGGTCATGTTGACGCTTGACAGCAATAGAACCCTAAGACAAAGTTGATACCAGGCATGGGGGGATTTCTGTGATAAACCTCATCATAGATTTATTTGGAGAAATGTGAATTTGGGGGCTTTGGATTAGAAAAGCAGTAGGATGCTTTAAATTTGCCTTAATGGGCATGGCTAGTAGAAATATGGAATATAGTATTACTGAGGGTGATTTAAACAGTGGGGGTCTGGCTCAAGAAGTTTCAAAGGAGAAGAATGTTAGTATGTGGCCTAGAGACTGTTCTTAGGGTATTTTGGCAAGTAATTTGGCTGTTTTTTGCCCTTTTCTAAAAAGTTTGCCTGGGGCCAAAAACTAAGAGTTTTGGATTAATTACATTGGCAAAGGAAATCTCAAAGCAGCTTAGTATAGATTCTGCCCTTTAGTTACTAATATTCATTCTTATGAAGAGCATTTTGATGAAAAGGAGCAAATTGAGCAAGAGAAAATAAAAAGTGTATGGTTCTAGGAGAAAAGGGGCACTGGGAAGTGGAATAAAGTTAAATTCTCTATTTAAGGAGACAAATAGATTAACAATCTTAAATGGAATAAATGGCATGGTGACCTCAGGGCAAGGTTCTTCCCAGCTAAGCTTCCATTTTGTGAAAAGGAATAAAAGAACAGTTCAGGTGCAGGTAGTATGGTACATACTTTTTTCAGCCTAGCACTTAGGAAACAGAGGCACGCAGATCCCTGATTTCAAGGTCAGTCTGCTCTACAGAGCAAATTCCAGAACAGCCAGGCTGAGGCAGTGAAGGAAAACAGTGAAAATTGAACAGTGAAGATATAAGGGGGCAGGTTCTAGCATCAGCAAGCAGAATAACTTGGCAGTTTCAGCCACATGGTTCTGGCATTAGAGTCAAGGATAGAAGAAAGAGGTTAAAGAATCTTCATCCCTAACTAAGGAAAGCTTCTTGGTCCAGGCTTGTGGCAGGGAAGGCCCCTGCATGGAGGCCCCGAGAGGCCACTGTGTGAAGCTGTGAAGGTGAAGTCTGGATTGCTATGGAGACCTCAAGTGGTTAGAGATGCCTAAGCCATGGGATATCTGCCCAGGAAAGCTGCTAAGAGGGAGGGGAGCTGGCCCAACAGAAAGAAGTACATTGTGATCAACAAAGCTGAAAGTAGTTGGAGAGCTGAAGAGCATTTTGACATCAGAAATGATGATGCAGAGGTTGGAGTTTGCCCATCTGGGTTCTGGTGTTCCTTTAGGCTAATTTTTCCTCATCATGCTCCAGGTCCTCCATTTTGGAACAGTAATTCCTATACCATTATACGTTGGAAGTATGTGATCTGCTTTTCAATTTTGAATTTACAGGGGATTACAGTTAGGAGATTGTATGAGTCTCAGAAGAGACTTTGAACTTTGGTCTTTTAAACAAGTTTGGGACTTATATAAACTACGGAGACTATTGAAGTTGAACTAAATGCATTTTATATTATGATATAGTCCAAGTCTATGGGAGCTAGGGAGTGGAATGTGGTAGTTTGAATGTAATTGGCCCATAAGCCCATAGGGAGTGGCACTATTAGGAGGTGTGGCCTTGTTGGAGGAAGTGTGTCACTGGAGATGGGCTTTGAGGTCTCACATATGCTCAACCCATGCCCTGTGGGACAGTTTCCTTCTGCTGCCTGTGGATCAAGGTGCACAACTCTCAGCTTTTTCTCCAGCACCATGTCTGCCTGCACGCCACCATGCTTTCTGCCATGATGATAATGGACTAAATCTCTGAAACTAAAAGCCAGCCCCAATTAAATGTTTAACTTTATAAGAGTTGCTATGGTCATGGTGTGTCTTTACAGCAATAAACCCCTAAGACACTAATACATTCACTTTTTGTGGTTATTAGCTGTGAAATCAATGATAAGCAAGCTACAATCCATAGAACCACAGAGGTATAGAGTAATGGACTGGGGGGACAGATCTTGCTAAGAAAGGTAAGTAAAATAGATAGTTATGGAGGGACAAAGGAAGAGGAACTAGAACAAGAGAAACAAGTAGTGACAGTGAGGGGAAAGAGGGATGAGGGAGGAAATACGTGGAGAGGCAGCTGAAAAAAAGGGCCATTTGAGGGATAGTATGCAAGCTAATGCAGTAGAAAATTTCTAAAATATATATGAAGGTGATCTAAATGAAATTATCAAATAACAGGGGAGACAGAACCCCAAGTAATGTCTCATAACTACTGAAGTTTCCAAACCTGGGAACGTCTTAGTTAGGGTTTTATTGCTGTGAAGAGACACCATGACTGTGGTAACTCTTATAAAGGAAAATATTTATTTGAGGCTGGCTTACAGTTTGAGAGGTTTAGTCCATTACTGTCAAGGCAAGAAGCACGGCAGTGTGCAGGCAGACATGGTGCTGGAGAAGTTGCTGAGAGTTCTACATTTGATTCAAAGACAGAAAAAGGGGACTGTGTCCACACTGGGCACAACGTGAACATAGGAGACCTCCAAGATTGCCCCCACAGTGCCACACTTCCTCTGACAAGGCCACACCTACTCCGTCAAGACCAGACCTTCTAATAGTGCCACTCGCTGTGGCCAAGCATTCAAACAATGAGTCTATTATGAGACCATACCTATTCAAACCACTACAGAATGGATTACAACTAGTTCGGTTGTTGGCCAGTGTATCCCACAGGAACCCCCAAACAACCCAGGCTGTTGCCAAGACTGTAGGTTGCTCTCTACAAACCCGTCACTAAAGACAACACCCACTCGACCCATTCAGCAATCAGAAGCTGAGCTCGTGCCTACCTAAGGCCTTCACCCCTACAAGTTACTGTTCCTGGTTCTGGAAGGTACTTTGCGCACTACCAAAAGAGAAACGTAAATACTAAGCCAGCCACAGACCCTCTGGTCCACAATGGTGTCCTGCCTGCCAGATATGCTAGTGCAATGGCAGCACAAAGCTGTGGGAGCAACCAGCCGATGTCTGATGTGACTTAGACCCGCTCCATGAGACGGCACCCATCCCAGACACTGCTTGGTAACCCAGAACCTGCGGCTGGCTAGCTCGTGGACCTGGGGTAACGCCAAACACTACTCTTCCAAAAAATCAAGTCAAATCAAACAACAACACCATCAACAGCAAAAACATGTAACAATAAAATGACTCCTAGTGACACCCTGCTATACTATATATCAGTGCCTTAGTCAGCCATCATCAAAGAAGCTTCCTCTTGCAGCAGATGAAAATATATACAGAGACCCACAGCCCAACATTATGTAGAACACTCAGTCCTGAATGGGATGTCATCATCAAATCCCACCCCTCAGGGCTTAGGAAAGGCTTCAGAAGAGGAAGCAGAAAGTGTAAGAACCAGAGGTGATAGAGGACACCAAGAAAACACGGCCCCTCGACTCACCATGATCTATGCACATATGAATCACAGAGACTGGGGCAGAGGTCTACATGGGTCTGTACTCGTTGGGGTCTGAGAGCTGAAAGGAGAAGTGGACACATACCTCCCACCTCCAAGGGATTCTCACTGGGAAACAAAAAACAAACTACTGTTAAAGGTAAGCTTTATTCCAGCAGTAGATGTGGCCAACAGGAAACTAAACAGCATCTCTGGAGGCTCCTTGTCCTCTGCTTTCATGTCGGAGCTTTTCTTCTTTAAAAAATTGTCTTGGCTAAAAGGAGAGAGGTGATTTTTGGTTGAGTGTTTACTGTGTTCCAGATCCCACCTTAAATTTTGTAACTAGTCTGTTAGTCATCGTTTGCACCATAAATATGGAAGCTAAAAATTCTATTATTATTTTATTTAATTTATATATTTTTTTCTCTCTTTTTACCCTATAGTTTCTTTGTGCATGTATATGACTTCTAGTTTTAGTGTTGTTTTTTTTTTTTTAAATGGGATTTCTGAGTGTGCAAACAAGTGGGTCTTTGTTTCTTGTGCCTTCTTTTGGGCTTTTTTCCTTCTACTTGTTTGTATTGTCCAATTTCAATTTGTTTGTTTTATCTTCTTATATTGTGTTTTATTATTTAAAAAATGAAAATAGAGGAGTACTGGGTATATAAGAAGTTGAAACTGTTGCGTATAATGCCACTGTAGCGTATAATGCCAAATAGAAAAGGCTGTCCAAGGGTGGAACTGTGGTAGATGCCATGTGTTGACTGTTGCTCTTTGTTTGTTTGCTGACTCTTCCTTTTGACAGTTAGACCTGTAAGCTTAAAAATGAAACAACTTACATCTGTTAAAGAAAGAGAGAAGGGAAGGAAGAAAGGAAGGAAGGAAGGAAGGAAGGAAGGAAGGAAGGAAGGAAGAGAGGGAAGGAAGAAAAGAGGAAGGAAAAATGCTTCAGTGGACCAGCAAGATGGTTTAGAAGGTATGGATGCTTGCTGCAGAGTTTGGCCACCTTTGTTCAATTCCTCAAAGCCCCATGGTGGAGGGAGAGAACTTACTAACAGTAGCTAAAACAGCTACTATCGTTTCCACAAATACATCAGAGATTTGAATTTGAATTGTTTTTAATCTTTTCAAAGATATTTGTTTGAATTGCCTGTGTGTGAGTGTGTGTTTGTGTGCGTGTGAGATGCAAACATGAGTGCAGGTGCTCAAGGAAGCCAGAAGGGGGTGCCAGGTTCTCTGCAACTAGAGTTTCAGGCCGTGGTGAGATACTGAGTTCATGCTGGGAACCAACCTTGGTTCCTCTGCAAGTGCAGTTGGAGCGAACTCTTAGTTGCTCCTCCTCCTCTCCAGTCCAGATTTATCTTCCTGACTAGAGCAAATGAAGCTGTAGAGTCTTCGATAAACACACTCTCTCCGGTCCTCCTGGGTCCTTTCTATTGCCCACTCTTCCTGTCGACTCATCCTCATAACCTCACAGCACCTTCTCTCTTCCCATGCCCAGGCAGCTTTGATTGTGGGCTGCACCAGAAATAACCCATAGACACTATATGAAGTGCAGATTGATGTCTTCCTCTGGAGACAATCGTGCTTCCTCCCATCAGGGATCAGGACTCACACACCCTTAGGATCACCTTCCCCTCCCTACCACGGGCCGCTCAGATGGCTTCTTCTGAGCAGTGGTCCATGAAGGCTGACCCTCTCCTCGTGTCTCTCAGGGAGCAGTTCTTTGGAAGTCGGCAAGTTCAAGCTGAGTGGTGGCATGGGACGGCTCCAGCTCCTGGCACATCTCAAGCTCTACCTTTGCTCCAGGAATACCATGCAGGCACGCAGATTCATTTTAGACTCTCAGGTGTCTTCTAGGTCAACCTAAACTCCCAGAACAGGAGCAGACCTAAATCCCTGCTCTATCTAAGGTGTTTAGCTGGTATTTTAGATTTTTGGTATAGATACTCAGTGTCTGACTTTTCATGTTCTATTGCTTGAAGGCAGATTTGAATTATCTAGTTTTTCATTAGTCAAAATGCAAATCTGAGTTTTCTTTAAAGAAGCACATGCCACCTATGCACACAGAGAAAAATAACTGACAATGGGACAGTTCAACAATATGAACATATATTTTTTTATTTCTACATTGACTGATATGACAATAGGATTAATTATGCACAAGCCTCAGGAGAAATGCCTTTATATCATGGTGTTCTTCATCTGTGAGATGGAGGGCGAGGCCATGTGCTCTCCAAAGCCCTGCTACCTTACGACTTCGTATTATTCTCTTAGTCTGGTTTTGCCGCAAACCCACGGAATCACTGGGAAAACCCCGGCTCTATCCAGTGGTAAGGAACGGGAGTTATTTCTCAGTTCCGTAATGGACTGTAGTGCGCATTGACAGCCTCTCAGGCTGCCTAGCTGGGTAATGACCCCACTTCCAGATATACTAAACGCGATTTGCACTTTTCCCAATATTGTACTCGGGATCTGGTTGGACGCATACCACACACTTGATGCCAAGGTATTTTTTTTTCTTTTTATTGTTCGGTAATAGCTGGGAAAATAAAGGCCTGGCTGGGCATTAGCCCATATGGGCAGGTTATGTGAGGCATTAGGAAGGAAGCGCGATCCGAGCAGCCGGAGCGGAGCTCACAGCTTGCTGAAGGAGTGCAGGCAGCGGTCCAGAGGAGCGGGAGGCCTGCTCAACCGGAGATTCAGAGATTCACTTCTCTCTGCGGAACCAGCTGCTGCATCCGGGCTACCTTCCTTTCATGCTCCTTCAGACTAAGCAGGAGCCAGATCCCTGAAGCCGTTAGGACATTCAAGTTGAAGTCAGTTGTCCTCAAAGGAGCCTCCGACCAAGTCTCGTGGCTTTTCTTAGTATGCGGGGCATCTTCGCTTTCTTTTTACTAAAACACACACACACACACACACACAGAGAGAGAGAGAGAGAGGGACAAACATTTTTTTTTTCTGATCTATCCAGCAATTTCAAGGATCTTTGAATTTGAGAGGGTGGCTAACCCCAACGTATTTCAGAAGAGTGCATGCCTACCGAAGCAAGCATTTTCCTCACTAGGTTTGTTCCTCCATCTGGGAAGAGACTGAGCCGCTGACTGGATGACCCGTGCGTGTCTCCCTAGGTCTGCTCTGCTCAGGAGCGCTGCTCCAAGCTGCCGGCAGACCTCTGACCTCCGGAGGGTGGAGAGCGCAGCGAGCACGTTCTCGGCTCAGCTGTGGTCTCAGGGGCTATTTCTCCTCTGTTTCTCACTATTTTCTAGAGCCGGCCTACTATCGTCTCCGCTCTGCATGGGGCAATTTCACCCCATCAGCAGTCTTGCCTCACAATCTTCCCCTAAGAAACTTGCTAACTAGGTCTTCTGTCTGGAGAAGAAAGGGGATTAAAAAGTACAGTCGCTGCAGATCGGGCAGGTCGCGGGGAGAGAGGAGAGGTGGGAAACACATTAAGGAGGAAAACTTTCCGTTAGCTCCCATGCCTCACGCTGTTGTGTATAATTATTAACTGCGAAATAGCACAGCTTGAGCATTATTACTGCACATTAAAGAACATTTCACTTATAATTATGGACGAAAAGGAGCGTTTACAACTCACCTACCGGAGCATTAACTTGGTGCATGTAAGAAAATATTTTAAAAACCTCTTCATTAAAAAAAAAATCTGCAAATAGGTGACTTTCCTTTCCCGTCTCATAGATCTTTTCTCATCTCCCCCCTTTTTTTTCTTGACACCTTGAATTACATTTTAAACTTTTCCTTTAATTAAAGAGCAGCACAAAACTGTAAGGTGGGGAAGGAAACACAGACAAGAGGGTGGTCTCTGTGCTTGCCAGCTAAAACAAACATTTAGTAAATGAGGCAAATTTGCATAGTGCAGGGGTCAGAGACAAAAAGCACATTGCTTCTGTCTGCCTGTGAGTTCGGTGTGTGTGTGTGTGTGTGTGTGTGTGTGTGTGTGTGTGTGTGTGCATGTGAGTGTGCGCACAAATCTTTGGGGAGGTACCTTCGAGTGTGGGTGCATTTGTGGGGTCAGAGGACAACTATGTTTCAGGCGCTGTCCACCTTGTTTTTGGAGAGCAGACTTTCTGTGGCCGGGCTTCTGGATTAGGTTAGGCTGCTGGCCAGTGAGCTCCATGGATTGTCCTGTACTGCCTCCCCAGCTTTGGATTACAGGCACCCACTGGGCTTTTTAAAAGTGTGGGATGTAGTGGCCAAACTCTGGCTCTCACGGTCGCACAGCACTTCCCCATCTGAACTGTGCCTCCAGCCTAGAAAACATCATTCCTAAATTAACTGAGGCTCTCAGAAGCAGGTTGGGGTTTCCTTTCAGGTAGTGTTTTCAGTTTTCTTAAACCAACATGCCAAATGTTTGTGCAACCGTGCTGTGAGTCTTGTTGGTAACATTTCTAGGTCTGTAGCGGGGGCGTTTGGTTGCTCCGAGTTGTTCTCTGCGTTCCGCAGGATTTGTGGATGCCATCATCCCTTTACTGAATGATGGAACATGTTTGTCCATGTATGCTTTCTATGCCACAGTACGCTTTCTGTCAAGGGCTCCTATGTTTTGAGCATGCTCAGTCTCAGGAAAAAATGGGGAAAATGAGAAACACAGTGCTGGTTAAGGTGCTTCGCCCAGAACATGCGTTTTCAGATGAGTCAACTCTTTCAGTGCCTGGGTACAGAGCAATTAAAAGCAGAGTGAAACATTCTGTCTCCTCAACCACCTGGGCATGTGTGCACAAACACACACACACACACACACATATACACACAGCGCTTACACACACAGAAACACACATGCACAAAGCTTGCACACACACACACACACACACACACACACATTTGTCACTTGTTTGATTTGTTTTGCTTCTTGTAGTCAAAACCATGTCATAACAGGCAGGATTCCGCTGGCGGCAGGTACCGTGCTGAGGAAAGGATTCTTCATAATCCTCAGAAGCCAAGCAAGAGGCCAGCCCTTCTACCTGGCTCCTTCCCATGCCTGGTCTTTAGAAACACCACTCTCAGTTCACCACCAGCCATGCCTGGGGGCCAGGGGAGAGGACTCCAGCAAGGAGCAGCCTGAAGGGGTGCTCGAGTCTGTAACCCAGACCTCAAACCGGTTACCTTTGCCTGTTCTCTGTGATGGATGGCACTACTCTATAAAGAGGCTTTTCCTTTCCTTCTCAGTCCAGAGGGAGGACAAGTGATCTGAGCGCTGAGGGTCCTCTCTTCAAATATGCACTAGGAGTGGCTCTGGCTGCCTTGCTCATGCCTGAGCCCGAAGCCCTCAGGCTGGGCTCCTATTTGTTGGCCGAACACATTAAGATTCTGCCCTGTGAGTGGCCTGGGCTCTCCGACACCCATCCCTCCAGGGCCTTGCCTTCCTGAGGCAAATGAATAGTAGAGGAGGAGCTGGAGGCAACCAGATCTGAGCTTGAATCACTTCTCAGTCTATTCAGGCAGAAAAGAAGAGAAAGTTAGACAGTAAACGCCCCAAACTCTGGCCTATTCCACTTCTGATGTGTGTCTGCATATCTTAGGGGATGTCTTTTGCCATGCCCAGCATGAGGGAAGAGGCAGGGCAGCAGTCTGGGGCCTTATCATCATGTTAGCCTGATGCCATGGTCTCTGCCCCATGACCTAACAACTGCCTTCCCAAGTCCTAAAACTGTCACCCTAGAGATGGGCTCAGCTTGTGACCAGAGGCCACGTCTGGACCAGATAGACAAGGCTGCTGTTTAGAGGACCTTTCTTGTGGCTGGATTCTGAAGTCGGTGCTGCCAACACATCAGTGATTCGTTCTTCTATAGACTCTACCTCTTAAGACAAACAATGGCCTCTCCTCATTGCAAAGCAAGAAACCAGGATTTAAGAGGATAAAGAAAGTTTGGAAAAGCCGGGGCCCAACAAACACAGGAGCTGGTGTGTGTCCCAGCCTGGGACTATGGTTGGGGGTGAGAATATGTGAAAGCCAACACTAAGTTCTCCCTCTCTCTGGAGGAGCCATCCCAGTCTTGCCCTTGAGGGTTCTGAGTGATCACATTTTGTGACTGCACGTCCTAGCAGGCAGGGAGTTTGAAAGAACTCATGGTTTTTAAGTTGGGGGTGTTTTCTTCAAGTAGCTAATCTCTGACTTTATTCAGCTTCCTATTGCAATATTTTCAATCTTCCAGGATTTCCTTGTGATGCTGGGAAGGCTTCACTGAGAAGTTTCTAGAAACAGTGAAATTCAGTGAGGTGGCAGAGGCCAGAGGTTTTGGGAGGCAAAGAACTGTGCCCTCATAGAAGCCAATGGACACAGGCAGAGGCCACACCCTCCCAGGAAAGCTTCACGCATGATGCTTGTTCAAATGAGCCCCAGACTCAGCATCTGGGTTCATATAAATCAAATAATTGCATTTAAAAGATGGGTTTTCCCCCAAAGTCTTGAACAGATTTATGCATGAAAACCCACCCAGGAAATCCAGGAAGTGTGTGGGAGCCTTGCCCAAAGGGTCAACCACAATTTTGCTTGGCTCCACATTTGGTTTTGGACTTCACAATAGATTCTTGTGGATGACTCCTTCGTAATTCCAAGCAGTAGACCAACCAAGAGCAACAAACCCACCTTTAAGAGGCTACAAGATGGATGCAGCTGGAGGCAGGTCCTGTTGAAGGAGAGAAGATGAAAACCATGGACAAAAGGACATCCTGTGGTTGGCTCCATCAAGCCTTCACTGCATGTCTCCCTACCCCTCAGTGAATTAGCACACCCAGGGACTGCAGTGTTTGAGGTGGTTGCTTTAAAACAGTCAAATGTTTCTAAACTCAGAGGCCTGACCTCTGTTCCAACATGAAAGGAGTCCAAAGATGAGGAGGTACCAGGTTGGCAAAACATGAAAATGGATACTGCAGGCAGGAATACTTCAGGCTGCCTTGACTGAAGGACTGTGCCTGGCATCACAGCTGAATCGCCTAATTCTCAGGGACGGAGGCCGGTCAGCAATGGGGTAGAGGGTGTACGTGTGATATGTGTACCACAAGGCACCCGACGTCTATGGTCCTGATACGGACAGCACTGGCAAAATAATAACAAACAATAACACACAAATACATTTTCTGTCACTCACCACGCAGGAAATTAATTTAATCTCCCCATTTGGACTTTGAAGCCCATTGTGCTCTGAGCCCATTGACTGAGGATCTCAGCACAGAGGCTGAGGCTGTCTCGGCTTCAGTTATCTGCCCCCTCACCATTCCCCTTTCCAGCCCGAATTCCCTGCAGCTGGGGCTGCCACCGCCTCACACCTGGCCAACCCACAGTCAGCCGGAAGGAACCGCAGAGGTAGCCCTGGGGCCCTGTCTTTGGGTCACTGACTGAATGCCTTCTGTGTACCCTGTGTCCTCAGTGTCATGGCAAAGCTCTTACTCAGCACCAAAGACCAGCCAGCCTCTTCCTGCTGCTGTGGTTTTGACTTTTTCAGAATTTCTGCATCACTTTAAAGGTTTTATTATGGAATCATTTTAGCATTACGTAAGTATTGCAGAAGTGCTTGCTAGACTTCTAGACTCTCAAAAAACAAAAACAAAAACCCCAAACAAAAACAAACCAAAAAACAAACAAACAAAACCAACAAACCCTGCACAGAGAATCACGCCGTCGTCGAGGCATTCCAGCCACCCCTTCCGATTTAGACTTTGCTGGTTTCCATTCACTCTGCTTTCAGGCTCAGGAGCTAAAGTGGCTTCCGGCTTTATCTTTGGTCATAACCATCTCTCCTCAGCTTCTTCTAGTCTGTGAGACACTGTCTATCCCAGCGTGCCTTGAACCCACAGACCTGGCGTCTGGAGCACTGACAGGTTTGGCAGACTGTCCCTTCATCTGGGTCCGTCAGTTCTTGTCCTAACGAGACTGTGTAGAGTTGGGGGGCGGGGCTAGGGCTGCCAGCTGCCCTGGTACAGCCCAGGAGGAGGTCCTCATGGTCATCACCTCGTCCCTGCTGATGGAGAGCTGGTCACCTGGAGGAGGTGCTGGCTGCTGGCTACCTCCGTTGCAAGGCTGTTATTTCTGTGCCATTGGGTACTCAGGACTGTGCCAATGGTCTGTTTCATGTACTCTTTCTAGGGTAGGCCATTCACCCAAACCAATTATTTGCACTACTTGTCCAAATAACTGAATAATCTGCTCCTTACTTTGTTCCCTTGGATGCTTTTCTCTGTGCTGGTGCTCATTGTCACCGTTGGTCTCCAATCACCTTTCAGCTGTTCCTGTACACCTTTAAGGTTTGGGTTGATGAGACCAACCATGGGGCGAATGGGATGCTCTTTAAACATGAAGTTGGCTTCAAAACAAACAAACAAACAAACAAACAAACAAACAAGCAAGCAAACAAGCAACATGAGCAATAACCAATAACCCTGACTGGTCCAGGAAGTGCTTGTAGAATCATCTCTCCTGATCAGAGAGACCTGTAACTGGCTACTGGCTGATGACAGACACATCTACAGAGGCTATGTGAGTTCCACTGTCCCTTCTGCTGTGTGCCTTAGTCACTGGCAAAGACGAGAGTGAAAGAACATTTTATAATGACAAGGTTTTGTTATACTCTCCTACTGAGCTACATCCTTAGGCCTAGAGGAAGAAGTGTGTGTGTGTGTGCGTGTGTGTGTGTGTGTGTGTGTGTGTGTGTGTATGTGAGAGAGAGAGAGAGAGAGAGAGAGACCGAGAGTGGGCAGCAGGCAGCTTTAAGTGTTGGTCCTCACTTTCGACCATATTTGAGACAGATTCTTTGTTGCTCTCTACTGCATATGCCAGGCTAGCTGGCCCGGAAGCCTGCAGCATTCTGTCTATTGCTCCCACTGGGCTGGGAGGGCTGGGATTACCGCCTGAGCTGCTGTACCTGGAAATACATGGGTTCGGGGGATTCGGCTCTATGCTTCTATGTCACGTGCTTAACCCCAAGCTTTCTCCTCTCCCCAGATGCCTTTTCTTAATTACTGCTGAGGCTAGCCTTGTCACACACCAATTGTCCATTTGGTTTTCTTTCTCTGTGAATGCTCTACTGGGACCTTTTCTTCAGTTTTCTTTGATGTGGTTAGTCTTTTTCTGGTTTTCTGGTAGTTTTTTAAACATAGTTTTTGGTTGCTTAGCCTTTTACTGTTATATCTGAAGCATACATCATCTCATTGATAAACAGAAATTCTTACTTCAGTAAAACCTAGTCTAGCAATGTGTTCCTGTACTCCACGGAAAAACTCATTGTCTATTATGGCTGTCATTTCTCTTATGCTTTCCCTGTTGGTTTATGGTTACTGTGAAGTAACCTTAACTATAAAATATAAAGGGGAATCTGTTCCCTTTTCCAGCAAGTGCCCAATGTCAGAATCCACTGTCTGCTCTACTCAAACAGTCTACTTTCCTTAAAACCACATAAGGATTAACAAGACGGATTCTAACTTACAGAAAGATGGGTTTGTGGTAAGGAAGTCTGTCTGGATCATCCACATCAGGTTGTGTTGACTATTCTTTGAGTTTTAACTCCATAACCAGTTTGAGCACATAGAGACTGCCTGGGAGAACCTTGTTTAGAACTGCACTGAATCTGCGTTGCTGTTACAGCTAACTGAGGTCTACACCATGGGTCGTCCTCACTTCGCAGGGCTGTGGCGGGCTGTAGAAAATGACCTCCAAACTGAACCCATACAGAGTAATCTCCATCATTACGATGGTCCTGTAACCTTTAAAATTTCTTGTCAAAACATTAAAATTTCTTTTATTGTCACTATAAAAGTACAGGAAGTAAAGAGCAATAAAACCAATGTTTTCTTAGTAGGTTGTAGTTTAAGACACGAGAAACACAGAGAATGAAATTAAAGTGCTTTCCTTTATAGCAGGATCTTAGGAAGACCAGGCAGCACCCCGCTTGCCTTCTCCTTGCCACAGAACTGGCCACACGGAACCAGCGACTTGGAGAACTGTCATGTTCCTTTCAAAGTTCAGATCCTCTTGCAACTTTTCTTCATACTTGGCTGCTATGGAAACCTTTGAGTGAGAGTCATGTGGCAGAAGCACCTGTTCTGCTCCTCCCAGACACCATCATCCTTCTCATCACACACGTTCCTTGCCCCGGATGATAGGGTGTCTTCACTGTGGTCCTCTGGCTGCACCCAGAGTCTTTCACAGCCATCTTCCTGCCGGCAGATCCAACTTCACGTCAGCGTCACTGCTTTGTCTCTTTGCTTCCTGCAGTCAGTTAAATACAGCCCCTTCCTTAGATGTCCAAGTCCTAATCCCAAGAATCTATGAATTGGACCTTCCTTGGCAAAAGGAATTTTGCAAATAGACTCAAGGAACCTGTGATAGAAACTACTCTGAGTTCTCAAGATGGACTTAGTGGAACCTCAAAGATTTCCATAGTAGGGAGATAGACTCACTCCACACTCTTGAACTCTATAGCTACAGGAGAATAAGTTCAACTTTTCAAGACCCTAAGTTGGATGTAAATTGTCAGTAGTGGGAGAAAATGAATACAACACACTTCCATCTTTGTTGGCTGATTCCATTATCCATCTTAGTAAAAGGACTTGGGGGTTTGTCCCTAGAAGACGCGGAGGTAACATGACTGAGAGTTTTGCTCTCCATGTGAGCCAAATAGCTGTGCACTGAATGACCTCTAACCCGTTCTGAAGGAAGTGATTGGCCAGTTAGCACTGGCTGTGCTTATCTGTTATTTATGTAGTGATGCAGGGACTGAGACATTAACAGTTGCAAATGCTGTGGAAACTGTTTGCAGTCTGTTGTTGGGGGATGGATGTTATGTAAGTTTTGGCGACTGAAACTTGTCCATATAAGAAATGGCTAAAATATCCAGACATGGTGGCACACACCTGTAATCCCGGCACTCAGGGAGATAGAGGCAAGTGGATCTTTGTGGGTTCAAGGCCAGACTGGTCTATAAAGTGAGTCCAGGACAGTCAAGGCTACACAGAGAAACCCTGTCTTGAAAAGCCGAAAAACAAAACAAACAAACAAAAAATAAAATAAATAGCTAAAACAAGTGGGGGGCTTGAATTTACATTCGATTTTCCTAACATTGATATGGTATCTTTATATATCAATGTATCTTATATATCTTTATATATCAATATATCAATGGTATCTTCATATATAATATATAGGTAATTATATAACCTACTCTATAGTTAATTTTTAAGCCTTTTAGAAAGTTTTATAGTTTTCTTATTGTTTGATCTGTTGTTAGGATTGTTAAGGGTTTTGTTTGTTTGTTTGTTTGTTTGTTTGAGATTCTAACATTGATTCCTCAACTACTCACCTGGAACTTCGGTCACCTACAGTAATGCACTTTATATTTTTCCTTGGGTGGGGGCTAGGATTAATCTCAGGGCTTCTTGCACATTTGATGAGTGCTTTTGCACAGAGCTAGCTACATTCCAGCGCTGTGCATTGTGTTTCCATCCAACAACTTTACTAAAACATTCTATCAAATTTAAAAAATTGATGTAGAAATTTTATGGCTTTTGTAGGTGCTCATTAATATCATGTAATGATAATTGTTTTCTTGGAGCTTACATTTATTTTTCTTATAGGTCTTGTAGGTGTTCATTAATATCATGTACTAATAACTATTTTCTTGGACTTTAATTTTATTTTTCTTACCTTATTGTGAAGTCTAGGATCTCTAAAACAGTTTTAAATAGAAGCATCAGGAATCATCTGTATTTTTAATTAAAGGATATTTCTCTGTTTTTTTTTATCATTTCAGTTGTGCTCATGGTGGCTTTTTATGCATACTTTATCAGGTTGAGACAGTTTCTTTGTGCTTCAGTTTCTATAATCCACAGTTAATTGTTCTAAATATTTAACTTATCATTGGAAATAATAGCTTTCCAGGACGTGCTCACTGTCTATAGTATGTACTCATGTACTCAACAGGTTAAAATTGCTAACCTTACTGTTAACATGGTTGATATCTTGAAGATTTTTTCCTTTAGGGATTCTGGGATCTAGTAGAACCACCTTCATGATGCTGTGTTTGTAAATCTCACCTATTAGGGCTCTGTATTATTCTGTGGTACTAACTGGCCTCTGAGTTATAATCAAAGAAAGAAGACAGGAGGTTGGGAGGGAGACATGTTGAGGAAACATTAGAGGAAGTGGAGGGAGGGAATGGAGGATAGAGATGGTCAAGGCACATTGTATATTGCTATGAAAAAATTAAGCAACCAATAAAAAGTTACTTTATGTATTTTAAAACAAAGTTTCTAGTGATATAACAGTTTGGAAAGAGGAGCCCTGGGGAGATGGCTCAGTGGCTGAGAGGCTTGCCGCTCTTGCACAGGACCTAGATTCTGTTCCCAGAGCCCTCCTGGCAGCTCACAGCCATTTGTAACCCCAGTTCCAGGGAATCTGACACCCTCTTCTGGCCTCTGCTGCACTATGAACACATGTGGTATGTACAAACATACATGCAAGCAAAATGCTCATATGCATTAGATAAAAATAAGTATTTAAATATAGTAATGCTAAAATAAAAAAGTGAAGCATTTTTATGTACCCACTGAATTGCAGTATATGCTAAAGTATTTTGGGCTTTATCGTCTGACTAGTTTGATATTTATAAAATTGCAAAAACTTTGTTGTTTTCTAGGTACATATTTTTAAACAGTTGGGATTCTTCACACTTAAGTTTCCAATATTCTCTGTTAACTACATTTGCTGTAAACAGAATATAGTTGGAGTTGCTTAATCTAAATTTCCACACAGATACTGATTTGAATTATGGTACATTCAGATCTATTCCCACTTTCATACATCAACATTTTTACACGACTTCTCCACCATTTAAAGCTTTCTCGGGTTGTTGTTTTGATGCACACTGTAGCATACTGTGTGTACCCTTACATATGATTTTATACTTTAACACATATATGTAATCCACCAAAAACCCATTGCTAGCCACACCTTTCCTTTTACACCTGAAGAGCATAGTCTAAAAGCTAAATATAAAATATAAGAAAGGTCTTGCTGATAGCAGAGTTGGCCACAGTGGAGAGCTATCTGGACTCTAGCTGTGACCTAGTCCCTGTTTACAGGAACATTGAAGCCAAATCATCACAAATGCTTGATGGTGCCTCTGCTTTGAGTCTGCACAGCTTTGGGTGCCATAACCTTGTCCCATGAGGGACAGGCAGGCTTTCACTTAGCTCAGGCTCCCCTGGCTTCTCACCTCCCACTTCTCTTGGCTATTCATGGAAGCCAGCTGCCATCTAATCTTGGAGCTCCTTCCAGAAGGCACAACCTCACAGGTTTGTTTTCATTGATGGCTTAATGTAATTTTCTATTCATATGTCCCTTTTAAACATTTATTTTAGTGTGTGTCTGTGCACTTGATGGTTCTTTCGAAAGAGTCAGTGTAGAGCCAAGGGATGTTGTTCTCCCTTCCAGTTCTCACAGAAAGTAAAATGCTTCAAGTTGGTAGGTAAGCAACCTATAAGTAAACCCCATAAGTAAATATCTGGGATGAGTAAAATAATTGGCATGGACGCAGGGAAAATTTGTGAGATACACACACACACACACACACACACACACACACACAATTGTTATATATATACAATTTTAAAAGCTGATGAGCAATTTAAAAGGCAGCTGTGAAATGCCAGTATGATGGTTTTGTTTTCTTATCAGACTATAAAGCAAGGATATTAAGGAATTTGGTGTTATTCTGCACTTTGGGGAAGCACCAAACGTATTCTTGAAGAGGATGTAAATGTGTCTCACACCGACGCAAGTGACCTTGCTAAGCAATTAGAATCCGATCTCAGAAAGGCGCCAGGCAGGCCCCGTGGTGAATGACCCTGTGTCCAGCAGTGTTGGAGACCCTGGTCTGCATCTGCTATTTGGATGAGATTTAATTTATCTTCTAATTAATGATTCAGTAGAAGGAGATAAAACAACAAATTCATGAAGTTTACAGATGTTTCTTAATTAAGAGATATTACTATCTGAATAGAGACTGTAGGCACTCAATCAAAACAGCTTGAAAGGTGTTAGAAGTAATTGTAGAATCAGCTGAACAGAAATAAAATGATGATGGTGTGTTAAGCAGTGAAATGAAGAAGTTTTAAAAGCAGAGATTTGATGGAGAACAAGCAGGGAGCATTGGGGACTTGGTTATCGGTTTAAAACACCCATACCAGGTAATAAGATTTAATACATGCAATTCCATAGAAAAGTGACATGTTTTATGGTGAGAAGTATGTACTTTAGAAATAATCTCAAATTTTGCTTTAACAAAAGTTAATTTCAAAAAATTAACTGTAAATCACTAGATTATGAGTCTTATTTGTATACTTTAATTTTTTAATTTAAATACATTTTAGCTGTCATCATCATCATCATTATTAATGTGTTGTGTGTGGTTATGTGTGAGAGTGTGGGCTGGAGAGTGCCACAGTATGTGTGTGGAGGTCAGAGAACAAATTTTCAGGAGTTGATTCTCTCCTTCCATGTTGGTTTCTGGGGATCAAACTTAGGTCATGAGGCCTGATCAGTAATGGCTCTTATGAGGAACCATCTCATTGGCCCCGTATATTTTTATTTTCATATTTATTAAATTTTTATTTTTTATATTAATTACAGTTTATTCACTTTGTATCCCAGCTGTAGCTCCCTCTCTCATTCCCTCCCAATCCCACCCTCCCTCTCTCATCTCCTCCCATGCCCCTCTTCAAGTCCACTGATACGGGAGGTCCTCCTCCTCCATCTGACCCTAGCCTATCAGATCTCATCAGGACTGGCTGCATGGTCTTCCTCCGTGGCCTGGTAAGGTTGCACCCTCCAGGGAGAGGTGATCAAAGAGCCAGCTACTGAGTTCATATCAGAGACAGTCCCTGTTCCCCTTTCTAGGGCACCCACTTGTAGACTGAGCTGCCATGGGCTACATCTGTGCAGGGGTTCTAGGTTATCTCCATGAATGGTCCATGGTTGGAGTATCAGTCTCAGAAAAGTCCCCTGTGCCTAGATTTTTTGGTTCTGTTGCTCTCCTTGTGGAGCTCCTGTCCACTCCAGATCTCACTATTTTTATTTTTTAAGAGTTTTATTTTTAAATAATGTTAGACTTTTAGGAGAGCTACATAAGTAATCCAGTTTATCTCCTTTACCCTGCTTTCTCAAAGATGGGCAGCACATTTGATGCCCGTAATGGCCGAATGTTCTTTACTGATGAGCTCTTTAGCTGCAGGCAGTACTGTGTGCCTTTAAATCTGAGGGTAATGTACTAATCACAAGATTATTTTATGAAAATAGCACAAATATAAAAACTAGGAATTTAATGAGTAATCTGCAGGTTTTATTCAAATATCAATTCCTGCTACTACCTTTGTTAGGTATAAAACGGTGGGACTCACTGCATCTGGAAGCCGTGGCTCTCCAGCTCACCGTCAGCAGCGGCCTCTTGCTTCTCCTTCACTTTTATGACCTTGACATTTTAAAGGGCACAGGGCTTTCTCAGAGAATCACATTTGCTTTGCATTTGTTTGAGGTTTCTTGTGATTCAGTTCTGATTACACACTTCTTTCATCTGGGCAGGATCTCAGGCAGTCCAGGCTCTTTCTGAAGCTACTGCGTAGCTGAGGAGGATGGCCTTGGCATTCTCACGCTCTCACGCTCCTCGCTCTTCCTCCCAGATTCTGGGGTTGCAGGTATGCACTGCTATGTCCAGGTTTGTTCTCAGGTGATGGGAATCAAATGCAGGACTTCGTACATGCTAAGCAAGCATGTGACAGCTGAGCCCCAGCCCCTCCGGGCCTGCATTTAACATCACGGTGATGTATTTTCCTTAGCCAGTCATGCCAGCAGGCATCTGATACATACGACTGTCCCATTCTGTAGATAACGATTTCAGCCACCTGCTGGTTTCCTGCCCCTTCCCAGAGCTCTGCAGTGTCTTCCTAGAGTCACTGCCGGTTACAGCAAAGAGATGTTGAAGGTGACAGTCCCTATGTCGTCAGCTTCTTTTGGGTGTTCACGGAGCTCTCTGCCCAGGTTGATAACTGCCCATGCTGTCTCACTGAGACACTGTGGTGGCACAGCTGAGGGAGGGCTGAGTCAAGGTGCTGGCTCCAATCGCAGCACTGGCTTAGTGTGCTGGTTTGAACAGGAATGGCCCCATAGACTCATCTGTTTAGATGCTTGGTCCATAGCAGTGGCATATCAGGAGGCATGGCCTTGCTGGAGTAGGAAGTGTGTCACTAGGGAGGCAGGCTTTGCAGTCTTATATATGCTCAAACTACACCCAGTCTGGCACACTATCTCCTGCTGCCTTTGGATCAAGATGTAGAACTCTCGACTCCTTCTCCTGCACCATGTCTGCCCAAATGTCACCGTGCTGCACAGCATGATGATAATGGACTGATCCTCTGAAACTGTAAGCCAGCCCCAATTTGATGTTTTTCCTTATAAGAGTTGCTGGGATCATGGTGTCTCTTCTCAGCAAGAAAACCCATTCTAAGGCACTTAGTATGTGCAACCCGCACGGCATATGGTACTTGACTCTGTCATCGTTTAGGGCTTTTAAAAAATAACCTTCATTTGTTCTTAGAAATTTTCATACGTCCCTCCTATGCATTTTGATCATGTCAACCTACCACTATTTCACTCTATTTGGTGCCTCTCCTCCCACTTTTATCTTTATTTCTAATCTCCTTCTTTTATCATTAATGATGTCCTGAGCCCATTTAGTGCTGACCATATGGGCATGGGTGTGTGGGCATCCGCTGCCATGCGAGCAGCCTGCCAACCTCCCAAGGCCAAGCCCCCAAAGGAGAGTGACTTCCCTTCCTTCCCTGCAGCAGCCCTCAACCACATCAGCTCCTAAAATACGGGCGGGGCCTCAAGAGGTCCCTTCTCCTCCCAGGCTGAGATCATGTCTGGCTTGATCTTGCCCGGGCAACCACGGGTCCTCTGGGTTGGTGAGTACAAGATCCACGCCATGCCAGAGGGCAGAGTGCACAGCTCTCCCCTCCCTGCCCTACTGGGCCGACAATGCCGAGCACTGCCCTCGCCTGATGCTTGCCTCACTGTGCTACTTTCTTCCGTAATGCCGCCACTTGCAGATGGCTGGCAAGCACTCTTCGCTGCTTCTGTGGCTGTTCTCAGGAGAATGAGTGTCTGCAGAAGTGTCTCACGTGGCCAGAAATGCCTCTGTGCTGTTTGTCTTCCATTTTACATTCAGCGTCTGAAATGTCCTCATATTCCCCAGCAACAGTGTCCTTCCATCAAAGCTGCAAAGCTGCGCTTCTCAAGCCCACTGCAGATAATGGGCCCTTTTTGTAGCATCTGACCTTTAGGACTCTTTTTATTTTGCACATATAGTGGATTTTTTTTCTTACTAATGTATCAATCTTTGGCCCATAGCTAGCTGCTATTTTTTTCCCTCCTGTGAAATCTTCCTAGGCTCCTGTCACTTACACACACACACACACACACACACACACACACACACACACACAGAAAGAGAGAGAGCAAAACAGAATGCTGTAGTAGTTATTTTTCTTCCTATAATTAGTTGGGTGCTTGCCCATTATTGTTTTTTAACTATGCTTCAGCTTGGACTTTCAACTTAGAGACTTTTAAAACTGTTTTTATTAGCATATATTAATTATACATAATGACGGGTTTCATCATGACATCTGCACACACGTACCTAATGCATTCTAATCATATTCACCCCATTAGCCTCTCCTGTCCTCCCACTCCTATTAATCCCCTCCTTTCCTCTGACAGCCGTACTTCATGTCCGTGTGTGTGTGTGTGTGTGTGTGTGTGTGTGTGTGTGTGTGTGACTAGGGTGGCTTACAAGAGCATGGCTGAGCATTTGTTTATGGGGACATGGACACCTCGCTCGTGTCTACAGCACTGCACAGAACACCTCTCTAGCCGTGAAGACTCGGCGTTTCTCGTGATTAGAATGGGTCAGGAAAGGCTAAGACATGGGGAGTCTCTGGTGAGCGTTGAGGGTGTCACCCACGGCATTTCAGGGTCAGCTCCTCGGGTGATGGCATTCCTGCTTCCAGGGTTTTAGAGCACGGAGGGTGAGGGTGTGGCCTCTGCTGTCCCAGCTCGTCAGTGTTGTTGAGTCTCTACCATCCTTCCTACTTGTGTGCTCAGTCGTAGGGTCGTTCAAGATGGGGCAAGACGTCCCCATCTGGGCTTCTTCACCTACCACTGCATTTCTGAGAGTTACAAAGTCATGTGTAGTTAAACTGTGTCACCTAAGAAGCTTGATTGTCACATGTGCTTTTAAAGATTTGTCATTGACCCAAATGAAGGCCTAGAATCCTCAGTAGTTAATCTGAAAACTGGAGTTAGACAGGATTAGGGACAAGATGACAAGTTCCCATCCAAGGTTTTCTCCTTCTCACTTACACTTCATAAGCTTTTACTTTTTCTGCCTAAAATCTTATGATCATATAACTTGGATGAATTTCAATTATGCACTTTCCTCTTTCCATAGCCTGTGAAAGTCTCAGAACAAAATGTATTTAACAGGGAAGACAGGTGGTGATGGTGTTCAGAAAATCTCAACCCAGCGGTGTGATTGTAACTAGCTTTGGGTCTGTGGGAGGAAAGAAACTGAGGCTATGAACGTATCAGAGGTTGAATGTTCTGCTTACACCTAGGCTGGAGGTTTGTGCTCAGGGTAGAGTGTTTCAGATGTGTGTGCAGTTTGGATTGGCAGAAAAAGGCTGAGGAAGCCCTCGACAGTGAGGTAGCCACCCAGAATGGAGGTGCAATCCACAGCACCCACACCAACTCATCCATCTCCTTCAGGATAAGGATTCATTCTGCGGGTTTTGTTCCTCAAAAACAAACAAACAAACAAACAAACAAACAAAAAACAACCCATACTTCCGATGCACAAAGACAGAGCCATGGAGATGAAAAAGAGATGGGTTTGAGCTGTCGTCTGAAGGTAGGCTGAACAGACGCTAATGTAGGATTAATTTTTGTGGTTCAGTTTTGGTGGCTACATATGTAAAATTTGGTGGCATTCATATCACTGATTCTGCAGATACCATGAAGGATGAAAACCTGGGGACTGACTGAGTTAAGATGACTGAGCTTTAGCAAACATAGGACAAACAAGACTCTTCTTCCATACCCATGAAACCTACCTTCCTCTCTCCTCCCACTTCTGGCAACTTACTGGTCCCCCACACTTTTTAGAAAACTGCTGGGGGAAGAGCAGTTTAAATGATGGATGGATGCTTCATCTTCAAATGGATGCTCTACTGAGGGATAACGGTGAGCCCGCCAAAAGGGCAGCAGAAGACTTTGAAATCGCTATGGCCTGGCTATTCAGCGTGGCTTTCAGAGAGCTATTACAGCAACATTGTTGCAATTAGTTTTGTAGTTTCAGAAAAACAATGTGCTGCATTAAGTTCAAGACAGAAGTGAGACAGACCTTCACTTTTTACCAATAGGAATTCGCTGCAAAAGGACTCAATTCGCCTCTGGAAGCAAGGAGTTTGCCCACCAGCTGACAGAGCCGGAAGTGCTGAGGGCTCCTGCAGCCTTGCCTCCACACACCACCCTCTGCTTTCAGCTGCTCTGAGGGGCCGCACAGTCTTTCTCTTCCGGAGGACACACACACACACACACACACACACACACACACACACACACACACATCATTTCTTTCACGTTTCCTTTCTCTCTCTTTTTATATTGTTAAATAGTTTTCTTGTTTGAATTACAGACAAGACATAATTACCCCTGCAAGAAAAGCTGAGGGCTGAAAGCTGTCTTCAGCTGAGCTGGCTCCCCAGCGCAGTGTCTGCCACTAGCAAGTTCAAAGCTGACCGTCTGGCCCAGGCGCTGAAGAGGACACACTTGGGCTCTGACATAGGGTCTATGGGGTGTTTCCTTCCTGGCATCCAGAGGAAGCCTGCTCTTCTGGGAAGTGCCGATTAAAACCTCCTGGAGATTCCCACTTACTCCTGTCAGAATGGTTGCTGCCTATAGTCATGGGGATCAGCTCCACTGCCAACTATGGGGACTTGGAATTTTGGAAACATTTTTGGAAAAGGGAAGAATGACCTTCTGTTTAACCGGCAGTGCCTCCAGTGGGGTGCCGTTTCTACTGGGATGTGTTATGTTGTGTTGCACATTAATAGAGACCAGAATTGCTCTTGAGCTTGCAAGTTTCAAAAAAGATGGTAAAATCATAATTTCAGTTAATTTATTATAATAAAACTCCTCTGGAAACCCAAAACCAAAGAGTGGAAACAAATAACAACAAATGCTGGCAAGGACATGGGAAAAGCACATGTGTTCACCAATGGAAGGAATGTAGACTAGTGAATACATCACTAGTACAGTCGTTCCTCAGAAACAAAACCAAAATAAAACAAACAAAAAAACCCCAAACAAGAAACAAAAGTTCCCTCATGGTCTATCTGTGCCGTTCCTGAGCATGAAACGGGCACAGGCATGCTTAATGCAGCGTTCTTCACAGTTGACAGTGGAACTAAGCTATGTGCCCATCAAGGGATGAATGGACAAAGGAAATGTGGATTACATACAGAGCAGAACGTTATTCAGCCATGGAGAAGAATGGCCGTCTGTGATGTGGATGAAAATGGATAGAACAGGACACCTTTGCACTGACTGACATGACATGGCTCACAGGCAAGCAGCACTTGAGTTTTTGCTTTCCACATGTGAATCTAAAAGAGTGAAATACAACCTAAAAATGGGGATTGGTAGAGTTGGGGAAGGATGAATATGTTCAAGCACATTGTAAGCACATATATGGAAATGGCATAGTGAAAGTCCTAACAATAGTTGAAAGAGAAAAGAGAGGGAGGGAGGAAGGAAGGAAGGAAGGAAGGAAGGAAGGAAGGGAAGATGGAGAGAAGGAAGGAAGGCAAGAGGGAAGGATGGCAGAAGGAGGGAAAGAAGGAAGGAAGGGAAGGAAGGAAGGGAGGGAGGGAAGAGGGAAGGAAGGCAGAGAGGAGGGAAAGAAGGAAGAAGGGAAGGGAGGGAGGAGGGAAGGAAGGAAGGAAGGAAGGAAGGAAGGAAGGAAGGGAAGAAGAAAAGAACAGAAGCATGGAAGCATCCAGCTCTCAGAGCTGAGGAGGTCTCTGGCACAGGCAATGTGATTGGCATCAACTTGACAGTCTCTCAGGAGGTACCTGTCTGAACTCTTTAGCAAATATGGAGGGAAGAAACTCTCAGCATTCCCTCAGAATCACACCCAGGAAAGGACCTCAAGAAGTCAGCAAATTCTTCCCTGGGCTTCTAGTCCATCTGACCTGACCTGCAGGAGGCCTGTGTCTCTGCAGGAGGTGGAGCCTTCTAGCATCTTAGGAGTTGCATGTGTTAATGTCTGTGGAAGTTGAGCACAAGCTGGAGGTGGCACTCGAACCTAAGGACTTCTCTGTTGGTTTATAGGCCAGCATCTTCTCTGAGAGCCATTTTGCCATTTAATGGGACAACGATGGTACGGAGAGGTGGGCATCTCCCTATTTTCAACTTGCCTTTGTTTTAAGGTCATTTAAAAGTGTCTAAACAGAAAGAATCTGTGTTTTTAAAAATTATCTTCTAAAAGGTTTCTTTGTTCAGTTTATTGCTTTGACTTCACACACACACACACACGCTCACACTCACTCACACCTTTACCCAGCTGAAATAGTGGCCCCCTGACTCACATAAAGGCCTCCTGTGACGGCTAATCTTGGTTGTCAGCCTGACATACCGGGAATGTCAGATGAAGAATTACATTGTCAGCTGGTGGGCACGTCTGTGGGACATTGCCTCTGCTGATGGTTGGTGTGGTAGGAGCCAGCCCATGAGGGCAGGCCATTCCTGGTGGGATGGCCCTGAGCTGTGTAGGAAAGCTGACTAGGCACAGAGGCTGAGCAAGCCAGAAGGCAGCATCCCTCCACGGCCTTCGCTCTGCCTCCTGCCTCCAGGTATCTGCCTGCGTTCCTGTCCTGACTTTCCCCAGTGACCGACTGTGACATGTGCGTGCAGGCTGAATGAACCCTGTCCCCCCCCCCAAGTTGCTTTTGCTTCGGTAAGTTGTTTTATCACAGTAACAGAAAGAAGCACACAAAGGCAGAACCCAGCACCAGAGCCTGGAATTTGCCGCGATGGACAGACCCACCATGTGGCTTTGGATTGCTCTGTGGGAGGAAGGTGGAAGGTTTAGGGAGTTTGACCTGGGAGAGCCATCACAAGGTGGGAGCTCGCTGAGCTGAAGGGCAGATGATGGAGGCCAGGCTGGTGAAATCTCAACAGGAAGCAAAGACTCCATCAGGGTTTTCAGGTGATGTTTTGAACTAAGAATCAAGTCCGGCTGAAGCATGAGCTGTGATTAACAAGAGACTAGCACTGAGAAAGTGAAACTTGCTTTGCTGAGACCCCTGGTGCTGGCTAACCAGGGCTGAGAAAACCAGCTATGATCACTAGGAGATTAGCATTGCTGAGGCCCACACACGAAGTGGTCCTTCTCGGTGTGTGGGGAGAACATGAGAGAGGAGAGGGAAGGAGGAAGGGAAAACGTGTGGGAAAGACACAAAGGAGGGACAACTAGATGGACGTGAACTGATGGAGAGGGAGCGAAAGTGCCGAGCCTGGGGGCTCGGCAGCCCTGGGGTCAAGCGCCCTCCAAGCACAGGTGGGCTGCCCCTGCGTGCTACCTTAGAAACTGAGGCACCTGGGAATCTCCCCCATTGCCACATGTGTGCACTGTGGCCTGAATCTTCAACAGACCCTGGACCCATTTGAAGGGGAGCCGTGGCTGGGAAGGGATGTGATGTTGATGTCTCGCTTGTGGCTGACCACCTTGAGGCTCAAGGAACCTGGGGGGAGGAAGGTGGACAGATTGTAAGAGCCAGAACGTGTGTGTGTGTATGTGTGGGTGTGTGTGTGACTCCTGGGAAAGGGCGCCTTCCTGTGAGTGGTTTCACACAAGAACTCACAGCTGCTGTAGCAAGGTCAGGCCAGTCAGCTTCCCGGGAGGAGGAGGAGAACAAGTCTTTCTCAGGGGTGTGATGCCTAGTGGGCTGCTCGTTCACCAGTGGGTGCCCTGACCCCCTCATGATGCACCCACACCCACTCACGATGTGAAGTGAGAACTCCTGTTTCCTCCTGTAGCAAGAAGAGAGGATGGAAGGAGAGAGGAGACAAAAACACTTTCTTTTCTTTATCTTTTAGTGAGGCCTTTTTGCTTTTCTGGTTTTTCTCAGGTTCTTCTGACCAGATGACTTTTTTTGTGACTGAAGAGTCAAAGCCGTGTGCTTTGGGGACAGTCTTCCATGAAAGGATTCGTCCGTAGGCATTTCTCCAGCAGCCGACATGTGGGTGAGGTCTGTGGGCCTCCCGCCTCTGGTAAGTCCACACTGTCTTTGTGCTGATGCCAGTGATGGCCCTTTTGGGATCAATGGCTTTGGTGACCACTGCACCTGTGACACCTGTGACCCAGATGCTGGCCTGTGAGGCCACCCCCAGCCATGGCCTCAGAGCCCCCTGTCTGGGTCTGTGCCTCCCCTGCTGCATGGGCAAGGGATGCTCTCACTTCTGCCTCACACCAAGCCAGGCACAGAGCACACATTCATCCAACGTTTTGGAAAATGTAGCTGAAATTACAGTCACGGTGAAAGAGCCGAGCACCATGCCAAGCCTGGCTACAGGGCAGCCCCCTTCCCCACCCCCGTGCTCAGAACTGCAGCTCTAAGGAATCCTCACAGCCAGGGGCCTGCTTGGAAGAGAGCTCAGGATTTGCCACTCAACTGGAAACTTTGCAAACTGCTTCATTGCGCATGTGCCAGTTTGCTTGTGGGCCATAGTGTGGAGGATGAGGAGGGAATCCTCCAGCCATTGTGTCCAGTCTGTGGATGGCATGGACCTCAGACTAGCCACGGATGCAGCTCTACAGGGCCACCTGCTGAGAGCATTAGGAGAACTTTTGTTCCTGTTTTGTTTGTTTGTTTGTTTGTCTGTCTATTTTCTGTAGCTTGTTTACTTGTTCTGTAGCATGGACATTGTAAATGACAAAATCAAACTGTGGTGTCAAAATGGACCTGTTTGCAAAGAACACAGAAGAAAGAACTGTTGTCCTGTTGTGCAGACTTGGGGACCGGGGGGCATCGGAGCCAGGCTCTGACCACCACTGTCACCATCAGCGGCACACTGTCTTCCTCGGGACCCCGTGTTCTCAGCCTGTATGGAAACACTGAACTGTTTGGATGGCATCGGTGCCATCTGGACCGCTGATCTGAATCTGGGTGTGCTTCTGTATCTATGACAGAAGTGTGTTCTAAGCCATCCTCTGGTGCCCTGCACCTCCTCCCAAGCCAGCCTTGCTAGACTGGATAGCCTGGTAGAAACATTGCAAATGTCAGTACTATCAAATGTTTGCTTGAACTAGGGGAGCACCAGCAGCTTTAAGAAAGATCTGGTAGAATATTGTGCATGCCAGACATGAAAAGATATATACCAGTGGCCTTAGCTAAGGTTTCTAATTCTGTAATACAATACCATGAGCAAAAGCAGCCTGGGGAAAAAATGGTTTATTTTACTTTATAGCTCTTAGGTGAGGGAAGTCAGGACAGGAACTGAAGGCAGCAACCAAGTAGCAGGAACTGAGTCAGAAGAGGAAAGGATGGCTTACAGGCTTGCCCCTCCTGGCTCGCTCAGCCCACTTCCTCATACAACACAGGAGCTGCCCAAAGGCCACATACTGACAGTGGCCTGGGTCCTCCCATGTCAGTTGTCAATCAAGAAAGCACACTGCAGGTATGCCCACCAGCTTATCTAGTGGGAACACTTTCTCAGTTGAAGTTCCCTCTTCTAAAACAACTTTAGTTTATATCAAGTTGAAATAAAAGTAGCCAGCACAGCTGCTTGTGCCCTCACTAAGACTCACCGTGCATGAATTTGGGCTGCATAAAGAATCTATTTGGAACTCTTTCCTTCCTGTGGGAAGTCATAGCTCGTGTGCACAGGGGACTGTGTGCACAGATCTATACCTGCAAATGTGGTCCTCCTTCAGGTTCTGGGAGCATTTAGTGAAAAAGCAGACACGTTCACACATGAGGCAGACTCTCAGCATGCTGCTCCCTCAGAAGAGGGACATAGGCCCCAAGATCATGGGGATTAATTGGATCATTCTTTTGAAAACACCGACTCTGTAACTCTCTGACTGTGTGTTGGTGGGTGCAGTGTATGGACACATGCTTGTGGAGGGAGGCCAGAGAATGACCTTGGTGATCGTCCCTGAGGATGCATCCTCCTTATTTATGGCCCATGTCTTTCACTGTTCTGCAGCTCTCTGAAGAGAGGCTGACTGTTCTGCAGCCTCAGTGGTCCACCTGTTTCCATGGCCACAGCACTGGGATTGCAAACGTGAGCCATTGCATCTGACTTTTTTTTTTTAATGTGACTGTGGGGATCAAACCCAGGTCCTGGTGCTTGCAAAGCAAATGCTTTGCTGATCTTTTCTCCAAGATGGCCATTCTTTCCCTCTCATGTCTGAGCTATGTGTGCTCTGTCCTATGAGATACATTTTGCCTGAGAGCTTTGGCAAGCTGATGAAGAGCAGGAGACACACGTCATGGTCAAGGCATGGCTTCTGGCATTTCTTTTATGACAATATCCTTCCAGTGATCAGGGCAAGCCCGGTTTGAAAGCATGGTTTCAAATTCTGCCCTTGAAACATGGATTAAGCAATGTTGCTAATACGTATTTGTCCCTGCGCTGTCAAACATTTCATGGAGTCTAGAGTCTGCAGACAGCTTAATAGCCAGGTCCTCTGTCAGTGTTGCTGCAGCCGTGTCTCCTCTGCTTTAGGATGCGGTGTGGATTTACGGGAGCCACAGGGGCAGAATGATGCCCAGTTAAGAATGCCACCTGGCTGTGCATGTATCATCACCTCCCACTGACATCCGCAGCAGCCACAGGGAGCTGGCAGTCTGCTCTCACGGGCCGCGCCTCAGTGTGCACTGCTCGCTGCCCCGGCACTGTGGGCACACAGTGAGGGCATTCAGGGTTCCCACGGGGACAGGGCGCTGCCGTCAGTTCACACGCCACCCGAAGGTCATTGTTACAGCTGATTGACTTCTCTTCCTCTTTCGAAGTACAGATCCATAAAGTTTCCTAGGTTGCGTCTCTAGAACAGTGCTCATTTTTCTTTGTTTCTCAGCGACACAATCCTTTCCCTGACTTTTGGAACCAAACAGATAATTGTACAGCATTCCACTGATGTATGGCATGAAAAGAGGGTACAGTACTTGAAGAGAGTATTACCTACCCTTTCCACCCGACTGCTCCAGAAACTCGACGTGGAGCTTTAAAAGGCCTCTGTCTGGTTCCACACTTTCGGTGAAGGCAGGCCGGCTGTGGCGGCTCTTGCTGGTGCAGCCTCCACAGTCACCTCCTCTCCACAAAGCGCCCCCTTCTCTAACACAGTTGTTAAGTTCATTAATGGACAAAATGCTGGGTGAGCACATGTTTAGGTAGTAAGTAAGTCACTCCAGTATGCACTCTGCCTTTAATTTATCTGCATCTAATAAATATATAAATACAACATTCCTATCTATCTGTCTATCTGTCTATCTATCTATCTATCTATCTATCTATCTATCTATCTATCTATCT
>NW_026596962.1:1452989-1471498 GCF_907164565.1 Psammomys obesus
TCTATCTATCTATCTATCTATCTATCTATCTATCTATCTATCTATCTAATCTCACACCTTTTCACACGTAAGGGTTTTTAAAAATGACTTTATGATGCCCACAGCTCTCCAACTGGAAGCTGTTTCTTCCTGCTGCTCCCTAGGCAGGCCTGCTTAGGTTCATTTTTCCAGCTGCATCTGAAACCTTCCAGCCCCAGGCCATGTTCTTTGGTTAATTTGAGACATTCAAGATCATTCTACCTATTCCTTCACGTGAGCTGGAAGGGCACACAGTCTGTCCTGTGAGCCGTGAGGGGATCCCTCCAGGCTGGGCTTCTCAGCCTTTTCAGCATTATAAACAAAAGGCACAAGTGAAATTAGAAAGAGGGAGGATGAAAACATTGATGAGTTTGTGGAGCAACTATCCCATGAAATGGTGATCTGGGTGGCAGTTTCTCATGTGGTTAATAATCAGTTTACTCTATGACTCTCTAGGGTATTTGTGGGCATTTTCATAGAGATATTTGCACACTCGTAGCAGACCCGTGCTGAAAACAACCCAAGCGTCCTTCATCAAATGAGTAGCTACACAATTAGAGAGTAGCTTTACTGAGTAACAACAGGGAAGAGAGTCAGCTGGGCCAGACTAAGTGGTTGCAGCTGAACACTTCATCTGGGCAAATGGCACGAACCATGCGACCTTCTTTGCAGGAAAATCTAGACCAGAAAATATATAGAGACAATGGGTAGATCCCAGGGGCAAGGGTTGGGGTTGGAGTTAAATATGAAGTGGGGTTTCAGGAGGGGACAAAGGAACAAAAGCTGGCTAAATTACATAACTGGCTGTTGTATACAGTTCCAAGCCATGATGGAAAAAACCCCGGCCACAGACTTCCAAGAAGGAAATGCATACTGCCAGACCTGTGTTCACCTCAGAAAAGCATAGGAGAAGACCCCAAGAAAACAATAGCAATTTCACTGTCTGGAAAAAAAGTTAGATCCAAGTTTCCTAAGCCAGTTAGAATGTGAAAGCAAAAAAATGACACAAAAAGGGAGATAAAATATTCAAACCTTTGGAGGCCATATCTGTCAAATGACTTGCCAGTCCTTGGGTGGTTCGCCCAAAACAGCAGGAATAGGGGCATTAGGTAGAGACATTGACAAGAAGCCAACCTTTTCATGGAGTCCGGGAAAGGAAGGAGTTTACTCTGGATGCGGGGGGGTGCAGCATAGGGAGCCCCCAGATTTCCGAGGCAAGCCTCCAGAGAGGCTTTGTAAAGTGTTCCCACTGACGATGAGGCTCTGCAGCCGCTGCTTCCTCTTCCAAGCTTTTCTGCAAACCCAGCCTCCCCGAGTGTACAGCGTGCCCGGATTCATCAGCCCAGAAGCTGCTATGTCTATCGTAAACCTGGTACTGATAGCAGAGACTCTGGCGTGGCCTGCAAGGGCCAACTGTGTAACGATGTGCATGCAAATGTCACTCTGTGCTTCCTTGGGGAGCCAGGAAGACACACCTGCTCTCCATGTCGCCTTTGTGTTTGCAAAGACCACCTCTAATATGAGTCTCAGGAAAGCCTCCTTCCCACCATGTTGCCTGCCTCTTTATGCTTTCTACTTTGAATCTACCAGAAGACCCCTTATTGATTACTAATAGAGGGAGGAGCCCAGGCACATGGTCAGGATCCATGCCATGCCCTGAGTGTAGGCGTGTGCTGGGGATATGCAGAATAATCCAGTTGCTATTAAAAAACACAGTGAAGCTGAGCATTTGGTTGCTTTTAATTAATTTATTTTATTTCATGTACATTGGTGTTTGACTGCATGTATATTTGTGTGAGAGTGTCAGATCTCCTGGAGCTGGAGTTACAGACACTTGTGATCCACCATGTGGGTGCTGGGAATTGAACCTGGGTCTTCTGGAAGAACAGCCAGTGCTCTTAACTGCTGAGCCATCTCTCCATCCTGAGACCCAATTATTTAAAACTGTTTTAAACTCTCTAGAAAATAGCTTTAGTGAATCAGAAGAAAAAGAATAAACAAAATCCAAACTTAAGGGCTGGCAAGATGGCTCAGTGTTGAAGGTCAAGACTTGCTGTCAAGTCTGATGATCTGAGTTCAATCCCTTGGACTCACAAGATGGAAGGGGAGGAAGGACTTCCAAAATTATTCTTTAACCCCCACATGCGCATTGTGACACGAGGGAAAACACCACCGAAAAATTAAAATGCAGGCATGGGATACACTGGCCATATCTAACATGTATAATTGGAGGTAAGGATACCCATTGGCATTTGAAATTAGAGGGCTAAGAATTTTAAAGGTTGATTTGAAAGTTCAACAAAGGTTCTTAGCAGTCTCTAGACAACCATGCTGAAGCTTCTGGGTTACAGCGAGATCAGGGGAGAAGAGGGGACATGGCACACCCAGGCTGAAATGGGCTCAACGAGACTTTCCGCTGACCTCTCAGCAGAGACTATCGAATCCAGGGGATGATGGAATTATGTGCCATACATTTGAGTGGGAGAACTGTAACAACGAAAGCACAGTCAGGGCTGGGGAGGCGGCAGAGCACCCCGTCTGTTCCCAGCTCCAGGACTCCCGGTGGACACCTGTATTCATGTACCCATGCCTACACCCAGACAGACACAATCACAGATAGAGCAAACCTTTAAAAACTGCTGTGGTTAAAGAAAGAACTCTTCAAAAATCATGGTGTAGAGGAGAACTTAGCACAACAGAGTCAGATACATTACCTCCTGCGAGAAATTGTAGGAGTTTTACTTAATGGATCAAGGAAATGCACTGGACAAGATGAATGAATACACAAGCTTCCTAAGTTTATAAAGTGGTAGTAAAGACTGCCTTGGGGAGTTCACGATACACATACATATATGTAAATTGTATATGTGCACATATTCACATGTACCTTGTGTGTTTGTGATCCGTAGACTGTGCAGGAAAGAACACACTGAAGGATTTTAGAACTCCTTTGATGTTCGCTCCTGGTTCATAATGGGCCTCAGGGTCAGGGTGCACTGTGATCTCTATCATAACTATTCAAGTCATAATTTTAATGTAAGAAAAAACAGGTAAAGAATTTGATTGTAATAATTTTCTGTCCTACAGAGACAGCTGGAAGAAAGGGAGGGGCTGACACCATTGCCAGAGCCACATCTTGAGAGACTCCTGCAGCTGTGGGGTGGCATTGTCTTAGAAACCCCCATCTTTTCTAACACATGAAGTTAGCAAGTGGGGACCAAGGTGGAACGTGACAGCGATGCAGGACAATTAGGATAGAGAGGAACGGGCCCTGCCTTCTGGAGGGACGGGGAGTGACGGATGGCGCCAGACAGCGTGACGCAGCCAGGGCCCTTGGTTTGGGACTTGCTCCATGGAAAGACGAATGGAGTTTAGCTCTTGAAGGCAGCAGAAGGGCTTTGTCTTGCTGAAGGCCTGGGAGGGAAAGGAAACAGGTGGCAGATGAGGTGGGGAAAAGTCTCCAGAGAGCTCAGCAGGAAGATGTGATGCGTGTGGTCATGTTCCCCTTTGGCTTGAAGGGGAGTGGAGACTAAGAGAGACACTCTTCTAGAAGGAACTGACACTTAACAGCTGGATGGCGTTCCCTGGGGATTGATTTCCCCACCTTACAATTACTATTTCAAACAAAAACTGCAACTGGCTTGTTTCTTTTTCCATTTGGGGGATCCAATTTGGGCTTCATGAATGCCAGACAAGCATTTTAAGCCAGTGGTTCCCTGGGTTGTGACCCCTTTGAGGAGTCAAATGACCCTTTCACGCAGGTCACATTAGATACCCTACAGATCAGATATTTACATCATGAGTCATAACAACAAAATTTCAATCATGAAGTAGCAATAAAGTAATTTCATGGTTGGGGGTCACTATAACATGAGGAACTGTATTAAAGGTCACAGCATCAGGAAGGCTGAGAACCGCCGATTTTAAACCAAGCCACTCACCTGCTCCAAACTGTATTCTCAGGGCAGACCCACACTGACCTGTGCGTATGTGTAAGATTTCTGGCTCTGAATGGAAACAGTGTTTTTCTCTATGTGTCAGATTGTTTTTGAAAGTTTGGCAAATGTGAAGTTTGTTTGCTGATCACATTTTCACTCAGCTACCACACATCTATGGGAAGTTTGCTCTTACCCCATCACTGCACTAAATGTACAAATGGCCCTGTAAATACTGTATTGGTGACGAATCTGTGGAGAGCTCCAGGCGCTGCTGTTCACTCATTTATATAGCAGACTAACAGATAAACCTTGATAAGAGCAGGTGAGGCAGCTTGAACAAGAACGGCCCCCATAGGCTCATATATTGAATGCTTAGCCACTTGGGAGTGGCACTCTTTAAGAAGATTAGAAATACAAGTTGTGGCCTTGTTGGAGGAGATGTGCCTCTCAGGGTGCGCTTTGAGGCTTCACAAGCTCATGCCAGGTCAGGATCCCTGTCTCCCCACAGCTCAGGATGAGCTCTCAGCTTCTCTTCCGGTGCTATGTTAGCCGCCATGCCCCCGGCCATGGTGACAATAGACTGTAAGCACTGTAAGCACTGTAAGCCAGCTCCCTGCCTAATGTTTCCATTTCTCAAAGTTGCCATGGTCATGGTGTCTCTTCCCAGTGACAGAACACTGACTAAGACAGGAGTAAATGGACAACTATCAATAACAAAGCCGGGGCTGGAGAGACGGCTCAATGGCTAAGAGCCTGTCTTAGTCAGGACAACTACCACTGGGACGAAACTGGGGACCAAAAGTGACTTGAGGAGGCTTGTTTCTCTCACAGTTCTGTATCACAGTCCATCTTCAACAGAAGTGAGAGCAGGAACTCGAATGGGGGGCGGGGGGGCCTGGAGGCGGGAGCTGATGCAGAGTCCACGAAGGGTGCTGCTTACTGGCTTGCTCAGCTTGCTTTCCTTAGAACCCGGGACATCAGCCCAGGGATGGCTCTCAGCTGAGGCACCTTCCTCTCTAATGACTCTAGTTTGTATCAAGTTAACATAAAATGACCCAGTAAGAGCCCTTCTTGCTTTTACAGAGAACTCGGGGTCAGTTCTCAGCATCTACATGATGGTTCACAACCAACCATAACTTCAGATCTCCAGATTCAAGGGATCCTGTGCCCTCTTCTGACCTCTTCCTGCTTGCATACACACAATGCACATAAACTCAAGTGCACATATGTAACACATACAAGTAAATTAATTAATCACTTGCAAATAATATAGTACAAATAACTGGATGAGTAGAATCTACAGAGACTCAGAGGAACAGAAGAGATGAGAAACAGTGGGAGTGTAAGTACTAGTCTATGTTTTTAATGTGGTGATCGTAGGCGTAAAGATCAAAGGGGGGTGAGGCAGCAACCCTGAGAGTTCCCTGCTGTAGACCTAAGGCGAGAGCGGGAGGAAGTATTTGGCTGGCAGGTTCCAGGGCAGGGCCAGAAGTAGGGTGAGTTTGGTTGGTGCAGAGTGAGGGGTGAGGCTAAGGAAGGTCAAAAGGTAAGAAGCAAAGGGGAGAGATGGCACAGCCTGCCTGAGGCTTTTTGCCTTTGGTCTGAGCCAGTAGGTTGAGCTGGTCCTGCCACTGTCCTTGCCAATCATGGTAGAGGTGATGAGTGCTCTGGAAGCCATACCGTTGGCTGTTCACTGCTGCTGCTTCTCTCCCCGCCCCCACCCCAGTCCTCGAGGGCTGGTGTGGCCCTGCCACACCTTACATCAGACTGTGCCTTAGTTACTTTTCTACTTCTATGACAGAAGGCCATAACCAAGGCAACGTATCCAAGAATTCTATTTGGGGCTTAGGGACTCGGAGGGCCAGAGCCCATGATGGCAGAGCAAAGGCATGGTGGCAGGAAGAGCTGAGTGCTCACATCCTGATCCACAAGTCGGAGACACAAAAAGAAGGAGTAGAGCTGGGGACGGTGCGAGTCTTTTGAAACGTCAACGCCTGCCCCTAGTGACACATCTCCGCCAAAAGCGTCGCCTCCTAATTCTTCCCAGACAGCTCTGCCATATGGAGGACAAGCGTTAGTAGGTGAGCCTATGCGAGCCAACACGCCTCCCAAACTCCTAGGGCCCGGTGCATCTCTCAGGAGCTTCCTTCTTTCTGGAATTTAGCCTCTCCCCTCTCATGCTGCTGGACTTAGTGACGGCAAAGTGTGTGCTGTGTGAGAGACACTAGGGAAATGTTTTTCTCTACTAGGATTTGCAGCCAGCATTTCCTGTGGCAATTGTTTAAAATATTTTAATGCCGAACAAATAAAAATTACACATCAAAAAAAAAATCAAATATAGACACTTCCCATTTTGAAGGAAGGGAGGGGAAATTCTAAGAAATTTTACCCCTTGGAGCATTTTGGGCCATGCCCCATTGCCCCAGTGGCTACCCATTAGCCCTCCGCCATGAGGAGGCAATGTTCGGAAAGTCCACATTTATTTATGTGTCTGATCCATTTGCCTAAGGAGAAAGTAAGTTCACCAGTGGGCACACGTGTCCTCCATTTGCATCTCTCAGCTTGATTGTTGGTGAACGTTGCCCAGGGAATGCAAAGTCGTGACGACCACACTTAAAACCCCTCAGCGGCGAGAGTGAGGGGGCGGCGTGCAGCTGGTCAGCTGAGCACCTGAAACAACCTCATGAAGGTTGGGAGGGCCATTCGCCCCTGGGCCACTTCAGAAACTACCTCAGCAGTCACTGTGTGTCACCCCGAGCCCCAACACTGCACTGTCCTCCTCCTTCAGAGGTCATGAGGAGGACCATGTCACCCCTAACCCCAACACTGTACTCTCCTCCTCCTTCAGAGGTCATGAGGAGGACCACACTCACCCGATTGTCCTGGAAATGGCTCATCCAATGAGGCTGGTCACTCTCCCCCTTAGCCATGCTAGACCAGGGAGATGAGAGCCGTGCTCATGCTCAAGCAGCACATTTTTTCATAGGACAGCGGTCTCTCGAGTCTGCATCCACCTCTGAGTTAGTTGTGGATGCCTTATGGACCTGACTACATCTTACAGGATCCTGTTCTGCCAAGTCTTTTCTTTCTGTCATCAGAGAGGCTTTGCGCCTGGCCTGCCCTGAGAGTTCCTTGTGCAGCATGATCTGGGCTGAACTGAACACCTTTCTTCTCTTTCCTCTCCTTAGGCAAATTATAAAACCATCAGGACTACTCAGGAAATACCGAATTAACAGTTTGTTAAGGTTTTTTGGCTAATTTATTATTATTGCCTGTTTTCTTTTCAAGTCTCTCGTTGGCACAGAAGACCTGTTGGGTGTCGGGCTGTGAGAGTCTCACCACCCAGCCATCTGGCTCACATCTGTGGCTCCAGGATCAGCAGATCTGCTCACCCACTGCATGCTGGGAGGAGAGAAGCCTTCCTTCTGTGGATCTAATCTTAGCAGAAGGAAGTCAATAGTCGCTTGGCCACATCAACTGTGCTAACTTTAATCTGCTGCTGAAGAGGCTATGCACACAGTAATGTTCGTTTATTTTTTTTTTAAGAGAGTCTTTCACTATCAAACATATTGTGGCTCGCTTGTGTTCTTGATACACCTGTGGAACGCTCTTATGACAGCCCTATGAAGTATGAACCATGATTGTTCCCATTGAGCACAAGGGAAAAAAAAAAAAAAAAGCATGATGAGGCTCCACAAATCGGCCAGATTTACACAGCTGTAAAACAAGCTAGAATTTAAGCCCAGGAAACTCTTAACAGCCATTCTGACTTTCCAAGCTGTTTTTCCCTGAGCGGTTTCCTATTCATCCCAGACTGCATGTGCCCCTGAATTCGAGGAGTCCAAGGCCTGCTGTATGACCTGGGAAAGAGTGTCAAGACCTCCCGAGAGCTGCTTTCCTGTACACACTGTGTAGTCAGGGAAGCAGCAGGTCATGCCTAACGTGAAATTTTAACCAAGTAAGAAAACCGAAAACCCTGCAAAACAAGGGGAAACATTTGTAAATCGCATGTTTGACAAATGATTTGCATGTTGAATCTATGAGCAATGCTTATTGTTATGTCAATATATGAGCATTTGCCTGTCAATAACAGACAATATAGGCTAAGGCTTCAGGTGTGTACCTCTCTAGAGAAGGCATGCGTGTGGCCAGCCCACGTAGATGATTTACAATCAAACAATCCTGTTTCAAGGTCACAGGCCTCCTGCGCAGGGAATGTGAAATAGTGAAGCCAGCAGGAAACTCTCAACAAGTTCGCAGAACTGTGAGCTTGGCAACCTCCACACAGACTCGGTCTACGCAGCAGCGAGTTCCACTTGGAGGTTGGAGAGCTGAAGACAGGGACATGAATATTCATAATGCTCGCAGTGGACAAAAGTGTCTATCAAGTCCCTAGCAATATTCAGGAAAAGGCCCAGCACATAGACATAATGAAATATTGTTCGGTCATAAAATGAAAACTGTGGCTGTCCATGCAACAACACAGATGAACCTTGGAAACAGAATTCTGTTTGCCAGAAACTGTATGGAAAATAATTATACATTCTAAGAGTCCATGCAGTGACATACACAGATTAAACTATTAGAGACAGAGAGACAGAAAACAAATCTGTGGTTTCATGAGAATTTCAGAGTGTTTGATTCGTGAGTATAGAATTTTCTTCTGGGGAGATGAAAATGTTTTGGAACTGGCTAGAAGAGGTGTGCAATATTGTGAAAGTGCAAAATATCACTAAATTTTCACTTTGAAATGGCTCATTTTATATTATGTAAATTTCATCTCAATTAAGAGAAACAGCAAGATACAGTTGAGTCAAATCCAAAAGGAAATCCAAGAAATGTTAAACATTACAAATGCAAAACAAATAAAGTCTCCAACTACCAATATATTAGAAATTTGAAGACTGAGAAAAATTTATTAACTGTGAGACCTGAGTCCCCTGGCCCAGAAAGGACTTAGTCACATTCAGGAGTTTTTGAGACTGTAGGCCTCATGTGGATTTGAGGGCCTCATGTGCCCTCAAATCCCTGTACAGCATTTTGGCTGAGAGCATGTTCTCCTGTGGGGCACAGCTTTGCTTGGGAGCTCACAGTGCCTGACACCATTTTAAATTCTAAATGTACATGTAATAGCAATTGATGGAAAAAAGAAGCAATGAATTCGAAAGAGGACAGGGAGAGTGACATGGGAGGTGTTGGAGGGAGGAAAGGAAAGCGACAGTATTGTCATTAAAATACAATCTTCAAACAGACAGACAAACACACACACAAAGACTGCCTTGAGTCCCAGACAAACTTCGGACTCTTAAACTGTGTTGAGACTGACAGACTATGGGGACTTTTGACATCGGACCCAGCGTGTTTTGCATTTGACTATGTCTACAAGCTTATAGGGGCCAGTGAATGGAATGTGATGTGTTGGATGAAAATGATCTCCGTAGGACTGGAGAGATGGCTCAACCATTGAAGGCTAGGCTCACAACCAAAAATATAAGAGAATGGCTCCCATAGGCTCATACATCTGAATGCTTGGTCTTTACTTGGTTCAACTGTTTGGGAAGGAAGAGGAGGTGTGGTCTTGTTGGGGGAAGTGTGTCACTGAGGACAGACTTTGTGGTTTCAAAGGCCCATTTTATTCCCAGTTAGCTCTCTCTGTCTCAAGATGCTTATTGTCTCAAGATGTGAGTTCTCAACTCCTGTGTCAGCTCCATCACTGCCTGCGACCATGCAGTTTCATTCTGAAACTGAGCTCCCAATTCAACATTTTCTCAATATTTTCTTTTATAAGGTGCCTTGGTTGTGTTGTTTTGTCATGGCAATAGAAAGTAATGACACAGATGTGTAGGATAACTGCAAAATAGGAACATGGCCTGGGAAATTAATATTCTTTTCTGGAAATAAAAATTAGGTGTTGAAAGTGAGGGTGTGATGAAGCAACTGAACTAGCTGAACTGAACTGGCTCCATGCGTGGAAAGGTGAAGGTTTGTGTGGCAAGGGTCAAAGCTGCCATGGCTATCTCCTGGGGGCAGAGAGAAGTTGAAAGCCTTTGGGGCATCCAAAGCTGAGACTTTTGGGAGGCATGCATTTGCCTCTTGGGAGGCAGGGAGGATAGCAAAGAGAGGTGAAAAGTCTTACTGCTTTTCTGCAGAGCGGGGGAAGGTGTGCGAGCCTGGGAGCTAGCGTGGGACTTTGGTGTGTGTTAAGGTGTGTGCTAATACGGAATGAGAGGCCCCATTGGGCAGACATAGGCGGAAGTAAGGGAAGGGGCGCCCTTTCTGGCAGACAGAGGCCAGTTTTGGAAGTTTCTGAGGAAAGCTGAGTCCTTCACAGTCCTCCTGTTTACCCTCAGAGTCCAGCCACACTGGGCCCAGACCGTCATTTGGAACATTGTCAGTGACACTGCTATTCTGGGGCCTGAAGGTTGGGATCTAACAAGGGTATATGGGTATCTCGGTTGTTTGGGATTTTAATAAGAAACATCCTGAGCTGGGCTATAGAGACAGATGGCTCAGTGGGTAAAGTGCCTGCTGTATACGTGTGAGGTCTTGAGTTAGAATCACCAGAACCATAGGGTCAATCACATCCATAAGCTGGTGCCTATATGAAGGAAGGGTGGGTGGAGAAAAGAAGATGTCCAAACGCTCTTGAGTGTCTAGCCAGGAATAAACAGAAGCAGAGTACCAGGCCCTGTATCAAACAATGTAGATGATAAGGACCAAGAGTTGAGGTTGTCTCTGACCTTCGTAAACATACTGTGGCAATGTGTGTCTACACTGACAAACATACACACATTACACACACACACAGAAGAAAGAGAGGGGGAGAGAGAGACAGAGAGACAGAGACAGAGATTGGAAACTGGAAACTGTGAATTGTAAGATATTGTTCAAGTCAGCACACCTCGAGGACCTGGTTCCTGCCTCACAAATGTTTGTTATTCCAACACGGGCTCCTGGAGTGTCGGGAAGGGGTGGAATCTGTGCAAGGCTTCTGTCACATGGACACCAAATCCATCCATGGGCCACTTCACTCTCGAAACCTAATTGTATCCTAATACTATCACTGATGGGTAGGGGATCAGCAAATGGATTTGGGGAGATAGCCGGCTCTCAGCCCTGAAGCTTAGGCATGTACCAGGACGCAGAGCTCAGAGGTCTAGCGGTTCCTGCAAGGCAGGTATGCCGCCTGTGACTCTGCATTGTGATGGATATTCTTGCCCAGCTGAAGCTGGCTCTTGTCTGTTGAGTTAGAGTTTTCATGGCATGAGTTATCCTTGGGATAAGTCTCAGAGGCCTTAGGGTAGAAGTGGGTCTCCTGTGTTCTCCTGAGGATCTCCTGTGGGTCTCCTGAGGGTCTCCTGTGGGTCTCCCGTGGGTCTCCCGTGGGTCTCCTTGCCCATTTCCATAGGCTGTGAGGCTGAGAACAACAGGCATTTACAGACTCAACTCTAAGACCAGAAGTCCGTAGAGAAGCCGTGGGTGGGCTGTGCTTCCTCTCGAAGGTTCCGGGAAGCACTTTTCCTGTCTGCCTCTGCTTCTGGATTTCCAGGCCATCTGGGCTGGGGACAGCACTATTCTGTTCTGTGTTTGTTACCCTATGTCCTCTTCTCTGTTCAAATCCTGTTTTTCTTTCCAGTGATCCCTGTTTCTGGATTTATGGTCACTCAGATGATCCTTCCTGACGAGCCTTTGTTAATTTGACCTGAAAAGTCCCTTTCTCACGTATGGGCCTCTGCACATTTGAAAGTTCTGGAGGTCAGAGCGTGAACATGTCTCTTTGGGGTCTATCATTGGAATAGCTGCAGGTGGTAATGGTGTATGGAATTGGGCGGGCTCCAAGCAACTCCTGTCTAGCCCCTGAGGCCAAAGGCCCAAGAGGAGGTGCTGGCTGTGGGAACCCACCCCTGACCCATCAGGACAGGAGGCGGTTCCCAATTAGCTTCATCCGTGTCATTCCGGAAACCACACTTGGGCTTTTGCAGCTCACCCAGGTTTATAAATGTTAAAATCCTGGATTTATGACCTGGTAATAACTCTGCCAAGTGTCCCAGGACTTACACAGGGTCTGACCTGTATCCAGGAACCGCAAGGCCACGTGATCACACACCTCTGTGTCGAGGGCTGTCTGATAGCTGGGGATGAGAGCTGCCAGGCTTTTTGAGGAAGAACTACTCCCGGGAGAGGGCAACACTAAAGATGGTCCCTCCCTCCACTTTGAATTTCCCCCACACCTGATATTAACGCTCTCTCATGTCCTGGGTGCACGTGTAAGGACCTGCAGCCCTGACAGCCTCCGTAGAACAGAGGCATGAGCTATGGCCTTTCACCCTACGCTCCTAGTTACTTTTCATCCTCTTTGCCACATTCCATTTGTACAGAGCCACCTCAAGCCCACACGATTTGGGGTAGCTCTCACACGCCCTCTAGCTGTGGCTGCTTCCTTCTCCTCTGGCTGGAAATGTTCTTCTGTTGCTCATCTTTAACAGGGCCCCCTGAACTGTCCCATAAAGAGGAGCTATGGCACACTGGTCAGGTAAGATAGGAAGGTCCTGGGCCTCATGTGTGGATTCTCAAGAGTCAAAGGACACACTTCCCCCATCAGTTAGGTGTGGAGCCGGAGCAAGACAAAGCAGGCTCTAGCATGGAGTATGCTTGGTAGTTTAGCATCCCTGATGCTAATCTTCTCTCCTCAATTCAGGCTTGCAGTGGCTTGGGGCCTCCCATGAGGAGGCTGAGCCACCAGTTTTCTCGATTAAACAGCTAGTATCTCCACTGCTGAGCTGGGCTTCTGCAATTCCTGGTGAAGCAGTCTCTATCCAGCTACGAGGAAGGGCTTGCTCCCTCCCGCACTGTGATTTAATGCGGGTGCCACTAGCGTCAGGTGTGGCCATCCCAGAAACGGATGAGGGATTCGGAGAACAACTCGGAGATTTCCCTGGACGGCGCCAAGATGAGTAGATTGGCTGAGAGCAGATGCCCCTCTGTGTCACTTGGGAAGGGCTCTTCTCTGAATAACCATGAACACCCCCCAAAGTCCAGACGCTTTCCAAAGTGTTGTGAAATATTTCAGAGATCGCCCTGCAGGCTGCAAGATTGGACAAGGAGAAGCATTTCCTTGGTGTGATCACCAAGCCTGTCCTGGCTGCAATTATTAAGTAATCTCTGAAAAGTGGACTTTCAGGGTAGAAATTAAACACGGGCCAGCAGCTCTGCAAGGAAAATTGCTTTCTCGTTGGATTTCTTTTTTCCCTTAAAGTGGATGCCGCACAGCCGACCCGGCTCCTTGTGGGTATTAAGGCGGAGTGTGAGGCCATGGATTGATACACATCATTAGCATAGGCCCTGATTCCCTCTGCAAACTGCAGCATGTCAGCGTCTGCCCGGTACCAGGCCCGAGGTGGGCTTGACGGGAGGAGATATTTCATTTACATGCCCCTGTTTAAAAAGGTGGCCGTTCTGAGTGATGGAAACATGTGCCGGCTGCTCCTTACAGACCCGGTATAATATCCAGCGGATTGTGCTATTGGGAATGAATCAGGTGCCAGAGCACTGACAGAACGCCGGAACACGAGGGCCTATATTTACAGTACACTATCTCATTTTTAATAGAACTTGTCCAGGAAAGTATTCCGAGCAAGTTTCAATCGGCTGGCCTCCCTCTTGCAGCTGTGGGGATTAATATTCCAAACAGGTCTATAATTTCAGGTCTCTAGTGCAATTTTACTAACTCACTGTGCTTCCTTTCAGCCCCTCCCCCACTCCCATCACCACTTGGCTCTCTCTCCTGTCTCCTTTCCTTTTGCCTCTCCCACACCCAAAGGCCCGGAAATTGCTCCTGTCTAAATGGAGCTCTCTGGCTTCTCTGTGCCTCTAACCCAGTCCTGCTTTGGCTTTCACTTTAGCAAAAGCCACTTCTGAGACGTGAACACAGGCGTGTGCCTATTTCCCGGCACACCAGACAAGGTGGGGTGCCTTAAAAACCTCTCTATGGATGGCTTTGTTGACTCCCCTTTTATTAGTTTGTTGGGAGTAGTGAGAATCTTCAGACTGTGGGAATTTCCAGCTTGCAGATGGGGATCTTCTGTGTGGGTAACATCAGGGTAATAACAAGAATGCAGATCCCAATAATGACAGTCTTTCAACTTGGAAAATGCATAAAAATAAAGATAAACAAGGACGGGAGAATGAAAACATGGTGACTATCCGGGACAAGGCTGGGAGAACTCCCTGATAAAACGGAGCGATTTACCAAACATTTATGGGGCCTTTTAAGAACTGTGAATTTGTCAAGTGTTGTGAAGCAGCAAGCAGCAGGCAATAGAGAGAATGTCTTCAAAAAATAAAAGCATCCTGATGCTGGCCAAAAATCTGTGCAGGAGTGATTCCTGATGTTCCCCTCAGCAGTATGAATGCAGATTTGGACGCTTTTTCTCTTTGGGAATGAGCCGGGTAACTTAATGAGCTGTTCAGAATTATCAAATGCCTTTGCATTTCCCAAATACTCCCCCCCCCCCGGAAATAGCACATGAAATGACTCAGGTATCATCCTCCTCCTCCCCTAGGCACTGTCCCTACTGTGTCATTATCTGCGGTGTGATTTTCTCCGGCTCCCACTAACAGACAGCCCTCTGAGTGATGCCCGGATGCAGCAGGCACCAGTGTGGCCACACTCCCTGGAGTGGAAGGGCCCTCATCATTCACCAGTCACCCCTAATAAAGAAAATGTATGCAATTCGGACCTGTAACCCAAGCGAGGTAAACTAAATAGCACAGGGAACGTGTCCACCTGACAGTCAGAGAGAACCGCATTTGCAATTTTTGTGAGATTTGTCAGAATCGGAATGACTCAATCCAAGGAAAGGTAATGGATGTGAAAATGGGAAATGGAGCTGTTAGCCTGGGAGCTTCGTTATTTCCTTTATTTCCGTGCCTGTGGGTCTCACTCTGTAATTCAAGATGTCCCCAGGAAGGTGCTGCTCCGACCACCACTCTTCCCTTAGGCCGCCCTTTCCACACGGCGCGCATGGACAGCGCCCCCTAGGGTACGTGCCCTGCACTGCACGCTCAGGCTTGCCCTGCGCAGCAGAAGCAGCCTGCTCTGGCCAGCCCCTCTCCTTGCACTGTCCTTAAGATTTCATGTTGCGCATACAACATGCTTGTGTCCACACGTTCCCGGTTCCTTCTGCAATATGTCCTCATACCACACGCAGGCCTGCGGGTGCCCCCATAGGAAGTTCCAGGCTGTAGAGCTTGGCGCGTATTTGGGTCCAGTCTTTGTTCTTCTTACTGAGTGAGTTCACTGGAGTGAGACAGCCTCACATCTGCCATATTGTCACCACCATCAAGCAAGAAGATCTCAGTTGGGGAACAGTCCTGCGCTGCCTTCAAAAGCCCAGTCAGGACATTTCGATTTCCTGTAGGGTGATCCCCTTCCTCGCCCCTTTTAAAAATTGTTTCCACACATGTCATGACTGGGCTCTAACTCGTGGCAAGTCTCCTGCCTCCATCCACGCGCTGAGATTAACTGTGCATGTCACCACACCCAGCTGCCCACAGGTACTCAGTTTCTCAGTGTTGACCATGTGGTTTCTCATTAGGGAACAGGCTCGGCTCCACTCCCTGCCTGGTCATGACAGGCTCCGGGGCCTTCGCCGCCCCTTTCCCACCTCTTCTCTGTCTACGGGGCCAGTCAGTGATAAGGAGAGCCCCTCAAAACCTCAACAGCCAGCCCAGTGTCGGGATCACAACACAGCACCTTAGAATTTTACGGTCAGTGTTTGAAGAGAGAATTATTTATGCATTCATCCGTACAGACGACATTGAGCCGAAAGCTTCCAGGAGCTTTATTGAGTGGTCCTCCAGCCAGGTTAAGGTCACGGGCTTTCAATCCACTGACCTGGATTTTCCAGTCTCAGCGTGGCTCTGGCTGCAGAACACTGACTCGTGTTAACACATCTCACAGGAGACTGACACGGGAAACCCTAGTGCCAGTTCATTAATTTACAGTGAGTAATATAAGTGTCAAGCCACCAGATGTTTGCTGCATCCTGACCAACACTCCTCTCCCCGTAGACCAGCTGCCTGGGAAGTGAAACCACCAGAAGGCTGCTGGGGGACGACTGGCCAGAACGAGAGCCCCAGCTTGATTGCCCTGCAGCCTGGCGACATAATGAGATACACCTGCTCCGAGGGCGGGCGCCGCTCCGTCCAGGTGACGGGCACTCTGTCCCAGGCCTGGGGCTCAGATGAGTTTTGCAGTAGTCCTCCTTCCCACCCCCATAAATACTCCCCTCCCATTCTGTCTCACTTGTTGCCATAGTCTCCCTTCCCCCTTCCCCAGAAATACTTAGCACACTTCCTGAGGGCGGTGCTGTGCGTCCCCACGGGGTAGGCCTGCCATTCTGACCACCTCTTGTCTCAAGGTGGCCCTCCTCATGGCTGGGGTTCTGCTGTTCTGGGCTCTGAGCACAGTGTGTTGACTTTAAGATCTGATTCCCAGGTTCTCAAAGAGCACTCCGTGTGTCGGCCGAGGTAGGACGTACTCTCGTGTTTGTAAGGAGGCCCTCTTTGCATTCTAGGTCATTGGCTTGGTCTGTGATCACCCAATCAGTTCTCCTGCCATGAGACGGGTGAGGCAATGCCCACCTCCAGCCCCCACACGTCTTCATCTCCAGCTCTAGGGAGGTGGCACTGGGGCTGTCCTCACCCTGCTCCTGACAACTTGAAGGAAGCACTATGGCATCTGTGCCAACAGAGTCAGGTCTTTTTTTTTTTTTTTTTTTTTTTAATACAGCTGCCAGAGTTGACCTCCTCCTGTTAGAACGTCTCTGTGGAACCTGAGACAGCTGTAGAATAACTTTACCCACAAACCCAGTTCCTGGGGGCTCCCACTCACTCTCATTGCACTGGGTCATCCTTGGCAGTGGTGAAGATTTGACCAGGGGCAGCAGACATACATTCCTCCGCTGACCTGGGGAGCACTCATGAACACCCCAGCACACACAGGTGTTATTTGGTTAGGAGACAGCAGCCATGAAAAAACAAATTAAAAAAGCACATGAGTGCATAGGCAAGACTTCGAAAATAACATCAGCCAGCAACGTCCTCTAACTCACTAGCTTAGCAGTATAAATCAGCTTCATTCACAGTAAATCCCAGATCAGGTCTCTAGACCCACTGGAGAACATGCTTTGACCTCGGCAGCCTCCTCGACGGAAGGGTTCAAGGTGGTTAGATACCACGACTGTTACACGTGGCTCACTTCTCAGAAGGCCTTCTGAGGGGTGCTGGAGATTTGACAGCATCAGGAATCAGGTACTCAGGCTGGCAGGTGCTTCCATGATGGCTGGATGGCCTAATGGTCCCCAAACCAAGACTTTGCAAGCACCGCCTTCCTCTACAGACAGCTCTGCTGCTTGCGCATGGTTGGCTCTGTGCCCTGGAGCCTGTTTCGGTCCGCCCAGTGTTGGATTGGAGTTTACCTACTTTCTATTCATCTTGCGGAAAGTGCATCCCAGATAAAGAATTAACTGTGCTAACAGCGGTGTGGAGTACGGACGGAGGGGTTCAGACCCCTAGCCGGAAGCAGGAGCAGGAGTTGTTCCTGTGTAATTAGCATATCGCACTGTAATGCTAAGCCAGTCTTTCGGGTACCTGGCTGCTTTCACCTGGCTGTCGGTACTCACCACAGGCTGAAGAGGGCCTCGGGTCTGCCATGGGGGCATGCCAGTGTGCTGTAATACCTTGCGAGCTCTGCGAGTGCATCTCTCATTAACTGAAGAGACAGCTGCTACCCTTAAAGAAGCCACGATGGTGTAATGACATGCATGGGTTTGCTAATTTCAGCGTCTCCTTCCTTTCCCTGAGAGCATGCTCTTGGAAGAGGCACCCTTGAGGGCAGCGGGAAGGTGCTCAACTCCACTCTCAGTTGAGATCCGCTCCCACTGCCCCCAAAGCCACCAGGGTCTGCAGCCCATCCCCGGATGAATGGCAGGTGGCTACTTGCTTTCCCCAGGTGGCCCTGTCCTGTCTCCTGCTGTGGAAGAACACCAGGTCCTTTCAGTTTCATCTCTGCCAGGAATCAGTGGAGAGCTCAGAAAGGGACTGTCCTGTGCCTCCTGCCCTTGTGCTGAGGGAGGGCAGGAGCAGCTCAGTAGGGTGATTTAACACTGTGTTTTCCTAAGACCAAACCAAAATAATCTATGGAACATGGCTAAGACTCATCCGAACTTGAGGTGCACAGACCACATTTATCTCTGTTTTCATTTTGCTTTTAAGTGGAATTCTAAATTTGAAATATTACAGAACAAGATGCCTTTCAAATTGATAATAGTAAAAACGATCTTGCTCAACAGGCTCAAAATGTTGGGATAACTACATAGAAGGAAATAAACCAGACTTACCTTGAAGCTGAGGAACAAACATTACCAGGGAGATCAGGCAGGAAGAGTAAGATGCCTGTAAATAGGGAGATACAGGTGTGTGGTGGGGGAGGGGATGCAGGTGTGTGGTGGGGGAGGGGATACAGGTGTGTGGTGGGGGAGGGGATACAGG
>NW_026596962.1:1471508-1472600 GCF_907164565.1 Psammomys obesus
GTGGTGGGGGAGGGGATACAGGTGTGTGGTGGGGGAGGGGATACAGGGTGTGGTGGGGGAGGGGAAAGGAAGCTCAGAAATCAAGTCTGCAATTGTTCAGCCACTTTGCAAGCCCACATCAGTCCTGTCTTTCAGGAAGTTGGCCATTATTTCCCCTCAGAGTGAACTTCATCTGCTGTTTTCCTCCTCTCTTGGAAGCCAAACCTTGGAGCAGCATTTGCAAGTTGCCAGCAGGGAAATCCTTGATCTTAACCCTATTGAGATTGTCAAAGGATCGAGGCTCTATGAAGTTAATGTTCTCAGAGACTGCAGATATACAAAGAGCACTCCCCCTGAACAACACTTTTTTTTTTAAGAGAGAGAATTCTTCAGCTCTCCGGGTGAAATGGAACCCACCCACAGCTCTACTTGTGCTTTAAATGTCTATTCTGTTTCTTTTCTTTTTGCTGCTTCTCCAAATTGTGAGACATTTGGCTGAAAGCCTGTCTATTTTAACCGGGGTTCTCCAGGGTTGTGCTTCCCCAGCAGCACTGTTCCCAAGAGAAAGCATCTTTGCTGAGGGTTCTTAGGAGCTAGCTGATTTCATCCCTCACAAGCTGCAATCTGAAGGTGGAGTTCTGCACACCGCTCGGCACACACCGCCCGGCACACGCAGCCCGGCACCCACAGCTCGGCACCCACCGCCCGGCACCCACCATGCACACCATGCCCCGTCTGGCACAGCTGCTGCCTGAGTTTTAACTGAGCTTGTTACCATGATCTTCCTTTAAAAGTCACATTGTCACCTGGCAATACCCTGAGACCTGGAAGTGAGGCGCGCTGGAGGAAACAGCTGACTATACCTCAGGGGGGAATGATGCCGTCCTTCTCTGCCACCTTCCCACACCCACAGAGTGTTCTCGGGGGTGGGGTCTAAAATAAAGGAAACAGTAATAAAGCTCTTGCTTTTCTTCAAGGTTTCCTGTAAACGTCTGTCTTTTCAGCAGCAGCACAGAAGTTGAGGAGTATGTTTGAGTACATGCGTATTTCAAAACTATGATGGCAGTAACTCAGGCTTCTTTGCTTCACCTTTATGGAAGAGGTTTGTCTAGG
>NW_026596962.1:1473000-1479075 GCF_907164565.1 Psammomys obesus
CACACACACACACACACACACACACACACACGTAGCACAGGACATGTGTGAATCTGAGATCAGACCATGGTCTCCTTGAGCTTCAAGGTCATGACCTTAGGGTCTGAATGAAGTCTCAGAGCTTTGGCAGGGACCTGGGAGCTGTGCTGGGGAAGCACTTGAGGATCCGCTCCCTGGGGAGCGGCTTGGCCCTCGGAGGGCTGTCTGCTCACGCCATCTGACCTCGGTGTGTCACAGCCTCAGCAGACAACGCGTGGCTGGTTTTCAGTTGTGGCTCATCTTCTGAGGACATGATGCGATCTCTGCAGTGGCTTTGCTGTTAGTGAAGCGAGGCCCAGAGCTGGTGCCCAGTATTCGAGCAGCCCCTGACACTGGGTTCCCTCTTCATGCACGGTCTCGGTTATTAGGCTGACCATTTTTCTGAGGTCAACCTCTTTTTAGTGTGTGTACCTACTATGTGTAACACAAAACACACTAAGGTTATACACTGAACCTCAACTTAGAAGTATTGTAATTATTAAGATAAAATTTTGGGGCTGGAGACGGCTCCATGCTTCTGAGCTCATACTGCTTGTACAGAGGACCCGTGCTCTGTCCACAGCACCCACATCAGTCAGCTCTCAACCTGCATCCTTGGCACAAAGAATCCTACAAGCTCTTACTCCATGGGTACTTACATTCACAGGCACATACCCAGACACACACACACACACACACACACACACACACACACACACACACACACATTGCACATAGTTAAAAAAAATAAAAGCAAATCTTTAAAAAAACCTTTTCCAACTCTTAGTTTGATTTTTACACCATGAAAAGATAGGAAAGAGAAATTATAGGAGAGAAAAAAGTTAGGGAGATTATCCCCTGTTGGTTGACAGTCACCATTCCTGAGCCATGGTAACTCATCTAGCCTCAAATCTCCCAGGATTTTTAGGAAGACAATATCCATATTTTTAGTTCTGACATCACTTACTTTTTCTGTCTGTCAGGATTATAAGAAGGGCTCGAAAAACAATAAACTAGCAACAGCTGATACTCTCTCTCTTCACCAGTTATTTGTTGGGCCCTTTTATTAGGACCATTATATTCTGGCTACTCACAACCCAAAGAAACAGAACATGAAGTCACATCTCTCGGGGATCTGGTAGGCAAACCTATGCCAGGGCTCTGCCGAGCACTGAGAACTGAGGGTGTCTGATCCTCCATCCCTCATGTACGTCACTGGCAAGGGGCTTCTTATTCTACATATGGTGGCTGAGTACGCCGGCATTTAGAGAGACAAAGGGTGGCACCCAGGCCTCACTGGCAGATGCTGATGTCCTGTCACACTGACTGACTCCCAGATTCATTTGTTGTCCATCTCTGTAGGTGAGCCCTTTTGAATTCCCTCGTTATCCTATTGCCTCATTGCTGTATCTTTAATCCCTGTCCCAAATTCGCTGCAGGCCAGTGACTAAGAATGTGTCTGTACTTTCCTTCCAAACTCACTCTTGAACTCTTCCATGAGTGTGGCATGGCAGCCAGCATAGCAATGCATATAGGAAATGGGTTGGCCCACTTCTGGATATTCATAAGGAAGCAAAGTAGAGCAACAAGTAAGACGTGGTAGCCTGATCAGAGTTGAATGGGATGTGTACACGGCTCTAGGAACTTGAGGGAGCTGTGGTCACCCAGGCACCTTGGCTCCCAAGACCAGTGCCTGCCTAGGCCATCAGCATAGGATCTTCTCTTCTTCCAAGAGCCTAGGATGGATGTCACATCCCAGAAATGCTCAAAAAACTGTTGTGAATAGAATAAGCAACCTTGGAATTGCCTGATTTTTCATGATTTTTCCTCCTTTCTATTTTGATGCTCTTAAAAATCATCCCTGGTGCCTGGTGTTCCTTTCTTCACTTTTTTTTTTTTTTTTACTTAGTGGTGTATATTAGTTCAAATCATGATTGTGTTGCCACAATTCTCCAACAGTTACCTAGTCAAAGTAGTCCGTGATTGGCCAGTTAAGGTCTATGTGGGAGGTTTATTCTCTCTACCGTAAACCCAGTAGGAAAGTACAAGTGTTCAGACTATTTGGTGGCCAGCTGCAGGGTGAGGACCGAGCTCAGGGCTAATTCTGCCAATGTGACTCTGCAACTTGGAGTGGCCATGCCACTTGAGATAAGAGTGATGTTTTCTAAGGATGCTATATAAATGACTGGTAGGTCACTGGTGGATATATGCCACACAGCTTTGCTACACATACAAGATCTGTTGGCGTAAGAAAGAAGCACGAGGGATGAGAGGCAGTGTCTGGCTTTACTGCAGTGGATCCCACATTTAGACTGCAGGCTGACAGGAGTGATGTATGTTTTCTAGGAAAAATACAAGTCCCTTGAGGGCCCCCTGTCCAGATCCTTAGGGACAGAGTCTGTACACAGTTTTATGTGATTACTGGTTAATCTTAAGGCATGCTGAAGGAGAACCTTGTCCTTTTCCAGGAAGATAGTTTAGCCATAGGGGAGTTTTTGGAGACGACTCATTACATGGGATGTCTGGGAATGGGAAATGAGCCACACAGCTGAAAGATTTGATAAAGACAGACAAATAGGATTATAAACAAGACAGATGTCCTTCAGCATGTAAATGGGTCTTCGTGTGGGGGTTTGCCTCTAGATAAGGGGAGAATGTTCGCAGCCTTCATGGTTGTAAAGAGCTGCTACTAAACTGTGGACTGAAGCTTAGTCACCAAGTATTTCCAGTGCCACAGTGCAACAAAGATTTTGACCTAGTGAAGGTTTTCTTTCATGTCATAGGCTATACTGCCTCTGATCAAAATGCCTCTGGATAATGTCCCTGCCTGCGAGAACTTTAAAAATAATGTCTTTCAGCACAGAAATCGGGCTCCAACAATGAAGCCACCTGGCATTCATTCTCTTGGGGCACTGTGGTACTCTCAACCTTCCCAGCCCAACACTAATCTGTCCACGTGACCCATCACCCCCAAGGCAGGGTAGCCCAACAGGCCAAGACACAGCCTAGTGATTGGCTAGACTCCACTATCTGGGTGGAACTTGAGAGAACCAGAGGGGACCTGGCCATGGGTGACAGGACAGATGAAGGGGTGGATGCGGCCCCAGTGTCGGGTGACAGCAGCTCTTAGAGGCGCACCCCTGTTAGGGCGCATCACTTCTCCCACTCAGTTGCCTTTCTTTGGCCTGGGACATTTGCTTAAGGTTTTCCTGGGCCGTGTCTGCCCTGGCCAGTGGCAGCAGCCCAGACTTGGTAGATCTGCTTTGGAACTCCATGAGAAAGTGGTTTGAATGTGTATCTCCTCCTTTCAGAAGATTCCTGTCACTAATCTAATTTCCTATATCATCTGCCAGTCTCCTGAGTACTGTTGCTTCTGTAAGTTCTCAAACAAAAGGAACTCATATGAAATGCTTCTGAGTCTGTGTTGGCTGGCTGGTTGGCTGGTTGGCTGGTTAGTTGGTTGGCTGGCTGGCTGGCTGGCTGGTTAGTTGGTTGGCTGGCTGGTTAGCTGGTTGGCTGGTTGGTTGGCTAGCTGGTTGGCTGACTGGCTGGTTGGTTAGTTGGTTGGCTGGCTGGCTGGCTGGTTGGTTAGTTGGTTGGCTGGCTGACTGGCTGGTTGGCTACTTGGTTGACTATTGGTTGGCTAGCTGATTGATTTGGGATTTTGTTAGCTGTTTGGTTTCCCTTGAGAAAAATCTTTCCAGGCAGAGGTTGCCTAATGTGCTAATGTTAATTTCCCTGCCTAGGCTTGGGTTCTGCCTTCCTTGAGACCCCAGTATTTCATATTTCTGAGAAGCTGTCTGTGAACTCCTTCCTGGGCCACAGGGCCTGTAATCTGCATGGCGAGCCCATGTGCCGCTATGCCCGTTCTGTGTAAAGCTCTTCATTTTAGGTTTTATAACCAGTGTAGATGTTTTTAAGCGGCAATTTCCTCCCAAAGAATTTGTTTGAGAGGTATATTTTAAATTCTGTAGTTGTAAACAAGTACTTCAAACAAGTCTGATGAAGAATATCCAGCACCTTGTATGTACACCGTGGAAGTAGGAGTTCCTGTAAGTAACAGGCCCCAGGTTTTGCATGGATGATGAGGGTGAGCCTCTATGGGATGGGAGACCTCTGTCTATATCATAGTTCTTCCCTGCCTTGTTCTCATTATGAGAGACACTCACTTGTGTTCAGCCAATTGCTGGAGAGCCTTTTCAGAAGTCTAGAATCACAACCATAGCCCTCATGAGGAAAGAGGACTAATCCCCCCCCCCCCCCAGAGAGTTTCTCTGTGTAGCCTTGGCTGTCCTGGACTTGTGTTGTAGACCAGGCTGGCTCATGCTTCTCTGAGGGCTAGGATTACAGGTGTGCACCGTCATGCCCAGCTGAGGAGTAATTTCTTAACTGTCTCTACTTCTCTGGTCTAATGCAATGACTCCCGAACCCTGCCAGGCCACATTACAGATTTTCATGTTTGTTTGTTTTTTTGGGGGGTGGGGGTGGGGGAGAACTTGGCTGTTTCACATTTGTTAGTGAATTTCACATTTGAAATGGCTGAGCTTAATCCTCTATTTTTGATAAAAGTTTAGCAAGACTGTGAATGGACTAAAATGAACAACACTGTTTTAGCATCGAGATCCTTCTGAATTTAAAGCCTAATGTGCACCTTGGAACACTGGAAATCCACTTAGGTTTTCTAGAAACAAGCAAGTAAGCAAACAAACAGCAAAACAAAGCCTTCGGCATCATTGCATATCTTATAACCAAACAGGGTTGGAGAGATGGCTCAGCAGTTAAGAGTACTGGCTGCTCTTCCACGGGTGCTGAGTTCAGTTCCCAGCACTCACATGGAAGCTCACACCTGCCTATAACTGTAGTTCCATGGGGTCCAATGCCCTCCTCTGGTGTGCAGCTGTGCATGCAGACAAAACATTCTTGTACATACATACAGAAATAAAGATTTAAATATATTAAACAACAACAGAAGCAAAGCAGAGAAAGTTTCAGTTTTTTTGTTCATTTGTTTTTGTTTTGTTTTTTGAGACAGGGTTTCTCTGTGTAGCCTTGGCTGTCCTGGAGTCACTTTGTAGATCAGGATGGATTTGAACTCACAGCTATCAGCCTGCCTCTGCCTCCTGAGTGCTGGGATTAAAGTAGTATGCCAGTGCACCCAGCTCTGTTACTATTTAATACTATTCAGTATTACATGCCTTAAAAACCCAGATGCCTTAAATAGAAATACCCAAGCCCCCACACTTAATGACTTTCAAGATTCCTAACTTCAGACTATAATGTTCTATTTCATTGTTAAAATTAAAGCTATAAACATTGTTAATTATGATTATATATCAAATACTACTCACCTCACAACGCACATTAATTTTATGGCTGATGTCATGGCTGGTATTTGGAGCACACTCATATTTAGAAGTTTCCGCATATCTGTCTTTATCTGAGGGTGAGATTGGACAGTGTAGTACACAGATAAATAGGTTGGATGTTTGGTCAATACTGGGTTATTTGTGTATCTCATTGTTTGTGTTAGAACCCCATTTCATCTTTCTTTATTGTACTGCTGAGGGAATATAATGCAAAATCCAATGTCACAGGCAAGGGGAGGCGACACAGAGTGAGGAGCTTCCTGTGGGTTCCCAGGCTAGTGCTAAATAACACCAACCATGATAATAATAACCCCAGGAACTGCTAGTATTTCTAACTGCTCTAAGAATGGCAGCGGTATGGTGCAAGCTGTCCAGACGCGTCACTTTGTTTACTGGCACAAGAACTGAGGTGTGAGATACTGTGGGTCCCTTAGAATGAAGGTCAGTGAAGACAGGGAGTCTGCCTTCTTGCTGCTCTCCAGGGCAGCAACGTCCAGAGGCTACTGCAAAGCAGAGGCTCTGACATGGATGGTGCCTCGTTTGATGGGCTATTGAGGGGCTGACAGAAACTGTGGAGTTAGACTCCAGCCGGCAGGAGTGGGTTTTTTGGCAGCAGATCCTTACCTACCTTTCTTTCTTTCTTTCTTTCTTTCTTTCTTTCTTTCTTTCTTTCTTTCTTTCTTTCTTTCTT
>NW_026596962.1:1479085-1603505 GCF_907164565.1 Psammomys obesus
CTTTCTTTCTTTCTTTCTTTCTTTCTTTCTTTCTTTCTTTCTTTCTTCCTCTCCCTCCCTTCCTCCTGCCCTCCCACTCCTCTTTCCCTCTTCTCTCTCTCCTGGTGCATTCTTTCTGACATGAGGTGAGCTGTTTTTTTCTGTGCCACATGTTCTCTGACATGACGTTCCGTCTCGCCAAGACCGGCAGAGGCAGGCCACGTGACTGTTGACTGCAGGCTGAGAACTGTGAGCCAAAGCACAGCTTCCCTCTTGTAAGCTGACCTTCTCGGGTGTTTTGTCATAGCAGCAAGCACTGACTATCACATCACCTTACAGGAAAGGCTCTTTAGAGAATGCCTGTGCAGACAACAGAGTTAAGTCAGGGAGGCTACTGACCCCCAGAGAGTCTTAGTCTAGTCAGGGCTCTGCGGGAGGGGATGTCTGCATTACCTCCTCTGACTCAACAGGCTAGGACTTTAAGTGCTACATATTTTCTGCCTGCAATAGCAGCGCCAAGGCTTAAACAGGGTGGGGGGAAGGGACAGCGTGGCTCTGAGAACTTCCAGGCTTGTTTATGTCTAGATCAAAGTTTTCCGTCTGGCAGCAGTTTTAAGAACCGCGCTGAAGAGCAACAGCAGTGGCCCGGCCGCACCTCTCAGCCACACTGCTTGAGTGAACAAATGTGCAGTCAGGGCTCAGGGACCGAATGCTAAGTGGCCTTCAAAGGTTCCCACGGTGGTGCCTTTGGCAGATATTGTGGTTCCTTAAGAGATGGGGTCTTGCAGAAGGTCTTTAGGTCATGCAGGGTCTATCTCAAAGGAACCTGGGGACTTACCTGCCTTCTCTCTCTCTGTGTCTGTCTTTCCATCCTCTAACGGTGTGACTGATCACATATATTTCTGCCATTGCCCAAATGCTACCCTCAGAGAAGCCAACCAATATCCCTTCTGCCAGATTTGGATATTGGGCTTCTGAAGTTACACGCTGACTACACCTTTCTCAGTCTGTAAGTCAGCTGTCCTGCGCATGCCAGTGCTGTAACATGGAAGGGCAGATGCACACAGAGCTAGCCAGCGACGGTGGTGCACGCAGGTGTCTTCCCAGGGAAGGGTAAGGGCGCATTCGCCTTCATTCAGACAGGGCCTCTGCTCAGCAGTGAGCCCTTCCCTGGCAGCCCCACCACCCTGGATGAGTTCAGTATGAGAATCTGCTCTCTTTGGGACTTTTCAATTAGCACACCTGTTTTTGCTGGGGCTGAGGGTGGATCACAGCGCTGTAGGAAGTATCTGAAGAAGCTGTAGCTTTAGAGATTGTTAGACCCCCCCCTTTTCCCAGCCAAAGCATTGGCATAAACTAGGGGAACACAGTGTGCAGAAGCAAAGGCAGCATCCTCTGATTGGTGCTGAGTCTCCGACTGAACATGTCCAATCCTCTGTGTTTGCACTTACCTCCGAGCTTCAAGCCCTTCCAGAAAATTCACTTTATTGCTTGTACATGTGGGATATTTTCGGTCCAACTTGAAGAGCCTTAAGTCTGCTAATATTTTTTTGTCTACAAGAAAATCCCTAGTTCTTACTTTAGTTTACTTGGTACTTCGGAATGAAATGTTCCTTAAATCCCTCACTCATACGTTCCTTGAAACTGGTGATCAGGGGCATCTCCCTGCCTTTCCTCGCCCCTTCTCAGGGCCTTCCCATGATGCTTACAGCCTTGTGGGTCAGGCTAAGGAGCCGAATAATTGTCAGGTATACAATTTCATGAAAGCAGACATTTATTCTCAGCATAGGAAGGAGTTAGCAAACAAACATGCAAGCTCAAATTCTGTATTGTCAGCTTCGATAAATATAAATTGATGTGTTTGTCATCATTTCTGAATGGATATGTACCAAATCTTAAACTTAGTAGAAGTGTTTAACATTTTCCATGCACTTATTTAAATATTTATACGAATCCTGTTCCACACACACTACTACCAAATTATAATATTTATAGGTAAAAGATGGCTTGAATTACTTTTTGAAGGAGTACATTAATTTAAACTTGAATGTGTAGTTACAATTTAACATTTTCTAGAGCAAAAATTGAAAGTATAATAAAACGATGCATTTTAATTATAACTCAAGAAAGCGTCGTGATGGTAATGTTGGATAATTATTCAAATCTATTTTAGAGATCTCCAAGTACGAGCCATGAAAAACATTTAAACACATCTCTCCCGCTCTGTACAAGAAGCGAAGCAGTTTGCAGCGTGTAAACAACACCAGCCACAGTATCTGCCCTGTGATTACACAGCAGAAGCCGGCATTTAACAGCATTTCCCAATTTATGTTCCAGAAAGGCAAGATGAAAACAAAAATCAGCTGAAGACCAGAACTTTACATTCCCCTGAAAATACACACCGATATTTAACAAGTACAAACTGGGTCATAAGAATGAGATACTGCCCCTGGAGCCCAGGGAGTCGTCAAGCGTCCAAGGAGGAGTGAGAACTAGAAACGAAAATATTTCTCTTCTGAACTTTCTGGAAGGGGCTGTACTGGGGCTTGGTGGAAGGGGAAGGGCCTGTGGAAACGTCCATACCCTCCTTGCTGTCTGTTAGTGGTTTAAACTCGAAGCGCCCACAGCTCATGTTTGAACACTGGTCCCAGCTGTGGAGCTATTTAAAGAGGCACTGAGAACATCCAGAGGTTGGCCCTACTTCCTTGGCTAGCCCCGCTCTGCTGCCTGGTGGCCACAGCGCCCACAGCCTCTGCTGGCAAACACTCAGCCACTCCTCCCTGCCTTCCCCATCCTGATGGACTGAATCCACACGCCTACACAAGTCTCAGCCCTTAATCTGCTTCTGTGTAGTGTTTTGCTACAGCAATGTGAAAAGAGCTAATATGTTCTTCTTCTTAAGCCCTGTAGGCATTGACTACAGGCTTGAACTCAGAAATGTCTTTGAAGTGAAGAACACGTGATTCCTTTCCTATAATTTTTGTCAACTTTACTGTTGCCCTTCTGTGACTTCCAACTGTCAGGGGATCTCCTAAGGGTGATTCTGAAAGGCAGTTGGCATTACATACTTTTCTTACTGCTGTGACAAAAATACCTAGCAAAAGCGACTTATAGAATGGATGGTTCATTTTGGCTCACAGTTTGAAGGGAGGCAGGCCCCATGATGGGGCAGGGTGTGAGAGCATGAGGCAGCTGACCACACTCCATATTTCGTCAGGAAGCAAAGAACAACAGATAGTGTCTGGTGCTTCACTGGCCTTGTCCTTTTTATGAAGGCCAAGACCTCAGGCATGGTGCTGTCCACATTTAAAGTGAACTTTAATTAAGTTAAAGTTCTATTAAGCTACTCTAGAAACTTTCTTCAGACATATTTAGAAGTTTGTCTTTTAGGTGACTTTTAGTTGTCTTTTAGTCAAGATCAGCCATCACACTGTGTAATGTGAGCTGCTTCAATTGAGTGTTGACGATTCTCAATTTGGCTATTGTTAATGGATAGATTTTTAATAGGTGGTTAATAAATCTTTAGCTTTTCCTAGTTGTCTTGGGTATAACCATGACAATATATTTGTTTTTCAAAGTGAATGGTGTCATTCCCAAAGAGAAAATCAGTGAAGCTGGACAGAATGGCCAGTCCCCAGCTAGTCTGCAGGTCAGTCTTCAGAGACTGAGAACTCATTTCATCAGTTGTTCCTGAAGAAGGGGGATGCTCTGGGGCCATGGCATCTCTGAGGTGTTCAGTGATGGCCCAGGAATCAAGGGGAAGCTTGATTTAGTGGGTGTTGGGAACCTGGTCTTCTGCGGGGCTGTTACCTCAAGCCCCACTAAGTCTGTTTTATTCATTAGGTAAACTCCAGATCCTGTTTGTTACATTCATGTGTGTGTGTAATCATGACCAGACTTAAACCTGGGATTAATGTGAAATAAGCACTTTTTCTTGGCAGTGGGTATATTTTTCAGTATATATTATCAAAAATTTTTCCTAGTGGGTTGCATTTTATGTGTCTCTGGAGTGTCCTACAAACTCCTACTCTTAATGGTGTGTTCATGGGGAAATTGATGTGTTATTGCACTGAGCTCCATGTGCTATTATAATGCTTTAGGGTTGTAAAACATTTTTAACCAAGTGTGTGTGTGTGTGTGTGTGTGTGTGTGTGTGTGTGTGTGTATGTGTGTGTGTGAGAGAGAGAGAGAGAACAATTTTTATTCTCTTGAAGATGACACACCTAACTAGAGTAACATAACATTACTAATTATATTGATCTAATTAATGTAATTAATCCATGGTTAGGTATAATTCTGAACATGCCATTTGTCTATGTTAACACTGTGTAAATGTGTTCTGCCTGCGGTGCCTATTTCTTTTCATACCTCAAGGACTTGGCTGCGGGAGCTGAAGAGCCTCCATTTCAGCAGCTCAGGAAAGCAGGCTGCCGGGAGACTCTGCAATGAGAACAACAGTGCCCAGCGTTTTCTTTTGCTGTACTAAAACATCGAAGGCATTTTTACTGATTGATTGATTGATTGATTGATTGATTGACTGATTGATTAAGTTATCAGTTTTTTTTTGGACAGGGTTTCTCTTGTAGTCCTGGCTATCTGCACTCACCTTGTAGACCAGGCTAGCCCCGAACTCATAAGCATCCATCTGCCTCTGCTGAGATTAAAGATGTGCACCACCACACACATGAGGAAAACTTAGTTCTTTCCCATGCATAAGACTTCCCTGTCTCCATGTAGCTTGTAGCACCTGATTTTTAACCCTCATTTTATTGCTGATGTGAAGATAATCCACAACTGTATGTACCTTTCTCATGGTCCTTGGGGAATTCATTCCAGGACCCTCCACCCCAGACCCACAAATCTGAAGATATCTGGGTCCCCCATATAGAATAGTGTGATGTTTGTAAGAAGCTCCACGACACTCTCACATACTTACAGCCGTCTCTAGAATATCCCACCTAGTCCGATGAAAATACTTGCAAACGCTGGTTGCTCCATATCCCCGAGGGACGACCTGACGAAAATGTCTGTACATGCTCCTTACACACACAGCGCTCCCTGTATATCTGAGTCCTAATTGGCTGAGTTATCATATGTAGAATCCAGAGGAATGGAAGAGCAACTGTGCACACACACTTTTGCCATACTTTTATCTATGGGGAGAAGATCTAGAATGTTTGACTATTTCAGCACATTGGGATCCTTAATTATGAAAGAAAAGGTTAATGAGAATATTACCAAGTCAGTCAAGCATCCTAACAACAAAATAACACTGATGGAGGAGTTACAGCATGCGAAACCCTGTTCAGAGTGGATCTGAGTTTGCTCTCAGGGGCTGGTGAGGTGTCTCCGTGCTTAAAGAATGTGCTGCTTTTGTAGAGGACCCCATTTGGTCCCAGCATCCATGGGGGTGGCTCACCGGCAGCTGTGATCCCAGCCTTGGGACTGAATGTTTCTGGCTTCTGTGGCATGTGTGCTCCCATGGACATGTACACGCCAGCACACACTTACACATGGTTAACAATATCTGATGATAGCAATCCCGGAAGACACACACTGTTAGCCGTCTCATTTGCAGAGGCTAGACGATTTAACTTGTCAGACTCTCAGCAGTGAGGAGGCCTCACAACTTCTGTGTGAACCAGGACAACCCTTACAGTGTCCAGATCTGGGCGTCTTCATATGTAGCCTCAAAATGAAACGTCTGCCCTTGGACTTGATACTGGCAGCTGAGACAATCGGCATGTTTTCTTAAATAAATCCCGCCAGACACTAAGGCTGTACAATTCCTCGTAGTGACACAGACAAAAAGTCCAGCCTTTTACTGCAATAATTTCCTTGTGATTATGAAGGCATCAAGGTACGGAGGTGTGTCCACAGGAAGCACTAGTCTAGAGAAAATTCAAGTTTGAACTCTTCTGTTGCTATAATGGAAGTGTCACAGATAACACTGCAGACTTGCAAGCCAGCCACCCCACCCCACCCAGGCCAGGAAGGACTGAAATTACCTTGAAGGACCATGGGAATGCCCAGCCCAAGCAGGAAGTAAACTGGGTGGGAGAGCATAGAGAAAAAGCATTCCACCTGAAGTCTCCGTCCTCTTGGACTAAGGGCATGCATAGCAGTTGGGCAGTTTCAGCTCTCACAGGTCTGTAAGGAGCAGAGACAGAAGAGTACCTCAGCTACTGGTTACTGTGTAACAACCTCCCTGCTGGCTGGTGGGTGACAGAGAGCACTCTGTACTTAGCTCATGAGCATGGCCATTCTGCTCTGAGCTATGTGCTAGACTTGCTCTTACACTAGGAATGAGTGAGTCAGGGGGTCAGCTGGAGGCAGGAGGCAGGAGGCATTCAGAGGGCTTCAGAAGTGTATCTCATAGATCCTGAACCTTCAGTGAGATGAAAAGTGCTAGTGTTTACACGTCACTGTCCAGCAGGGCTCGCCCCAGCATGGTTGTGTGACACAAGGGCTCATGGGAACTGGTGTAGGTGCTACATGGCTCTTGAGATAGGTACTCAAGTGCCATGTGACTTCTCCTCTCTGGCAAGTCACTGGCACGAGACCCTGGAAGTCTGGAAATGGACTTGGCTGTCAATAGCAAGGGTCATGAAGTATAATGGTGGTTTCGGTACAAATGATGTGGGATAGTCATCCTTGCAAATCTCCCTGAGAGTTCAGCCGAGCAACAAGCCATCCTCATCAATCAGCTGAACATGGTTTCCAGCATAAAAACTAACTGAAATCTAAGGCTCTTGCTTCTGTAGTATGTGTTTTTCTCCCACGAAGTATCACAGCATAAAGACTGTTTTCTGCTCTTCCCTTGGGAATGCTCTTCTTCCCTGTGTTTTTAAAGGCACTGAGTCCATCATCTTGCTCCTGAGGGGGGCATGACTTCTGCATGTGACATCAAACCTTGGCATTCTTACAGCCATGGAAAACTGTCTTATGGTTGGGTAGCCAACTGCCCGAGGCCTGTCAGGTCACTACTAGGCTGCTTTTGCCACAACACTTCCTGTTTGAATGGAGGAAGATGAGTGATGTGAAAGAAAGGCACCCTAGCATTGAAGAACCAAGAGAAGGGACAGGATGATGGCATGGTTGTTTGAATGAGACAGGTCTCTGTAGGCTCAGACACTTGAATGTTCATTTCCCAGTTGATGAACTATTTGGAGGTGATTAGGAGGTGTGGCCTCGTGGGAGGAGGTGTGTCACTGGGAGTGGATTTCAGGCTTTAAGAAACACAAGGTGCCAGGGCAAGGAGGCGATGAGATGCTGTTAGAGATGTGAAAGGATAAACTGGAAGGTGAAATTAAGGTGAAAACATTCTAATTGAGTCTAATTAAGGAAAGAAAACATTGTGAATATGTAATCTGTTTGTGAAGAGGTATTTCAGAGTAAAGACTGAAAGAACAAACAATACAAGTTAAATAAAAATAGACGAGAATGAATAAGGTAGCTGTGACAAAAATAAACCTGTATGGGCTGAGGATGCAGCTCTGTGGGTGGAGTGCTTGCCTGGAGAGGCGTGTATGGAAAAGCAGGATGCAGCAGCACAGTAAAAACTGACTTCGCAACTTCTCCACCGCCAAGATGGCATACATAGTGTGAGAGCAGAGGACCTGCCTGTGCTCCCCAGCACAGCACCTCCCAAACCCAGTCTGCACGTCGAGGTGGCTGTTTGCTGGAGATCCTTCTCATGACTTTCTCTCAGGCCCTTTCCTTCCCTTCGGAACTCCTCAGTCCCTGCCAGAGGCCCTCTAGATCTCCCATGTGGTACAGAGATGCAGGTAATGTGCCCGAGCTTTCCTGTATAAGACACAGTCGTGCTCAGCTCCAGTTACTCCACAGCTGCTTGTGCCAGATCTCGTCTGGTCCCAGCCAGGCCCACACATCCTGTGTTCCGGTGAGTCTACTTGACTCCAACGTAATTTCCATACCTACACCCAAACAAGGTCCCCCAAACAGGCCTGGTCAGCCCTGCCTGCATCTTCCCTAACCTCCATGGTCAGGTTAGGTGGTACATCCTGAACACCAACTCAGCCTGCTAGGCTTATATCAGATACACAATCAACACAAGAAATCCACAGCACATCTCTCATTGTAAAAACAACGTGAAAGGTCATGGCAGTATGCTGACGAAAACAAACATAACGATGAATGAATTGACTAAGATAATATAGGAGTCGAGAACCAAATTCAATAAGTAGAAATATTGAAGAGAAGTAAAGCTGAAATGAAGATGAAATTGAAAAACTCAATAGTCCAACTAGAAAACTGAAGAGAAAGCTTTACAGCTGGAAGATAAACTATCAGGATTCAAAGATAAAGTAGAGGAACTAGATCAAACAAACAAAGATATGTAAAATTCTAAAAAGCAGAGGAAAGCAAAGTCCAGGAAATGTAGGACATCATGGAAAGATCGGGTCTTCACCCTCAGGCAGAGAAGAGCGAGAAGAATCTCAGTTTCATGCCACAGGTCAGGTCTTCAGCGGGATCACAGAAGAAAACCTCCCCAAAGCAAGAAAAGACATGTGCGTACAAGTTCAAGAAGCACACAGAACCAACTAGACAAGGCCAGGAAGAAACTCTCTGTGGCATACCACACTAACTGTAAATAACAAAGAACAAGCACTGAAAGATGCAGGTGAAAGAACACAAGCCACATACAAGAGGAACCATCAGAACAACAGCTCATTGCTCAGTGCAAACCTTGACAGCCAGAAGAAGAGCCTGGTGCAATGCATTCCAGGTTGGAAATGACCCCAGATGACATCCTGGAATACTATTCAGCAAAACTATCTGCCATAGCTGAAGGAGAAACAAAAGTTTTACATAACCCAAACAGGAATCATATCCAGCCGACCAACCTGAACAAAATGTTGGAAGCAATATTTTATTGGAACAGAAGAGAGGGGCAAGCATAGCCAAGATACTATAGAAAGAAAACAAATGAAGCTATAATTAGTGAAATACAAAGTCAGAGAAAGAACACAAACAGGACATACATGCATACACATGAACACACATGCATACACACCGCAAAGAAATAGCTGCAATCAACATACGCCTTTCAATAATAACTTTAAAAATTATTGACCTTAACTGTCTAAGAAGAAGACACAAGCTGGCAGAATGGGTGAGGAAGCAATCCCCATCTTCGTGTAGTCTATAAGAAACTCCTCTTAACTTTAAAGATCACCAGTCTCTTAAAGTGAAAGTGTGCAGGAAAGTATGACAGCCCAACAAGACTAGGATGCAAGCAAGTGTCGCTATTCCAGTGCCTGACAAAATGGACTTCAAACTAAATTTAACCTAAAAAGATAAAGGACACTTCATTCTAATCAAGGGCTTCTAACCAAGAGGATATTACAATCTTATACATTTGTGCACTAAACTCTGCTGCACCCTATTTCAGAAAAAGCCTACCACTGGAATTAAAGACAAAGAGTAACATCAACCCATTAATAGCCTGTGGTTTCAATACTCCAACGTTTTCACTAGCCAGGCCACCTGGACAAAAGATAAACACAGAAGCATCAGAATTAAATGGCAATAAGCATCAAATGGATTTAACAGATACCTACAGAATATTCTACCAACATCAAAGAATATACATTCTACGCAGCAGCACACAGAAGCTTCTTTGACATAGACCATGCTCTGAGACACAAAACAAATCTTAACACAATCAGAAAGATTGACAGAACTCTATGCAACCAACTTGGCTATAATACAATAAAACTTAAAATTGACAAAAACCAAATCTCTAGAAAGTACACAAACTCATGGAGATTAAACAACTCCATGAGTGATGGATGGGTCTAAAAAGAAATACAAAAAAATATAAATTTCCTGGAACTAAATGAAAATGAAAACACAACAGAAGAAAGCTTCTGGGATATATTAAAAGCAGTCCTATGGGGGAATTTTATAGTTTTAAGTGCCTACATTAAAAAGTCAGAAAGAGCACAAGTAAATAACTTTATGATACAAGTCAAGAATTTGGAAAGAAAGAACAAACCAAGCTCAAATTTAGCAGATGGCAAGAAATAATAAAAACCAGAGCAGAAATTAGTTAAATCGAAACAAAGAAAAACAACACAAATAATCAGGAAATTTAAGAGCCCTTTCTTTGAAAAGATAAACCAGATTGACAGATCCTTGGCCCAACTAAGCAAAAGAAAGATGGAAAGCAGAAACAAACAAGGGAGCACTACAACAGACGCCAAACTTGTATTCCCTTTGTTGTTGTTGTTGTTGTTGTTTGTTTTGTTTTCTGAGGCAGGTTTTCTCTGTGTAGCCTTGGCTGTCCTGAAACTCATCTTGTACATCAGGCCTTGCACTCACAGAGATCCACCTGCGTCTGCCCCCAAGTGTTGGGACTAAAGGCTTGGGCCACAACAGCTGGCCCAAACACTTGTATTCCATGAAGCTGAAAAGTCTAAAAGAAATGGGACAAATTTGTAGATTCAGCTAAACCACCAAAGGTGAGGCAAGAATAGATGAACCTAAACTGACCCATAACAAATGAGGGCATTGAAACACTAACAAAAAGAGTGGACTTAAAAACCTAGGCTGAGATGAATTCACAGCAGAATTCTGTTAGACTTTCGGAGACTATCTCTAGCCAGTACTTCAGAAATTATTATCCAGAAAATGAAAATGGAAGCAGAACTCCAAAATACCTTCTATGAGGCCCATATTATTCTGTTACCCAAACCAGAAGTACAGAGACCCAAAACACAATAAAAGAAAAAACAAACAAACAAACAAACAAAAAACAAAGCTACAGACCAATATCCTTGATGAAAACAGATTAAAAAATCCTCAATAAAATACTTGGAAACAAAATACAGATATATTATGAATAAAAAACAAACAAAAAACAAACTAACCCACTATGAACAAATTACCTAGAGCCATAAGACAGCTGAAGGAGATCAAGGAGTTACGAATTTGAAAGGAAGAAGTCAAAGTATCTTTATTTGCAGATGATATTGTAGTATACGTAAATGACCCTAAAAATTATATCAGGAAACTCCAACAGCTGATAAACACTTTCAGCAAAATAGGAGGATGCAAAATTAACTCACAAAAATCAGTAGCCTTTCTCTATACAAACGAATGGACTGAGTAAGAAACCTGGGAATCAACACCCTTCACAATAGCCTCAAAAATATAAATTATCTTGGAGTAAGTCTAATCCAACAAGTGCAAGACTTGTATGATATAATCTTTAAGACACTGAAGAAAGAAATTTAAGACGAAATCAGAAGATGGAAAGATTGTCCATACCCATGGATCAGTAGAAATAATATAGTAAAAATAGCCATTCTACTATAAACAATTGATAGATTCAAAGAACTTCCCATCAAAACTCCACAAAAATTCTTCACAGAGCTTGAAAGGACAATTTTCAGCTTTATATGAAAACAAACAAACAAACAAACAAAAAACTCGAGGATAGCTAAAATAATCCTGACTATAAAAAAAATTCAGGAGGTATCACCATTCCTGACCTCAAATTGTACTTCGGAACTGTAGTAACAGTGTTGTATTGGCATAAAACAGGCATGTGATCAATGGAATCAAACTGAAAAGCCAGGCATAATTCCACACATATGTGGATACCTGATTTTTATTTTTAAAGAACCTAGAAATACACTGGAAAAAAAAATCATCTTCAACAAACGGTGCTGGTCAAACTGGGCAGCTGCATGTAGAAGAATTCAAATAAATCCATACCTATCACCCTGCACAAAGCTCAACTTCAAATGGATCAAAGTCCTCAACATAAACCCAGATACATTGAGTATTCTAGAAGAGAAAATGGGGAATAGCCTTGAACTCATTGGTACAGAAAAAGACTTTTTGAACAGAACACTATTAGCACAGGCCCTAAGATCAACAGGTAAATGGGACCTCATGAAACTGAGAAGGTTTATGCATGGCAAAGGATACCATCATTCAGACAAAGTGGCAGCATATGGATTGGGAAAAATTTTTATCAGCTACACATCTGATTGAGGGTGTCTCAGTTAGAGTTCTTTTGCTTTGAAGAGACACCATGACCATGGCAATTCTGATAAAGAAAAACATTTAATGGGGGCTGGCTCACACTTCGGAGATTTAGTCCTCTATCATCATGGTGATCCACAGCGTCAAGGAGAGACTGGTGTCACACTGGCTGTGGCTTGAGCATAGGAGACATCGACGCCCTCCCTACAGCGACACTCTTCCTCCAGCAAGGCTACACCCACTCCAATAAGGCCCTATTTCCTCATAGTGTCCCTCCAAATGGGCTAAGCATTCAAACACATGAGTCTAAGGTGGCCCTAACTAAGGGGCTATTATCCAAAATATATAAAGATTCCCCCCAACAAATAACCTGCTTAAAAATGAGGTACAGATCTAAACAGAATTCTCAAAGGAGGAAACTCAAATGGCTGAGAAACATTTTAAAACAATATTCAGCATCTTTAGCCATCAGAGAGACACAAATCAAGCCTACTTTGAGATTTCATCTTACACTTGTCAGTATGGCTAATACCAAGAGCACAAGTGACAGCTCATGCTGGTGAGGGTGTAGAATGAACCGAACATTCATCCATTGCTGGTGAAAGTAAAAACTTGGAACAGCTACTGCGAAACCAGTGTGGCATCTTCTCAGGCAAACAGGAATCAGTCTACCTCAAGATCACTCTTCACCATATATTCAAAGGACACTTTACCACTGAGACAGTTACTTAACCGTGTTCATTGCTACTATAGTCATAACAGCCAGATATTAGATCAAGATGCCCCTCACAGATGAATGGAATAAAGAAAATGCTTATCTTTACACAATGGAGTATTACTCAACTATTAAAAAAAATGAAACTCACAGGTAAACGAATGGACTAGAAAAAAAATCATGACGAGTAAGGTAACTGAGACCCCAAATTTCAAATATGGCATGTATTCATTCACTTATATGTGTATATGAGCTGTCAGGTCAATGACGATCAAGCTCCAATCCATAGTAGCACAGAGGTTAGGTGTAGAGTAAGGGACTAGAAGCAGATCTACCTAGGAAAGAAAACTAGAATAGACAGTATGCAGAAACAAAAGTGTGTGTGTGTGTGTGTGTGTGTGTGTGTGTGTGCGTGAGCGTGCGCTCGAGCGTGCGCGCTGAAACAGGAGAATCAAGCCAGGAGGGAGCGGGGAAGAGGAATGAAGAAGGGAATACAGGGAGAAACAGTCTATAAAGGGCCGTTTAATAAATAGTATGGAAACCTAATGCAGTAGAAGCTCCCTAAGATACACACACATATAAAAGCAATCTAAACAAAACTATTAAATAACAAGGGAAATAGTGTCCCAACTAGACATCTCGTCACCACCGAAACTTCCAGTCCTGGGAATGGGTTACATTGTTGGCCAGTGTATCCCACAGGAACCCCCAAACAACCCAGGCTGTTGCCAAGACTGTAGGTTGCTCTCTACAAACCCGTCACTAAAGACAACACCCACTCAACCCATTCAGCAATCAGAAGCTGAGCTGGTGCCTACCTAAGGCCTTCACCCCTACAAGTTACTGTTCCTGGTTCTGGAAGGTACTTTGCGCACTACCAGAAGAGAAACGTAAATACTAAGCCAGCCACAGACCCTCTGGTCCACAATGGTGTCCTGCCTGCCAGATATGCTAGTGCAATGGCAGCACAAAGCTGTGGGAGCAACCAGCCGATGTCTGATGTGACTTAGACCCGCTCCATGAGACGGCACCCATCCCAGACACTGCTTGGTGACCCAGAACCTGCGGCTGGCTAGCTCGTGGATGGGGTAACACCAAACACTGCAAACCGTTCTGCGAAAGGAGTGTAGCAGTAACATGGCTCCTAATGACATTCTGCTGTACTCAGGTCAGTGTATTCTTATTCAGCCACCATCAGAGAAGCTTCCTCCTCTGGTTGCACAAGGGGGAAGTGCAAAGATGCACAGCCAGACTATATACAGAAAACAAGAGACCTTGGAACACTTGGGTCTACAGGGCTGTCTCCATCAATCTCTCCCCACTCAAAGCTCAGGGAACCTTTCAGAAGACGAGGCAGTGAGAGCCGGACAGAGAACACCAAGAAAACAAGGCCCTCCTAATCAGCATGATGGGAGCTCACATAAACGCATAAGGACTGAGGCCCCATGCCATAGGCCTCTACAGGTTCGCACCAGATGTGGTCCCAGAGCTGGAAGGAGGAATGGACACATTTCCCTGTTCCTAACCCGGAAGCTGTATCCTACAAATGAAAATTTAGTTCTCTCCATGGAATTTTCCCTGGAAAAACAAACTTCTCTCTCTTTTCATTTCTCTCTTCCTTCCTTTATTCCTTCTTTCCTTTCTTTAAATTTTTAAAAATTTCTTAATTTCATTTTTTTTTTTTGCTTTCTCTTTTTATACCCTACAAGTCTTTTCTGTCTGTCTGTCTATCTATCTATCTTTCTCTCTCTCTCTATTTACCTATAATGGCTTCTGGTTTTATTTTTTTTTATGGTATTTGTAAGTGTGTGAACTAGTGGGTCTCTGTACCTGTAACTATTTCCTATGCCTTCACTTGGGCTCTTTTCCTTGTATTTATTTGTTTTGACCTATTTCAGTGTGTTTGTTTTCATTTTATCTTATTGTATTTTGTTATTATCCCTTAAAAGCACATTTGTTTTCTAATGAGAGACAGAAAGGGTGTGGATCTGGATGGGAGGGGATGTGGAGAGGAACTGGAGAGAGTAAAAGGAGGGGAAACTGTAATCAGGATCTATTAAATGGAAAAAAAAATCTGTTTTCAATAAAAGAAAAAAGAAAGAAAATTACTGTTAGTAAATCCTCTTTTTGGAAACTCCTGCTTGCATTCCATCTGTTTATCTCTTGAAGTAAGGTCATCTTGTCTGCTTAATCACAGTATTTGAAATGCCTTTGGTCTTAAAATTCTGTCTAACGTTGTTCCCATACAAACACCTTCATCCAATAAAAGGACACTTTATTTTAGGTGTATCAGGTACTCTTTTTCCATACATGTATATTTTATCCTTACAAATTTTGAAAAATCCTTCATTTTCTTGGCATAACACAGTCAACTGTTTAGCTTTTGTTCAAAACTGCAGAACCCAGAGGAGATGGAGACAGCGTTCATCAATGATCGGCTTTCTAGTTTGAAAAAGGAGGCCCGGGCCATACAGGGAAGCATCTTGCATTTGGAAAATAACAACTGATTGATAGAGAGATTTATATAACAATGTTTTCTTTACATAATCATATGTAGCAGCACTGAAGGTAAATGAATAGATCTTCAAAATTTTTTATCACTTCAAAACCATACCGTATGCATGTGTGTGCATAATGTGTGTGTATGTGTGCGTGTGTGCACACACATGCGCGCACCGTGGTGTGTCTGTAGAGGCCAGAGGACAACTTTATGGAGTCATTTCTTTCCTTCCACTTCATTGTGAGTTCTTGAGATGAAACTCGGGTCTTTAAGGTGTGCACAGCAAGTGCCTTTATTCTGTGAGGGTCTCTCTTGTTCCTTTTCCCCATTTTCTAAGAAGCCAACCAGACTTGTTCTTTTCCCGTCCTCCCCTAAGAGAATCTAGATAGAAAGAAGCTGGGAAGGTCTGTGTTTTGGGAGGTGGAGTATGTGTGTGTGTGGGGGTGGGGTGGGGTGTGGGTGTGGGTGGGGTAGTGTGTGTGTGTGGTGTGAGGCATGTGAGTCATTCTCAGCGTGCAGATTAGAAAGACTCAAATTGATGTGAATTGTTTGCCCAGCTTTACCTCTGATGCTCCAGAGCTGGTGGTTTGAATCTGGTGCCTTTGGCTTCTGACCCCTTCAACTACATTCTTGGTCCTAAGACTGTCTTTCTAGGGTGGTGGTCACTTCACACTCATTGCCACAGATATTCCCTGTGTGCATATGCTCATGTGTGTGTGGATGTGTGTCCGTGCATGTGGAGGCTAGCGGCTGACATGGCATGTCTTTCTCAGCCACTCTCTGCCTAATTTCATGAGACCAAGTCTCTCACTGAACCTGGAGCTCACTGGCTGAGAGAGGCTGACTGGCCGGGAGGCTCCACGATCTTCCTGTTCCCACCTCCCCAGTGCTGGGATCACATGATTTTCGTGTGGGTGCTGGAGCTAAAATTGCAGACACACAGGCGTGGTGCAAACACTTCACTTACTGAACCTTCTGCATAGCTTTGCTGTGTAATAAGTGATTCCTGTACTATCGACTGCTGTTCTTTTAGACATCTAGGCCTAGGGAGACAAAAGGGTTACTGTGGTATCTCAGCCTTAATCTCAGCGCTGGGGAGGCCAAGGCAAGAGAAACATCAAGACCTTGAAGTCAATCTGCCTATACAGGAGTTTATAGGGAGTTTCAGACTAGCCTGTTACACCACATGGTAAGACTCTGCCTCTAAAAATAAATCCCCAAACCACCAACAACAAGAGAAGAGAGAAGAAGAGCAAGGGGCTTACTGTCATGTACGTGATGTTCATTTTAGAGAGACTCACACAAACAACAGAGCAGTGCAAAGAGACAGTGAATCCTGGAAGGTGTCTATTGTCTTAATCCAGAAATGGGGCCTTGTTCTCACATAGGAAAAGGCACCATTCATTTTAGATCTGTTTTCTGTAGGTGAAAATGTGTTTCCTTAGGGGACCCCTGAGTTTACAGACCCAGTGATATCATGGGGACTGGAGTCCATCCCCCTCCCCAGAGAAAGTACCAGGACAGTTTCAGAGGGCATGGGATGAAGGTGACATCTGTGGAGGGGAGCAGGGCCCCAATAGTACCACATTAAATCTTCAGGCGGAACGAGAATGGTTGTGATTTCATGGTAAGGTGCTAGGAAAGTCGGGAAGGACTGTGGCGTGGTGGAGGCCCCATAAGCGTTGGCTGAGCTGACCTGCATGGAAAGCATTATGAATGAGGATCACGTGGGTGGTCTCACTGCCTACAGCTTAGCTCGTTACGACTTCCAGGCGGTGTCCGAGGAAGCTTCTTTTCCAATCACTAGTTACTGAGAATTTCAGAATAATAGCGAGCACCATCTGCAACGATTTTAATTGTATGGGAAGTACTTTTCTGAACTTTATATAACTCAAAATAAATGCACTTCTTCAGGAGCGTGTGTACGAACATTAGGACTTTAAAGCATCCCTCCCAAGTTAATGCAGAAAGGGACGGCGCCGCTCCTTCTGACTGTGTGAAGGGACCATGTGGAAGACAATGGCACCTTCCAAAACAGCTGTATCCAGACAGAAAATAACCGAGCAAGCCCACGTTGTGACAGCATTTACATTATCAGCTCTGTGGGCTTTACCCAGTCAGGTAAATGTTTACTGTCAAATCCGGCATCTTTCCAAGCAGTTGAAAGTAAATCGAGTAGAATTCCGACATTTTCCTATCACTTCAAAGCCATTCACGATGTCCCTGTGCAGGCACGACTTATGTGGGTGGGTGGGTTCCATGTGTGCCTGCAGAGGCCAGAGGACAATAGAGTCAGTCTGTTCTTCCATCTTGATGTAGGTTCCTGTGACAGAACTCAGGTCAGCAGGTAAAGGCACAGAAAGCCTTCAACCTCTGGGCCCTCTCTCTGTTTCCCTTCTACCATTTTCTAAGAAGTTAACCAGACTTGCTCATTTTCCCTCTTGCTTTAATAGAATATAGAAACAAAGAAGCCACTAGCTACCATTTGGCTGTCATTTTAAGTTGCATTCTTAAATAATATTGTTCTATGTTCCCTTCTGTTGCTCTGGCAAAATGCTCTGGCCAAATCATCTTCTATTTTAACTTTCACTTCTGGGCGACAGTCAGTCATTGAAGATAGTCAGAAACTCAAGGTAGGCACGTGAAAGGAGCTCTTGCACACAGCTTTACCTTCATCCAGGAACGCACAGCCGAGAAGGCACAATAGGAACCGCTGAGGAAGGCTGCCTTTTGGCTTACCTGCTGCTGTTTACAGTCTCATTCTTTCTAATAGAACCCAAGACCACAGACCTAGAAATGCTACCACCTGTAGGGGGCTGGGCCCTCTTCCATCAATAGTAATCAAAGCAAGCCCCCACGGACATGGCCCCTGGCCAATCTGATCTCCCTAACCCCCCAGTCAGCGTTTTCCTCTCAGGTGGCGCTAGACTAATGCTAATTTGGACACTCTGCTCCTTGTCAGTTTGACACAGACACAACATTTTTGAACTGTAGCCTTTCAACCCCTTGTCCCCAAGATCTCACGTTAATATTTTGATGTAAGCACAGCACAACTTTAAGATTCCTCCCCAGAGGCAGCGCATGGCCTCACCTGCGGAGCCCTCTCCAGACCCCTCCCACACAGGTTTTCTACAGCACCTTGGCTTTGTGTGTCGGGCATTTTGGCTCTGATGTATTATGGAGAGCTTCTTCCCTGGGCTTGGCTGTTTCAGGTTTGAAGTGCTTCTTGGGTTTCGATATGCATTTCTTTCTCTAGGTCTGAAATTTTTTCCCCGCTATGAATTCACCGACCACATGTTCATGCCTTGAGTTTAATCTCCATTCCTTCTTCTGCCTTGTGGATCTTAGGTTTGGGCTCTTGAATGTTTCTCAGAGTTCCTGGTCGGCCATGCTCACCTCTACCCCATCGCTTAGGTCAGCAGGTGTCGTTTGTCCACACATATTCCATCCTGACATTCAGTCTTCTGCTTGCTTTGGTTAATGATGTTTTCCAGTGTTTCACTTTGTTTAAATATAATCAATTGACTTTTCCAGCATTTAGAATCACAATTTAATTGCTGAATATTTTCTCCATGGTTTTAAATTTTTCTTTCAAATTGCAAACCGTCTCATCTCCTTTGCTACCTTTCTTGTCGAAGTCTGAACTGACTCCCTTAAGTTCTTCATCTGTTCATTTGAGTCCACTAAGTGGTCATTGATCGTTTTTAAAAGTAGAAGTGTGCAATTTTTTTCTGACATTTCGGATCCCTCATTATCTTTGGTTTCTGAAATCAAAGAATTGTGAACTTGACAAGATGTCTTGGTGTGTTATTATCTTGGTCTTGTGGTTTTGTTTCTTTGTTGAGCTTTGCACATCTTTTAGGCTGGACGTGTCCTCCAGCTTTAATTATCCCACTACTGACTTCCTTTTGTCTGTTTGTTTTTTCACATGCTTCATCCAGGTGAATTGTCTTGATTTGTTCACTACTGTGGCGTGGGGACGGCAGCTGCAGGGACGTTCATAGTGGTCTGACAGCAGTCCTGGTGTCCACTGGCAGGAGAAGACACATGTGTATTTCACTCATGTCCAACTACCAGAGACACGAGTAAAATACACTCAGACAGTGGCACAAAGATAGTTTATACTGGTAATATGGTCCTTTATAGGTTTTTGTATAGCTTAGGCTATCAATAATTAAGTGGCAAGAGGGGGAGGGAAAAGTAAAAGGGGAAAAGAGGAAATGGTGAAAGAGAAGGAAGTGATGTGGGTTATGGATAGAGTAGGCACAGGAAATGTTATAGAGTAAGTTCGGGATAGGACAGAGAAGTCTGCTCAGGCAAGACACTGCTCTAAAAAGCCCATGGAACAGGCCGAGTGCAGCAGTGTAAACTCAGGAAGCACATATGAATAAAATATTAACTAAATAAGAGGCGCTGGAGTCTCAGTCAGTATTTCTTTGTGGTTGGGGCGGTGGTGATGTGGTGCTCTCCCCCCTCGCTGGGTTTTGTAGCACTCTCCGGGGAGAGCTGTTGGTCTCAGTAATCCAAGCAAGCAAACACAGGACCACGAGGGTCCTGCTGAGGCAGTTTTTGCTGCGGGAATGCCAGTTCCTGCTGAAATTCTGCGCTCTGGGATTCACTGCCCTCCAGCTCTGACTTTGTTGCTGGTGCTCTGGAGGTGTGGGGTGTGGAGGACCCTCTGGCCTGAATTTACCTTTGTCAGCAGGAGGTCTCTGGGTGGCTGCCCTGGTGAGGAGACCATGCAAATTCAATGCACACATCAAATATTTCCAAGTAGCTCACCAAGACAGTGACAAGGGAGGTAGCAGGCAGTTGCCTCATCTCAGGAAAGAACCAGAGACTAGAAGAGCATGTGGAGAGAGATGGCCAGCATACAGTGAACTGAAAGACAAACAAGTGTAACTTGGGAGCCTGGGGCTGGTGCAACTGGGGTTGGCCTGGCTGCTTCTCTGCGGAGCACAGCCCTCCCAAGCTCATCACTTTTTCTTCAGCTCTCTGGCAGGAATATGGCCTGTTTGTGTTCTGATACCTGTGTGGGGCATCATGTTTCACAGAAGCGGCTTCGAGTCCACCATCTTACTCAGAAATTGATATTATATTATAATTTCATAAAACATTACCATCAGAGAGACTGGGGAAAGTCAACAAAGGATTTCTCTGTAGTATTTCCTAAAACTTGCATGGGAACCTATGATTATCTCAATGACATTTCAATTAAAAGAAGGATTAATCAAGATACTATTTAAATGTCAAAATAATTATTGTGGGTATGGTTAAAAATTTATTACATCTGCCAATCTTTTAAATTGAATTTCTACCTGTTTTATTATTATTATTTTTTTTTAAAAGCGAGAGTGAAAGGAGATAGATGTGACAGGGAAACCAGAAAAAATGAACAAAAGAAGAATGGGAATAATTAAAAAGGCCTAAGCCCCTTTATTAAAATGAGCAAGAATACTTTTCTACTGTGGAGTGTTTGTCTATTGTTGACTCCTGTGAGTTGGTCAGGTGTTGGTTTACATGTATTAAGAACTTGAAGAATAACCTTGTAAATTAGCCTGAAGTAGCATGTGCCTGCTTCCCACATCAATGCTGAATGCAACGCCTGTCAATCCTCCCCAGGAAAAGCACGCCCTTTGTGGTGGCACAGGAAGCTATAAATGAAGAACAGCAAAAATGCCATTCTGTGCTGGGGTCTTATACCCCTGTGTGCTGAAGTCCTGGCCTGCAGCACTCTGGAAGACAGAGTTCTTTCAGAATCAGCTGTTAAAGGGAGGTCAGACTAGATCACTGGCCCCAGTCTGATAGGACAGGGGTCCTTCTAAGAAAGGAAGCTGAGGCACAGACATGCACAGAGGAAATCCACATGGCAAGGTAGAGACCAGATGCTACTGTGTCACTTTTCATGAGAAGGCATAAGCAATATCCAGCTGCCCCAAAAGGACATCTATGGCAGACTGGTGGAGTCATCTTACCCAGCTCTGCTGTAGCAAACCAGTGGTTTACTGGGGCAATTTTCAGGACAGGAGAAAGGGTACCTACAGAAACATGGGTGTCTTGAAGGCAGCTGCTCTGATGATAATGTGGGTGACCATTCATGACAGCTGCATCCCTGGAGGCCCCTGAATGCCTGGCAGGTAGCCGGGTCCATGGACCGGGTGCTGGGAGAAGACGGTAGAGGTGAAGTTGGTCATAGTGTATTGTATGCAAATAAGACACTCAAAACCATTAACAAAAACTTGACCCATATGTTGGTGCTTGGGCATATGGTTCAGAGGCAGTCTATAATCAGGAACCTGCAAATGCAGAGAAGCTGCACCAATCTCAGAAGACAGGGATGACCATAGACTCCTGGTGGCATGACAGGACAGCAAAACAGCAGAAAACCACAAGACTGGGAGATGCTCTGTGGTAGCGTGCTTGCCTTCAAGCCTGACGACCTGTTTGACCACCCAGATCCCACGTACTGCTGGCAGGAGCACATGTCTGCAATCCTAGCATCTCTGTGCTGGGACGTGAGGTGAAGACTAGGAGACTCCCTGGAAACTCAGGCCAGCTAGCTTGGAATACATATGTATTCAGCAGTGAACAAGATATCCTGAGACACCCAAGGGCTGTCCTCTGCCCTCCTCATGTGCACCATGGTATAAATGCATCCTTACATGACTATTCATGTAGGTGTATGCAAGCACGAACACACGCACAAGTGCACACACACACACACACACACACACACACACACACACATACACACATCCAAAAACCAACTTGCATAATACTGATAGTGAAGTCTCTGCTTGTTCTTTATTGTTTTGAATTTTGAATTTTATTTTTATTTTGTCTCCATGGCTGTTTTTCCCACCTGCATGACTGCGCAGCTTGCACGCCTGGTGCTCGTAGAGGCCGGAAGAGAGTATAGGAGCCTCTAAAGCCAGAGTCACTGATGGCTCTGAGCCACACATGAGGACTGGGAATTGAACCCAGGTCCTCTGGGAGAGTGATTCTCTTACCTCTGAGGCATCTCTCCAGTCCCTATTCTTCTTTTCATTATCATCCCCTACATGCTATGGAGTTAGTTTGCCACTGAACTATGAAAACTATTATCATTTTCTTTTAAAGGAAGATTACTATAAAGAAACCATGATTTCATTTCAAAATTTATTTAAAAAAAAAAAAACACCTGAAACAAATAAAGGCGAGAATAAAGGTAATAAGACCATGACAATGAGGCATCCAAGAGGTTTGGGAAGGACAGGTGACTGACAGAGAAGCTCGGCTGAGGCAAGTCACATCACCAAGGCAGGCACAATGAAAGTACAAAGCATGGCAAGAGAGACATAAATTAGCTGTATGGTAGGTCTAAGCATGTTGCAAGAAGGCAGTATGAGTATTTAAATAAAATGAAGAGTCTCCTTAAGTGGAAGCCATTTAGAAAAACAATTATAGCAGCAAGTGCAGAGGATCTTCACAAAGACAGCGAGAAAGACTTCACATGGGAGAAAAATCTCAGACTCGGATGTTTCTTATGTCTGAAGGACCCAGTGACTCTCAGAGTCATTGCCACACACCGAATAAGTGTTCTTCTTCCCGAGAGCTTCAAGAGTGCAAGTACCTTGGAATAAAGGGTCCTCTACAACCAGGCTAACTTCTGTGTAGCTGGAGTTTTCAGAGCAGAGACTTAGCCTCCAGGAATCCCAACAGGCCAAGCTCAGCCACCCACGGCCAACAGGCCAGTTCTGGAGCTCAGTGGTGGTGAAGGCAGAGGAGACTGACAGGGGAAAGAGCGCAGAGACGTCCAGTGAATCCTCCACATCCAGTGAACCCACCCGCCCTTAGCCTCGGGTTCAAATCAAGAAGAAATTAGGGCAAAGGGTGAGGGGCAAAGGGTAAGGGGCAAGGGGCAAGGGGCAAGGGGCAAGGGGCAAGGGGCAAGGGGCAAGGTGTATGCACAGTTAAGCAGGCTTTCCTGGCCAAGCTGCAGTCTTGATGATCACCACCTCAGTTCTATAGGGTAGCCTGTGGCAGTCTTGATTTCTGTCTTCATGCAAAGCAGTGTTCTCAATCTCCACAATGCTGCGACCCTTTAATACAATTTCTCATGTTGTGGTAACCCCCAACCACAAAATTATTTTGTTGCTACTTCATAACTATACTTTTGTTACTGTTATGAATTGTAATGTGATGTGCAGGATATCTAATATGTGACCCCTGTGAAAAGGTCATTGACTCCCAAAGGGTCACAACCCACAGGTCAAACACTGCAGATGTAAAGGACTGAACCTGATTCCTATGAGGCCCAACACTTCGGCTCCAGCGTGCAGCCTTGACATCAGAGGGGAACTACCTTCATCTTGGGTGTGGTCTGTCCTGTGAGCCTTTGTTCTCTGGAGAGCCAAAGTGACCCAAGAAGAAAGGTTAAGAACAGCGGCTTCTCTCTGTGCCGTCAGATGAAGACCAGGAGCAGATGTACACTGAGACAGAGGTGCCAAGTGTTCACCTTGGTTTTACCGACCTCCTGGTCCCCAGTGAGGAGCTGCTGCTTAGCAAAAGCTCTCCTTAGTGTGTTTCGTCTCCAGCCCGGTGGGTGCGCTTTGTCTTCTTGGCATTGGTTCCCCTTGCTGCACCTTGCTCTGAGGGCAGAGGGATCTTGCCCTGAGTCTTGCTGGCATTGACTCCTGTAGCCACACAGGTGCCCTGCAGGGGCATGTATGTGCTCTCTCTCAGATGGGGAACTTTGAGAAGCATAAAGATGCCCCAGCTTTCCGTGTTGGCCATTAGTTCTGCCCGAGGCCCCACCTGGACAAGGCTCTCATGAGGTCCTCCTCAGCACTCGTGTGCACTGTCTGGCTGGCAGTACACACTCCGGCCGCTCTCTTGACAGCCCTCTGGAGCAGCTCAGAGCCCGCTCTGCACTGAGTCCCATTCCGAGAGGGGCATGTGCTCTGTGTGTGCTTAGTGTGCATAGAAGTGCTGGTCTCCCATCTGCTGACAATTAAACAGTGTTCCATACAAGAAAAACTGGCTTGCTGGCTCCCGGAGCCTAGGAACGTGCCCCTGCGTGTAACAAAGTCTTTGTGGACAGATGAGGAGGGAGTGACATCGTTACGATGGGTCATGACTCCTCCACCTTACGTCTTCATTTAAGCTTCATCACTTCTCTGATGCCCCTGTCCCTAAACGTGGTCACTCAGACACGTGTCAGTTGCTTTCCTTGAAACCATAGCAAAGTGGCTTTAAAGGAACCGTTTCTTTTCCTGACAGTTCTGCACGTTGGCCATTTTGGAGGGGTTCAGGGATAGTGAGGTGTGTCACTGCATGCCATCAAGAGTGTTTGCATGGGTGGGTCTCTAGGTAGGAGATTGCCTGTTTGGGAGCCTTATCTCTTTCTGCCTTGCTAGCTCCAGTTTGAGGCCAAAGTGTTTAGACAGAGCTATGTGGTTGTAGTTTCTTGCAGAAGGCCAGGCTGGGGGCTGGCACAGCACCAGACCACCCAAAGTGATGGGTCAATGTGAATCACAAGCAAGCAGAGAGCTAAGGATCAGGGAAACAGCCCCCACCCCTGGACACCGAGATAACAGTGAGAGCTCATAAGGGATGCATGGAAATCAAGAGGGGAGTCATTCATCACGCCGTTAGCTACCTGCCTGCCACCAATTCATTTGTTTAATTTTTGTCAAATCCCAAACAGTAATTTTATTTAAATATGACAAAATGATTCTAAAATTCATCATAAGTAATTAAAATTAATATATTTTTAAAAAATTTTTTGAAAAGAGTAATGAGGAAGTCATGCTAATCTGATATTAAAATTTATGAAACAATTATTAAAGTGATGTTGTACTGGAAAAAGATGATGACTGTTGGAAGAGACCAAGATTTTGAGCGAGGGTATGGTTTATGTAATATCCCAGGATAGCTTAAAGACATCAGTCTGAGTGAGCTGTCTGTATGAGGTGAAGGAAATACAGACAGCTCTGGGGCCAACAGACAAGCTAGTTGTCTGAGCTCCTGAAGAGGACAGGAGGGGCATCAGTTCCCCGACCTGGTGAAGTAAACACATGCCAGCATCCTGAGAGAAGCCAGCACAGAGAAACAACTCAGGACCTTTGATGCCAGCACAAGAAAAATAATACCATAGTATATATACATTATTCGGTGAATTAGAAAGCCCCTGAGAGCAGAGACAAGAGCCAGCGCGATGGCTCAGTGGGCAAGGCACTTGCTACTACATCTGATCAAACCCAAGTTTGATTCCTGGGACATGAGTTGTGGAGGGAGAGAACCGGCTTCTGAAAATTGTGTTCTGAGCTCCTCAGACATGCTTTGGTACTAGAGCTTTGTGTGTGATCACGCTCTTGGTGGCACAGGACACTGAAGGCTGTTGGAAGATGCAGAAGAGAATGGGAAATCTTTCGGGCACAATAAGCCGTGATCCTGTCTGTCACCTCCTACCGAAGAAGGAAGTTTCAACCGTGGCACTTCAACCGTGGCACTCCAAGCGTTGCTGGGGGGTGGGGCGGGACTGTCCGATAACAACAGGAACAGAGGGCATCCAGGAGAAGGAGTCTGGTTTGAGTGAGCAAGTGCCCTGCAGGTGCCCTGTGTGGCCGTGCTCACTCCGGGAGGCTTACAAAGGAAGGACCAGTTCCTGCTCTCAGAGTGCCCACCGTGGCGGAGAGCCCCTGGCTGTATCTGCGGCTGATCATCCTGGAGTTTACCACAACTAAATGCTTGGGATTATTTCATCAAATTACAGCACCAGGGAGGCATGTTGAGGCCCACAAGGAAGAGCAGCATTGGGCCCCTGTCTCTGCTGTGTCCCTCTGGGGTGGTGCCTCTGATGTGTGCCCTGTGCGCCAGCCTGTTGATCCGCATCATTCTTACTGCAAGCCTTTGATCTGCCAAAAGGCACTACAAAGAGCCCAGCCCAGGTAGGCACACAGTGAGCTGCACAATGCGTCCGCAAGGGGCTGTGGGTCCCTGGGGCCCCTTGCTGTGCACAGAGCAGCTAATTGGGCCTTTTCGGGTCAGCAATTAGCTGGGAGCTATTCAGAATCCCTGACAGGCCTGCCTTTATCTGCAAACCAGCTCCATGCTGAACAATGATGCCACAACCAGGCCCAGAGACATCCTACTCTGCACAAAGCAGGCCGAACCTGTCAGCCTCGACAGGGCTCTGAGGCTGTGGAATTAGCATGTCACTCTGCAAGTGAGCCCTGCCACTGCTGGCCTCCGCAGGACCAGCCTACGACAGAAGACACCCCTCTAGCTTCAATAATTAAAAACAAAATGACAGCAAAATTTTTACATATTAGAGGAGCCTACTGTTTGTAATTTCCTCTCCAACACTGGAAAATATAAAATAATTCACCTGAAAATGGTCTAGCAGAGCTGTTTACAGAAACAAGAAGAGATGAAAGTAGAAGGGAGACTAGCTGAGTAAAAAGAGACGGACGGGAAGAGCGCCAGGGGGTGGAGGGTGAATAAGATCAAATCAGATATATACATGCTGTGTCATAATAAGGTCATTAGAATATGAAATAATATGGGCTAATATTTTTTAAAGGTTAGGGCTCAGGGAAATGGGAGCAGGGAAAGTAGCTTGTTGTGCAAGCACGAGAAAATGAGTTTGAAGGCCCAGCACACCCGTGAAAATCCAGGCGTGTCTGAGTGTGTTTGTAACCCCGGGGGGTCCTATGGTTAGACGGGCGGGGGGGGGGGAGGGAGATGAGGACAGGGAATCCCCGGACACCTGTGTGCCAGTGTGTGGAACATTCCCCAGCAAATAAGAGAACCTGCCTCAAACGAGGTGGTAGCTGGGGGCCGTCACCCACAGGTGTCCTCTGCTCTCCACATGCGTGCCTTCACACACAGGTACCTGACGGCCACACGAAGATATACACACACACACACACACACACACACACACACACACACACACACACACCCGCATATAAGGCAGTGAGAGTGAAGTTTGCAAGGAAGCAGGAAAGCCATCCCTGGACATTCAAAGCACTTGCCTGGCTCCTGCTTTGGGTCGTCTAGAGCAGAGCCCTCTCCTTCGTGTGCCTGACCTCACCAGGCCTGAAGTTCAGGCTTGTAGAAAGCACCCTTCCCAAACGCTCCTTCCCCCTCTCCAGAAATCCTCTCCACAAAGCCATCCTCCTCACGCTTCCTGACTGGGTGTTGGGTTTATTTTTAATTTGTTTCCATTGTGCTTTTGGTGGGGTGGTGGAGCCTTTGACCAAGGGCTCCCTGGGTTCTCCATGTCCGAGCCCAGGCTGTGGAGAAGCCAGGCCCTCCTGGCCCAGCGGATCAGGAGCCTTGGCATCCCTTCCTGAGAGGTGCGAGCTCCCTTCACCGAGGGGGAGGCCAGGTCTGAGCACGACAGCTCTGTAATTTCAGCGTCATTTTAATACCGTATGTGCACCCTGTGTATTTACGCAGCTTCACTGAACAGTTGCTACCTAAGACAATTGATTTATGCTTGCCTCCGCTAGATTTCAGTAATTCGCCTTTCTTTTTGGCTGTATTCCCCCCTTTTCCTCCTTCCAGTTGTTCTCCAACTCTGCTGGTAAAAAAGGAAGAGCGCTCCCACAATGCCCTGCGGCTCCCTGCGGCTCCGGCGCTGCTGGCTAGACTGGGGAGTGCTGATGTGGGGACCCGAAGATATCCCGGATTGACTTTGCCAGTGTTGCCCCTGTGGGGGCCTAGGAACCCCTCAAAAGAGCTCAGGAGATGGTCGGAGAAGTCCGGCCCTAAAGTGGGGATGTGTCATAATTCTGGGAATTACGTGTCACCACTCAGGAGGTAGGGGTCTTCGTGGGTGAATTTACTGTACAAAACTTAAATGATGTGTCCTGACACTGATTTTTTTTTTTTACCAAAAAACAAAAACAAAACAAAACAAAACAAAACAAAAAAAAAAAAAACAAAAAACCAAAAAACCAACCAACCAAACAAACAAACAAAAAAAAGCATTTCCTGCCCTGCCACAAGTCTGCAAATCTTTCTCTTTTTTCGGTGCACACAGATTTCTGCACCTTTGGGTTGACAACTGAGTCTTCCCCCTCCCTCCTGTGATGTCAGTTGCTGGTCCAGCCTGGCAGAGAGAGGCAAAGAAGAACAGCTAGCAGGAAAACGAAGCCTTTTACGTTTGCGACCGGTGGGGCTGAGTCTGTGTGTCATGTGTCAGAAACACCGCAGCCCCGCAGATCTCTCTGGATGTACTTGGCTTCTCCTGACACATCCTAGACTCCCGGGATGCCAGCCCGCACCTGTAGCTCTCCGGGCTGACGGGCGACCAGGCAGCTCAGCAGAGAGGGAGGACCGGGCGTGCGGAGAGCCAGTCCAGCCTCCGCCTGGTAGACAGGCGGCCCAGGCTGCAGGATGACATGCAGTCAGGAGCGCGCTGACAGACAGACCGCTCCGCAGGCTCGCTGTTTACTCGGCTCGCAGGCTCCACGGAAAGCCCAGCTGGCACCTGCGTGCCATCTCACAAGGAGCCGGGCTGCCAGGCGTCTCCATGTCATCTCTGAAGGGGCTGAAGGCTGAGAGGAAGGAACAGGAGGAACGGGAGAAGCGCAAAAAAGGAAGGCCCATGGAAACAAAGCCTGGAGATCAGCAGAGGCAGTCTGGATGGGGCAATTACCAGCACTGGTAAAGGCTGTTTGCTTTCTGCCACAGTTGCAAAATACATCATAGATGCCTATGTGTCTACAGGAAGGTTAATTAGCTTTCCTATTTCCCTTAAGCTTCTAATTAATTTAAAAAAGTTCAAAAATCCTTGCTTTGTGGAGCCAAGGTATTTTTTTTTTTTTTTTGTCTATATTCATAGTATGGAAATAGTCAAAGTACATTTTAAAGAACAAAATTCATGGAAATAACTAAAGGGGAAGTTTCTAAATTCTGGAGACTGTGTTAAACATCCAGTGTGTGGAAAGGCGTACAGGGAGCCCAGGGCCAAGGGCCAGAGCAGAGGCTGGTGATGGAAAGCCCAGGCCTTGTACGCTGCTAAGGTCACAGGAAATGGCCCACTGTGCCCGAGATTTCACTTCTTGGCCAGTCTATGTGTGCTTTGTGGCCAGTGCCTGTGCGTGGCCATTTGCAGCTTGGGGTAGCTGTCCTTCTGGATGCCTGGAAGGTGAATCTACCCTGGACAGGCTTCATCAACAGGGAAAATGCAGCCCACAGTCCTGTAGCCCTCTGGAGGCCACAGTCATTCTTGGACTTTAGAGTAGAGTGTTCCTTTGTGAATTACTGAATCCTGTGACCTTTTGTTACAGTTAGTGAGTATAAAAAAGTGTTGTGTTACATAGACATAAGTTTATATACAAGTTTTTATGACACACACAGACACACATACGTACATTTGTGTACATACATTTGTTTAATTTTGAGTTGAAAATACATGTGTTATGATAATTCTCAATACCACAGGGTCTTTTAAAAGTCATTCTGGGGAAAATGCAATTTCCTAGTTGTCAAGATCTATTTTTTTGTTTTCTGTGGCCTTTGCTTTTTATATATTAAAAAGATCATCAATTTGTCAGAAGTTCTGCAAACTTCCTGTTTGCCACTGACATTCTCCGTTTGTTTGTGATTTGGGTTTGCTTCTTGCTAGCATGCTAATTAAAACCCCGTAAGCGAATGTTTTCCCTCTGTTATTATTTCATGTTGGGGTCTGAAACTATGAAGTGCACAGTGGCTCTGGAATCTCCTTATGTCTTTCTCCTGTGGCCTGTGGCGTACAGTGGGGTAGCTAGGGTCCCTGTGCCTGGTGCTGTGTGGGTGGACAGGGCACAGAGGAATTTTGTTCCCTGTGTGACTGACTGGTTAGGTATGTCTTCTGCAGTGAGGAATGCGTGGATTGTTGAATGTCGGACTGTGTGGAGGGCTTGACCTCCTGTGGCTCTCCTCTCCATTCCGGTGCTGTGTGAGGCTGGCATGATCTAGTAATGTTTGTTTAAGGCAGCTATGCTCCCCCAACCCTTGTTCTTTCAACCTAGTCTTTATCCCATGACACATTTGTTAGTCTCTAAGCTGTTCAGCATTTGAATGCTTTAACTTGAGAATAAATAATATCTTTAAAATTATTCACTCATTCCATAGAAAAAAATGCATCTTTGTATTTTCGTTTATTAAAGATTTCATGTATTCAGAGGTGTTAAATGTCTTCAAAAGTTTTATTTTTTTTTCTTTCCTGTTGGCATATGTTTGAGTTGAAACAGTGACAGATATTTTTTCTGGTTACTTTTTTATTCTAGACTTGCATAGCTGTATTAAAGTTTTTTTTTTTTCAATTGTCTTCAAGCTTGTCATTTTTTTTTTTGATTCATTCATAGTTCTCAATTCTTCCTTTTTGAGTTGGCACCATGGGTTTTATTTATTGACAATCATTAAGTAGCCGTCTCAATAAATAAATATTGATAACAATTCTATAAGAATTATTTTAAAAAATCTACCTCCCATTGCTCCTTTTCATTGCATTAAACCAAAAGCAACATTCTTTAACCTGTTAATGCAGAGGCCCGATTTTAAACACATTGCATAAGATAGTCTCTCAGTCCCGATTTGAAAGAGGCTTCTGAAAGAAAAGACACCACCAGAACTGGCATAGTGTAGCATTAGATCAGAAACTTCACCTTCTCCAGCACACTGCAGAGCAATGTGAAGGCGTGAGAACATCCCGTTCTTACAAGCAGAAAATAAGCCTGAATGTGCAGTTCTGAGATTATTTCTGTAGTAATCATTTCAATTATATTCTTAAAAATACTCTCATTGTTTATCAGTCAAGTTTTGGTAATTTTTCTGCTAGAAAAATAGTTCACTTTACAATAACTTCATTGTTAATATAAAACTTAAAAATTACTTTTAATAATTCAAAATATTTTTTGTAGTGAGAAATTCTTTCTACACTCATTTTCTTTAGTCAAGGGTTTGATTGCCTAGTGTCTTAACACCTTGATTATATCTGTCAAAAATTTGTCTACACATTTTGTTATTTTAGAAATTAGCTACTGAATATACTTAAAAAAGCAACTTCCCCTCTCTTAGTTTTGGATTTATCAATCTGATTAATCTTCATTTTCTTTCTTTTGACTTCTCAAGGTTCCCTTTTAGAATCTATGGAGCTAAACATTTAAATAATTTATTTTCACCTTTCCTTGTTTAAAAATTAAAGTGCCATGTCTACAAATTTTCCTTTGACTCCACCTTTGACAACCCGGCACAAACTTTCCATTATCACTCATTTTAAAGACCCTGAAGTGATCTGATTGCTTCTGAGTCAAGGGTATTAGTTAAGCAGACACTCTGCCTTTGTTAAAGCTTTTAAAACTAGGTTTAAAGTTATTGCCTCTCCATGAGAGAAGCTGGTATAATTGGGAGAATGTTTTAACTCTCTGGAAGTTTCAAAATTGACATATATATCTTCTTCCCCAAATATATAGACACACTTTTTTGTATTTCTTTTATTAAATGCAACTAAACCCTGTGAAATTACATACAGGAAACCAACTGGAAAGCTCTGAAGGTTAAAGCGAGGCAGAGATGCTGCCAACCCTGTGGCTCACGACAGGACTGGCGCAGCGTCGGGGCTCTATTTGCCCTGCAGACGCTGCAGGTGGAGGTGAGGGAGCCAGTACCTCCGAACCGCTTCTCCATGCCTTTGACAACCAAGCCCCACACTGCTCTGTCGGGGAAGAGGATGGGAAAGCAGAAAATGTAGACACCCCCCCGCCAGCAAAACACACAGGCAGGCGTTTAGACAGTAATGGTCCCATTTTGCTGGGCGGTACCATGGAGGCCCAGGTCCCTCTGCATCCCTTTGACCTTTCAGCCCAAAGTCCTGATGGGAGTGTAAGTGTAAGTCTGGACTTCCCCGCGGAGGTAGCAGGAAAAGGCGTCTCCCCATCCCCGCCAGTGCTAAGAATAGCGCACTACGAGGACTTGTGTAAAGGCTCTTCAGGTAACATTGCTTCCCACCAAGTCTAGTGACCCCAGTTCAGTCCTCGGAACTCACATGGTGGAAGCAGAGAACTGAAAGAGCTGGCTGTTCAGAGTTGTTCTCTGACCTACACATATGTCTCTCTCTTTCTCTCTCTCTCTCTCTCACACACACACAGAGAATAAATATAATAATAAAAGAAGTTTATGAAAAAGATCATTATCAAACTAAAATCCCATATTTAGGAAAATATTCTTCATGAGTGGTGGAGAAGATAAGATAGATTTGCATGAAGGGAAACTAAAAGATCGTTGTTGGCTAACTATGCTGGTTTAGCCATGGGGACCTTAGTAAACAGAAGGTATGAAGAAGGCAAGAAAGGTGAATGTCTATAATTAGAACAAAGCCAGGAAAGAGCGAGCACACAAGCAAACAGCACATACTGTTACTCTTCATGGGTTTTCAAGTATGTGTGCCTGTTGATGCACATATCATAATAATGTCTAATGTGGGCTTGATGAGCACAGAGGAAATACTCAGGGGCACTGAGAATAGGGAAGAGTAAAGGGACCCCAAGGGAGATAGTTTCTACATGTTACTCTCACTACAAATGTTGACACTACAGACTGGTACATGCTAAGCATACCACATCTAAAGTAGCTACTTAAAATCTATACAAAGAGATAACACACAAAAATATTACAGATGAATTAAATAAAAATCTCAATCTCCAGGGAAGGAGAAAAAGTAAACCAAACAAAATATAGTAAAAATAATTGCATGAATGTTAGTAATATATTAGTAAAAAATGAATAATAAATAAATAATTAAAAATACTACAGTAATGAATAAGATTTGAATTAAAAAAGTGAAATACAAATTGACAGAATGAATTGAAAACAACCCAACTCCAGTTCAACTGTATAAATCTCAGTTTAAATGTCAAGGTATAAGTAGGTTGAAATTAAAAGGGTGTAGAATATATACCATGCATGCATGATCCAAAAGAACTAAGAAGGCTATGTCCTTAATAAATTGTATTTTAAGGGAAGCGAATGACCAGAATAGAGAAGAGAAATTGAAGACAAAAAGGCTAATCCACTGGAGAGACAGAGCAGGACCTGAGGATGGCCACTAACAGAGCTACAAAACCCAGGAGAGTGAAGGAGGAAGACAGGCACACTTGTAAATCTATTTGGAGAAATCAAAGCATCATTCTCAATAATTACTGGAATAAGCAGAGAAAGTATCACAGACTATATGGAAGAACTCAGTGGCACCATCTCCTAACAGAATCTAATTAACTCTACTCACTCACAACAAGTTCACACAAAGGCCTTCTGGAACCCTTACTCAAATCTCCATGATTTTAAAGTATTGAAAACATACAATAACTGCAGAGGAATACCAAATCAGAAACCAATAACATATAGATGACATGAAATCCCCCAATAACATGAAAAGTGTTATTGACAGAGTGAAAAGTGAGGTTAAAATGATGTAATTAAAAGTGGAAAGAATGCCCAACTACAAACTCTATGGGCTGCAGCTAAAACCTGATAGAGAGGAAAAGTCATTGCATGTAGTTTATACCTCAGCAAAGAAGAAAATTCTTATAGCTGGAATACTAGATAAAGAGAAACACAAGCAGCTCAAAGAAATTAAAAGAAAGGAAGTAATAAATAAAGTAGAAATCAATGAAATTTAGAATAGAAAAACAAAATCAGTGTAACATGGTTCTTGTTTTGTTGTTTTTTAAGGCACATTTTCATTGAAAAACAAACAAAACAAAAAAGCAACCAAGCAAGCCACAGGCCTCATGTACCTATCTCCTCAGAAATGTGGCGGGTGGTTATCTAGATATTTCAAACCTGGCTGGAGAGATGGCTCAGCAGTGAAGAGCACTTCTGCTCTCCTGGAGTTCCCAGGGTTGATTCCCAGCACCCACATGGATGCTAAGAAACACTTGTAACTCCAGTTTCAGGCGATTCGCCTCCCTCTTCTGGCCTCCATGGGTACTGTAGGCACACAGCACACAGACATGTGCGCAGGCAAGACATCCAAACACATAACAATAAGTAAATCTAAAAATAATGTTTAAAACATTTCAAGCAAAATTCAGTGACGAGGCTGCAAAGATGGCTCTGTAGTTAGGAGGGCTTGCTTCTTTTCCAGAGGACAGGAGTTCAGTTCCCAACACTCACGCAAGCTCCAAGGGATTTGGTGCTGTGTCCTGGACCTCTATCATGTTTTCATACTCCCTTTCTCATGCACATAATTAAAAATAATAAAACCAGCAAATTCCATTACATGTAAAAAGATTTGTGTAGCACTAGGTGAGTTTTATCGCAAGAGTGCTAGGTTGGTTTAGAATTAAAAAAGGAAAAAGAAAAAACAATCAGTGAGTGTAATCCAGGCATCAGAAACGTAAATAGGAAGGACCACACCTGTATCAACAGACACAGGACAAAACTGAAGACCTCGTAAGGTCTCAGTTGGCTGGGGCTGAGGTCCAGGCTCTCTGCATGACAAAATGTCTTCGGATGGCAGTGTGCGATTGGCTTTGTCTTCAGTGGTGGGAGAGCAGCTGCTCCTCAAGGTGGGGATGCAGAGAAAGGGCTCCCTCTCCTCACCACTGCACACCATATTGGAGGCTGAAGCCATCAGAAGGGAGAAAAAAGAGATCAGGCCTGTACTGACCAGACAAGAAGCAAACCTGGTGCTGCCTGAGGCTCACATAATGTCAGCAACTCAGTGGGAAAGGACAGCTTCGCTTCTGCATAGTTTTCACATATGAGAAAGGAGAGAGAAAGCAAAATAATGCATGCTGCTAGTGATAATGCACTTAAACAATTAAGTGTTCAGGCTTAGTGTTGTTTGTTTTAACATGAAGACTTTATGTTTGATGAAAATTTCAAAAACTACAAATAAGAAAATCAAAGATTTAGGTAAAGGAAGAGAATCTTTGCTCCTGAATTGGAAAAGAGCATCATAGAAAAGATACTGCTTCCCCCAAACTGATGGTCATATTTACCTCTGTTCCTAACAGAAGTCCAGTGCGCTTGGACTCGGCTATCCTGAGGTTTGCAGGGGCAGGTCGTAGGCTTGGGCAGATAAACACTGAAAATGAGTGAAGGGCAGGGTGGGTGGAGGGAAGTCCACGGGCCCGTGAAAGATGGGTGTGCCTGATCACCCATGCAGGGGGCCAGATGATCTCCACAAACATAGGAAGCAGGGAGGAGAGCCTCTAACCCCACTTTCTGTGATAGGGAACTGAGGGAATCCAGGCTTAAGGGCAGAACTCGGAATTATAAAGGTTTTGTTGTTGTTTGTTTGTTTGTTTGTTTGTTTGTTTTGTCTTCCCCAGAAGGAAACACAGGCCACTGTTTTCACGATAGGCCCATGATCCATTAGATTAGTTTCCCTGGGAGAGAGTTTAGGGAGAGAAGGCAACAGAAGCGGTGTGGACACTTACAAAAGGCCACAGGCAGGAAGAGCATGGACAAGAATTTTAGGTAAAGGGTAACGGGTTCAAATGTTCCCAAAGCAGAAGCCTCGCTAAGGTGCTGGAGACCAACACCTGAGCAATTCCTTCAATCCAATTGTTTTGCTAGTGTGAAAAGCTGAATAGGGCTTGAGAGATGGCCCGGCAGGCAGAGGTGTTGTCCATTGAGCCTGCGTTCAAGTTCCCGATTCCACAAGGTAGCAGAAGAGAACCAATTCCAAGGGTTGTTCTCTGATCACCATATGTATGCTTTGGCAAGATTGTGCCTACACACACACACACACACACACACACACACACACAGCACACATACACACACACCACGCATACACCCACACAAACAGCTCTTCCCACCACACATACAGCCTCAGTGCATGCGTACACCTTTAAAAGACATAGCTTGAATAATAACTCACGTGCTAGCCGGCCTCTTCTTCACACTCTGCCTAAGCCTTGTGAGGTAAAGCATTCTGCCCAGCATCCCACAGCGTGGCGTTTGACCCAGCGAGAAGGTGAGGAGCAGCTTTTTGGGGGTCCACACTGGTCTTTGCACCCTTCTTCCCGGTTACCAACATGCAGTGCACATTCTGAAAGTGCACTTGACTTTGAGCCTCTGCTGTTTAATTCCTGCACAAAGCGTTCCCAGGGCCTTCCCACTGGCCGTGCAGGGGCAGTGTTCATCAGTCGAACTTCCAACTGGAGAGTGTGTGGGGACCGCCTTGTCTACTTGTCCTCTCTTACCAAACTCTGTTGCTCACAAGGACAGAACATCTGAAACGCAAAACCATGTGACCCCACAACCCAAATGGGGCCCCCCAGAAGGGTGCTGAGAAGCCCCGATTCTGCCTGCTGAGTCTTTTGGCCACTCAGTCCCAAATTCATTCTCACATTTGCTCACATCTGAGTAGACCACGGGTCACTGACGCTAGTGACTTCTGGCTCACGTTTATTTTCACTTTTTTTTTTTCTTTGATGCTTTTTTTTTCTTTCCCATTTCTGGCTTTTCCCACTGCTCGCTCAAGTCCACCGAGGTGCCAGATCCTGGGTTCCAGGGTCCCTCGTGCGGGAAGCTAATGGCATCAACACCAACACCCCGAGGGACCGGAATCCCCATGCTCCTTTACTTGCGTGCTTTCTAAGGGGTCATTTCACTGCAGACCTCCAGTCAGGCAGACACGCACCGCAGGCGATAGCCGCAGCTAAATAGTCATGATGCCCCACCCAAGCGCAGGCTTTTGCACAGAGCGGTGACCAGGGTTGCCATCCTGAGGCTCCCTTCTGCAGGAGACGCTAATCGGAGCATCATCACGTCCACGCCGTGACAGATGAGTGTGGGCGGCAGAGGCCAGTGACGACAATCGGAGTGTGGAGTGTGAGGGAGACTCTGCGCCTGCAGCCCAACGGCCCTGCTCACGTGGCCGCTGCCTTCCTTGAAGCAGGCTTGAACACCACACTGTCCTTTATCCGTGGATGTCTGCTCCAGGAGAACGAGGGGGATGAGCAGGAAGGGATTCAGTGGGGTAACTGAGGTGGAACAGAGGGGGCCAAGGAGAGAATGAAAGGCCTTCTCCTCTCTCTTCTCTGGATTGCACTGCAGACATCCAATGGGCTCATATCTTATGACTGGGTGTTCTTTCAGAGCCACTGTGAGCCTTGGCCCTTTAAAGAGCCTTTGGGGTCTGCCTTTCCCTTCCCTTCGGCCCGTGTGTAATATCTGTGGTAGGAATTTAACACGGAAGGCTACATACCACAATGAGGAACGGGTGTTCAGAATTTTGTCCAGGACCAAAGGCTGACACAAGCTCAGGAAAACAGACCAAGGGTGGAAACCACAGTTCAGTCCTAAGCTTACCTTCCCAAGGTCTATTAAGGCCACAGATCCCAACACCCAACTCCCTCCGGCATTATTTTCCCTTACAGATAAGACACACAACACAGAGCTGTAGCTGTGATTAATTTAACTGAAGCCGCAAACTATATCGTTGGACGGCGAGGACACCAACCTACTGTTAGGACTCACATGACAGCCACACCTTGGCTTGAAACACCCATGAGCTACATAAGAAGATATGTAACACTGCGAATTCACGTGGGCACAGCTCCATGTGTATATTCATGTATTCATTCAACAAGGGCTTAGAGTGTCTGTCACCAGGTGACAGGCACTCTGGGGAACTCCAGGGCCCAACGTTGGGTGACCCGTGTCGATAGGGCGTTATTACTGTTATGGAATGGTGTGATGCCTTGGAAGTTACACATTTACTGCAGAAGGCGCTGAAAAGGTGTGAGCACATAAACCCCTATAATAACTAAAGAGAGGCAGATATTGGGGATAGGGTGAATGACACAAGCTTCTGAAGAAAGGTCAAGAAAAAGTATCACGATCTGAAGCAATAGGGAAAGCATGTGAAAAAGTTAGGAGGAGGGAGTCTATGAAGGGAGTCTAAAAATGGCATCCATCCTAGCCCACTCCCCTCCTGGGCGTGGGACCAAGCAGGGCTCCTGTCCTCTCTAAGGTGCGATTCAGGCATCAAGTCTGGGAGAACCAGGAGGCCAGGAGGCTAATCTCAGACAATCACAAACTTCCAACGCAGTGTCTAATCCCCTAGGAGGCAGGTCCAGGTACACTAGTCTAGCCAGATGGAATCTAGAACAATTCGGAGAACTTTCCATGGAGGGTGGATGGAGGGGCAGAGCCATGAAGGCAGGAAAGCTGGTTGAGGCAGTGTGGGAAGGTCCAAGAATTTGTCACAGGTGTGTGTGAAGAGGCTGGCTAGCTAAACTTCTCAAACGTTTCCGAATCTTTTGGATAACTGATAAGCAAATGCATATAGTTGAGCCTACAGAATTGCCTACAGAACATGTTGTGGGGTGGGGTGGGAGAGGCAGAAATATAAGAGAAGATTCGACATTTCCAGACCTTCCGTCTCTTTAAGCAGTTCAGATCTGATCTGCTTTAGGGTTTTCAAAGACCTAGTCTGTAAGAGCTGGAGATATTAGGGATAGTTTCAACTGTAAAACTGTGTAAAGGAAACCTTCTGTAACGTCTGAAAGGCAGCGATGAACGTGCAGCTTTAGTGTGTGTGTGTGTGTGTGTGTGTGTGTGTATGTGTGCGCGTGCGCTCTCGTGCGTGTGTGCGAGAGAGAGAGAGAGAGAGAGAGAGAGTGCCTGAGGAGGGCGACTGTCCCTGTATGTTGGTTACGCTTTAACTAGCTCCACTGACTAGGGAGATTGGCAGGGACCATGGCAATCATGTCAATCATGTCACCCTCTTGACATGAGGGCGGTGTGCTGCTGAGTGACACTGCCACCCCTGGCAGGATCTCAAACTGAAGATGGTGTGGCTCTATTTTACAGCACTCACCAGCACATCTCACATCTCAAAATCGCTGTGTTCTTCCTCAGGTTGATTTGGTTTTGGAAAAAGACTTAGAGTCTCGTGTCACCTTAGCAACAAAGAACTGCATGCTCGGTGTGACTTCTTACCGCTGAGTCCTGTGGCAGAGCTCTAGGCCACTTCCAAGGCCCAGGCTTGCCTGGATGGAGCTTTCTGGTTATAATTACTGGAGAGGAGGATGTTGAAATCCATATTTTCAGCCTTGAACTTCTCCGGGGTTTACATCTGTTTTATGCCTTCTCAAAGCTGACCGACCTTGAGTGCTTCGTTTTGAATTTGTGTGTGTGCGCGTGCGCATATGTATGGTGCACGTATGTGAGTGTGTGGGAGTGTGCACACACGCAGAAACCAGAGCAGGACATGAGGGTTTCTTCCTCTGCCCTTGCACTCCATTTCCTTAGGAGAGGCTCTTTCACTGACCGGCACAGCTTGTTTGTGGAAGCAAGTGTTCCGGAAGCTCTTGGTATCTGCGGGTCTGTACTCTTGGATGCTGGGAGGCATTAGAGGCACAGCTGTGCGTGGCTCTTTATGTGAGTGCTGGGGACTCGAACCTCAACTCGTTCTGCTTGCAGAGCCGGTGCTGTCGCCCACAGAGCCATCGCTCTAGCTGGCAGAGCTAGCCTCTAATTTTCAGAGCCATGCTCTGTAATTTGCAAAGTAATTTGTTTCCCGTGCTACCTTCCTCACTGTCATTGTAGATGCCAACAGCAGCAATGTTGTGGCCGCTGCCACTTGCACAATTTATCTACCCTGAGCTCTGGGTGATGTTGTGGAATCGCCATGCCCACTCTACGGATGAACGATTTCTAAGTGAGAATGCTGTCATGGAGGTTGCTTTATCCAAGGGATGACTCTGGAAGACTGGGTCCTGAAGTCCCCAGCAACTCCTGGCAGGTCTGTGTGTGATGTCGTCTAAGCAACACAAACTTCAAAGCCAGTTGGTGCCATTTACTGCACAGAAACATGGGACAGAAGGCCATCGGCTTCCTTAACTGTGTACAGTGGCATCCCTGAGATGCCCAGGGGTGACCTTGCCTGTACGCAGTGAGCTCTGGGAAATCAGGGCCAAACCTGAAGCTATTTGCCGTACGAAATATCCACTCACGTGGAAGGGCCACCCACTCCCACATCTACTGCCATCTGGTACCTGTAAGCTGAGTGACAGCATTTCAGCTGTCTTCAATGGTGGCTGAGTGACAGCCTGGGAGGTAGCAAGTGCCTCCCGAGGTCTGAATCCTTTGGTCATTGGCGAACCTGCTCAGGACACTCAGCCTTTAATGTCTCTTCCCACAGGGGAACAATCTCCCTTCTGTCACTCATCTGGATAGAAGCAGAATCGGGTGCAGCCCCGAGGGATGGACTCCTCTCTCCCCACTCTCCTTGCTAGGATGAGAAAATAATATCTTCAAGTTGTGAGGAGACTTCCTAAGGAAAACGAACAAACGAACAAAAAACAAACAAACAAACAAACAAACAAGGTTATTCTCGACGCTATGCAATCATTTCTGCCTCAGGGGAGGATTTTTGCCCAATAACATCCCCCCGAATTTTGAATTTGTTTTAACTCTGATTCAAGGTTAAAATTAGAATCTGAATTCTATTAAATAATAAAATAAAATTATGAATAGTAAAACCTTGGTTTTTCCCCCTGGGATTACAAAGGTTTTGAGGTTGGGCCAATGTTTTCTTCTATCAGAATTCATAGATAAATTGAATTCAGCCTTAGCCAAACCCTGTGGCTTCTCCCATTACAAATACTGTGTTTTATTTGGTTTTAATTCCCATTTTACATGGTTTCTAGCCTATCACATATACTTAGATATTTGGTACATTTTGATAATGCTAGTGATTCTGAGGTATTTGGGGTAAGGCACCTGCTTAGGATGCAAAGTTCATAAATATGATGCTGCTTTTGCATCCTAAACCCAGGGGAAATGTAAACAGCTACTGTCCTCATGTTAGCAACTCTGTCTGGCTTTGTCTGTTACACACGTGAACAAAAGCACTGGAGTCATTTTGTTTTGTAAGTGGCAAGAGCAATAAAACCAGGAGCAAGGGCTTATTTAGTTTGAAAATTGTATTGATCTCCATCTTCTCTGACAATGTATTAGTTTGGGCCCAAACTAACTTCCTCCTTATCCAATCACACAGAGAAAGAAAGAGTAAATGTCCGTTAGCCTCCCTGCATTAAAGTCCTGTTTACCTCTCACCTTCACATTCACCAAAGAAACTACAATCACATGCACAATTTGAATGCGTTCACAAAATGAATCAGTTCCAAATGCATTGCACTAAAAACAACAAACTCCTTCTTTACTACTACTATAGAATTCTTTCAGGCATTTTTATCTGCCTTTACACCTTCTCTCTCTAAGATAGTAAACTTCTACACTACAATTTTGAACTTGGATACTTGCTGAAGAAGATGCTGGGTTTTTTTTTTTCTCCCTCAAAACTAGCTATACATCTGTATCTTCATTCCAAGCACAAAGATATAAAGTAGTCTAAACCCTAAACCTCATTCACTCTGATAAAAACCATGGATTCACATAATTTTCTTTCCCATGCCCCCATAGTGAAGTACATGCAACTCCGGATTCTTTAATTTGTTGCTTCCCGCTTACTTGTTGCAAAGCACCAGAACTACAATGTCAGTCAGTCCGCAGATCATGGAAGGTGGCCAGCTCTTGGCTTCACTGCTGAGGGGTGCTGTGACTCAGAGCCTGGAGAGAGCTCATAAAATTGCGGTGGCTTTGCTTAGCCACACGAAGGACGATCTGAGCAATGCCCCATGCTGCCACGTGCTCACATACTTGACGTGGGACCCCGGTTCTTAGAATGCAGACAGCCGTGGGCTAGAGGGCTGTGCTTCCTTACTGGCCTGGTTCTCTAAGAATGAACACTGAAGGTAAGTTGTGCACTTCATCACACTGTGCCATGACAAGACACTTTGCCATTGCTAGTGCTATCATCTGAATGAACTTAAGAGGGAAGTTGTATCTGTGAAAATGTATTTGCCCAGATAACAACTTGATTAGCAATTCAAACCAAGCCTTTTTGCTGGTCACCTGTGTGGTCTCCTTGCTTGTCTTGATGGCTTGGCTCCTTTCTTTTGATGTCTTTTGGGTTCTCTCCTGTACTCCTAGATTTGAGGAGGAGGCTGGAAACTAACCAAGAATGGCCCCATGAGTTCCAAATCCTGGGTTCATTTTTTCCCAGCATGGTTAAGTATCTCTATTTCTTGTACCATAGAACAACAAAAAAAACATATGCCTGCATTGAAAAGAAAAAGAGCTTTTTGCCAGCAGTTTTTCCAGTTCAGCAGCTCACATGTCCGAGGGACGGGAAGAGGGTTTCTTAGGGGACTTGGTGCTGAAAGAACCACATTCCTGGACTTCTACTTTCCTCTAAGTGACTAAACTTTAAGTTAAAAGTGTGAGCTAAATGTGCGGATCTGGAATTCACTAAATTACTTCCTCTGACACCCTTATTCCTCAGTCAGAGATAATTTGATTATAATTGAGCTTCATAATTGAGCAACATGCAAATATGCTTTGTGAACGGATTTCCAACTACCAAAATACGTCTTTACCCAAAGCCATAATGCACACAAATGGCACCCCCATCTTCAAGCTAACTTGATTAAAAAAAAATAAATAAATAAATCAAAGAAGCCGTGCTGGGTTCTAGTGGGAAACACATTTCAAACTCCAGACAGGGAGGAGAAAGAGAGCAATTGTGATTAACCACATTCATTACCGAGTCAGTCTGACCAGCACCCAGTGTGGAGGCTCTCATTATCCCCTCCTGCAAGAAATGAGGGGAAAATAAGCGAGCGGAATGCGGAAAAGGCAAATCCTTTGGTACATGTCTGAAGTTGGCTAAAACTTTGTTATTCAGGTGAGACTGGGTGTCCCCTCCGGGTTTGCTGTGGTACCTGATAGCAGGCACACAGTGACTGAATTGTTTCAACTTATCCAAATAGCATTGAAATGGACTTAATTGTTGCATGAGAGGAAAAACCATGTGTCCCTAGGGACTATTAGTGCCATTTAAAAGGCTAAATGTATCATAAAACCTGTCTTTAACAGAATAAAATTGTACAGACCAACACAATTTTCCTTAATGTTTTCCACATTTCTTGAAAAGAGAGAAAGAAGTAAGAAAGAGAGAGAGGGAGAGAAAGAAAGAAAGAAAGAAAGAAAGAAAGAAAGAAAGAAAGAGGCTTGAGGTAAATATTTTGAGCCACTAAATTTTAGGAGTATTTTAGATACACAGACCAAATATTTTTTAAAAAGTTAAAAACATTTGTAAGTTCAATTTGAGGAAAAACATCCCAATTTGAGAAGATTAATTTAGTTCATTATGTTTCTTTCATAATGTGAGGTTTTAAACAGAAGTAAAAATGCAGCCATCTCCTGTTCTGTGCCTTCAAAGTCACAGTGACTCTGTGGTTGGTCTCAGTGACTATTTTTTATTCGATTTTATTTTTCATTCTGGGAAAATACTTGTCCAAGGTATTTTTCCTATGCTCCCTATGCTGTGCTTGGTGGACAAACACTCCACTTCTTTTGAGTGATGTCCCAACAAAAAAAGAGAAAAGGTTGAAGCATTGCTTTTATTCCATCAAAGAGACAAAGGGAGATTCCTTCTCTCTAAAGGAGTTCAGTGTATAATAGGGGGAATCAGGAGCTGAGACAAATAGCGAATCAAACTTGAACTGAAAGAAAGAATGTTTCTATTTGTCTGTCTCATCCTCTAGCCAGGCTTGTATATCTGTTATCGAGAAAGCTCTTTCAAATAACTTCTGTGAACATAATTGTTATGTTGCCCATTTAGTTGCTATAGAAATGTATGGGCCAATGTTCCTGTGACTTTTTCATACCTACCAGGCATACTTCTTCCCCTTTTCTCTGTAGTCCTTAAAGGTGGGCAGGGCTACAAAACAAAATAAACCCGTGGATGTTAGTTTCTCCTTTCTCTGGCAAGCCCCAGGATTGAGACATGATCACTCTGACATGCGGCCAGAGCTTTCCTAAACTGAAGTTTTAGGATTTCTTCCCTCAGCTTCAACTCTCACATGATTCTCATTAAACTCCAGGTAAGAAAAAAAAATGATGCTAACTTCTTTATTTATCAATAAACAAACATTCAAGATGCCCATTTCCAAAAGATACAGCAAGTGGCTGGGCCAGTGGGCACAGAGGCATGACCACAGTGAAGACAGGCTTGCTAGGGGCTGTCCTACCGAACTATAGAAACATCCCTGGCAGCACCCATCTTCTTTTCCATTTCTTTTCTCTTGAGGCAAGGTCTCAGCTTTCCCAGGATGGCTTTGAACTCGCTGTGTAGCTAGGAATAATCTTGAGCTTTTTGATTCTCCTGCCTCTCCTCTCAAGTGCTAGGACTAGAGATGTGTTGGCACACCCTGTTGATGGCGATGGAGCCCAAGGCTTTGCACATACCAGGAAAGCATCCTAATAGCTTGCGCTAAATTCCCAGCTCCAGGACCCCATTCCTAAGGATCGGCTGAAACCAGCCATGATTCCAGAGTTCCCTGAAATGACACCATGCAGCAGAGCTGAAGACTGGGCCAAGAGGTTAGCGTGCTAACAGCTTTTGATTAGAGGTGGCCTTTTTTCCCCTAGGTGACAGAATGGATACAGGGCACAGGAACATACTTCCTGGTGTGACTTGGCTAAGTCACATCTTTCAGGAGCAATGTGAACATGAACCGTTGATGAGTAGCATGTTCCCCGAGCCTGGGGCCTCTCGGAGCATTTGCAGCCTCCAGACTGGAGGACAATCTTTGTTGCCAGAAGCAGACAGAGAGGGTCAGTGGTGGCCGGCAATGCTGGACCTGGTCCCTCAGCAGGTTACACCCTAAGCCTTGTGGGCCTTCTCCCAAACACAGCTTGCGTCTCTCTACCCACCCGGATCCAACAGGGCGAGGGAAAGTCTTCACAGTTCATCACCTCCTGTTTTAACTTGCATTGTCTCTGACGCCCACTGCTGCCTTGCTTTTCTCTACCTTCAGCCTTTTAAAAAAGCTTTCTGTGTGTACACGTGTGCAGTGTGTGCCGGTGTGTGTGTACGTGTACATGCGCGTGCAGACGTGTTAGTGAATCTGGGGGCATGGAGACCTAAGGATGTCAACTTCTGGCGTTGTTCCTCGGGAGCAAGCCACCTAGTTTTAACCCGGGATCTAACGGAAGCCACTGCTTTAACTAAGCTGCCCGGCCATCCAGCGCCAGGGTCCTTCTGCCTCTCGTCCCCAGCGCCGGGCGTCATGCCCCGCTCCTCACGTGTGTGCTGTATACGAGCTCGGGTCCTGGTGCTCACACATGTCCTCTTCTTCATCCTCTTAAAACCTAATTTACCCCCCAATTCCATCCCGACTATCTTCCCCACTCAGGCACTCAGTAATGGGGCAGCAACAATATTCTTGTCCACCCACCTTCGCCTGCACAGCTGGCCTCATCTCACCGGTCTGTCCTCTTTTTGGAGGAGGATGCATCTCTTTCCCCTCTTCCTGTCTAGCTGGTGACTACATGCCTCTTGAAGGTGAGAACCAGGTCTCCGCCACCTTGGTAGTTCCCAGAGCATCTTGGATGGGATCTCCCGCTGGGCAGCTTTCCACTTAGGAGAGAAGGACTCCTATCCAAACGCCAGTCCTACACGACCTGCTCGCTTTCTCAGAAGCACAAGCACACCGACATTTACAGGATGTGATATGTTCTTTTAAACTCCCAGAGACTGCATACCAGCCCCTGAACCCATTCCTTAATTTTATTTTCTATTATCCAGGGAACACATGTTTTTCGAATTGATGGATTTAAATATACACTGGCTCTGAATTCAGTTGCTTTTCTTGCCAGTTTAGGGAGAGAATCAGATTCCACTATTCCCTGTACTCTTATATATTTTCCCTGATATACACCATAGAAAGAATTTCTGAAAGCTCCTGAAAGACACATAATAAATCCAGTGCGACTCCTTTCATACGGTTTTGTGTTATATTCAGAAATACGAGAGTTCTGTTTCATATTTGTATTCCCATAAGCATAGCATGTAAATAGTGAGTAAATATTTATTGAATTCAAGATGAAGAATGCAGGGAAGTGAGGGAGGGAGAAGGAAGAGAGGAAAAACGAGGGAGGGATAAGGAAAGAAATAGTACATCATTCCCCATTTTATTTTAATTGCTAATCAGATACACAACTCCTCCTCTTGGTTTCAAGACCCAGTGGGGGCTTTGGGTTGTAATTTTTGGTGGAGGTTATGAAGAAGCCACAGGGCGAGTCACTGAAGAGAAAACTCCAAGGTTTCATATTTTAAGGTGAGGCAGGAGGCAGCTGTAATTATGACTGCACAGTCCTGTCAGCAGGTGAAACGGCTTCTCCATTTCTTTCACTAACTCGTAGGTATTTTAGTGTGAGTTTTGTGTGCATCCCTTTGCAATTCACAGATGTCCACCCTGTTCTTCCGGAACTGTCTCCTGGGCACTTGTCTCCTCAGTGGTGCCTTGTGGCACCCTTCTTTCTCAATGGTCTAAATAAAAAAGCAGTTGGCTTCCGTCTCACTCCAGCTGAGAGTGTCTGGGTCAGGACAGAGGCGGCAGCAGGATCATGGGGAGGGTCACACTGGAGCTTCTGCCCACCACAGCATCTGGCCTGCTACAGAGCTGAAGGTGAAGACTGATCTCACAGGGTGCTGCCTCTGTGGTGGCAAAACCATGAAGGCAAATCTCATTTACACTGGGCAGCTCCGGGAGAGCAGCCATATTCATGTTTTACTTTGAAATGAGCCAGGATGGCCTGAACAACGGAGTTCTCCAGTGCACAACCCAGGCAGCTAACAGTTTGATCAGCTCTGTGTTGCTCTCTCTCTCTCTCTCTCTCTCTTTAACAAAACCCTACCCTGCACGGTTTACAAAGGCTGTCACCCAGGTTACTGTGTTTAAGCATCCAGCTGTTCCCTTTTCAAGCTTCGCAGTTTCACCCATTGCACAGATAAGACAAGGGGAAGGACTGGGTGGTTTATCCAGACTGGTGGATCACCAACCTAGAGCTGCAAATCAGACCATCAGCTCCACAGTTGCTCCCGGTGCACTTGAGCTTCTGGTACAAACGGCATGATCTATCTTTGAAGATTCAGAGGATGAATTTTTTTCTCTTGAAAATGTTTGTAAGACAGGCAAGCATGAACACAAGTCTCCAGTGCTACAAATTATGCAGTGGAGTTTCCTGTATTGGGGGAAGTTTCGGCACTCAGCACACCTGGAGTGTAGCTATAAGCTTGGCCCTGGTAGAGCCGCCTTCTTGATTGCAGCATCCCACCACCAGCTGAGTGTCAGATAACGACTTTTGAAATGGCCTCGTCCTCTCATTGCTGTATGCGGGTCTGTACTGATTTCAGACATTAAGCTGGGCATAGTTACTTCCTCATCTTGTCAATGCTATTCAAGAATGCAGACAACTCAGCAGCAAAAAGATACTGTGAGCTCAAGGCATTTCTCTCACAGGTTTTTCCTTTTGAGGGTGTGGCTGGTTCCAGAACTCTCCTCTCCACACCTCCCTGCTGTGGACCCGAAAGGTATGGCTTTTGTCTCTTTATTAAGGGCTGGCACTTAGGAGTCATTTAGTGAGTTAAAGTCATAAGCAGTTACTTCATTCAAATATCCTTATACACATTCATACTTATATATTCTAACATACATTCATAAACACATACTTGTAGAGCAAAAATGTTTGTTGATACCTATCTCCGTGCTATTATATAACACCACATGTGTTTCTAAAACTATTTCCTTGTACAGTACGTATCTGAGAAGGTGACGCTCTAGTTTTCAATGATATCTGCATCTTTTAAAAAAAAGCGTTGTATTTTTTGCATAATCAAATTTAGCACTTTTTTTCTTCAGTTTTCTTTGTACTTTTAAGTACAGAAATTATTTTTGAATGCACAATATTTTTAGTGAAATGATTGCTTGAAAGGGCAGGGGCACGGTCTTGAGGGGAGTAACTGCTACTTTGAATGATTTCAACAATTTAGTTTTCTTCCCACAGCCTTTGAGCACCAAGCTGATGTGACGTGTGATGATTTTAAATTCTTTGTTTGCTCTTATAGTTCTCAAATCAGCAGGGCTTTGTCACAGAAAGCTTGGGAAATCCTGTGTCTGCAGAAGACCCAGAAACTGTTGTCATACCTTGCTGCTTGGTCTTCCTGTGGAGGGCTCTGGACTTGACCTCACACAGAACAGTTTCCTTCTGCTGTGTGCTGTTCCTGCACAGCTTGAACCTGTCCCTTTTGAGAGCTGATCCATTCAGAACCTTTTCTGGTCTCTAGGGGGGTAAACTCGGTGTTTCCTCCAACAGTTTAGCACCAACCGAGCAGCTCCTCCTCTCTTTCCTGTTGTCTCCTTTAATGAACCTAGCATCCTCATGCAGTGCTTTCGGAGCCATTGTCTGCGCTTCACTGTGGCTCCTCCTTCTTCCGCTGCTGCTTCGTTCTCCTTCTTTTTCTTCAGTTTTATTTGCCTCGATGGCACAAAAAGATAAAATATTTTGCTACAACTTAAGGCATCAAAGAAATGTGAAGAGCTTAATTGAAGGACAAAGAGAGAGAGCAGCCCTGTGGCCACAGTGACCTGTGAGCAGCCATGGGAAGGTCTCTGTGGACAGGTGGGTCAGGCGCTGAGCGCTGACACAGGTGCAGCGGTGACTCACAAGAGGCGATTGCTCTGATGTTCTCAGTTCCCAGACAGACAGATGGTGGGAAGGACAGGCCTCCAAGACCCAGGGTAGCGAAAGCTGAGAGGTGGATTGGCCACTGCCTCCACACCCTTCAGGGAACGCATGCCCAGTCCCTCTGCAGAAAATGGCCGGGTTTCCGGGACAGACAAGGCTGACATAGCATTCAAGTATTCAGAAGATTAGCATCTAAGAGGCAGTGTCTCTCTGTGCAAACCCCATGTTCTTCAGTCCCTGGGCATCCCCAGAAGTTGGTATTTCTGCTGTGTTGATGCCCAGCAGAATGGGAGCAGGCACACTCTCCCTCTAGTTTACTTTGCAAGACCCTTCCTGCTTTTCAGCAAGGCTTCTGCTCACCTAAAAGAGAAGAAGGTTGCCCTGTTTGGAGTCTAAACGGTAGTATTTCCCTAGCTGCCATGCTGATGGCAGTCTTTGTCCCTTGAAATAAGCCCTGTATTTCTAACTGAGTATCTTCCAGGCCCTGGGAAATTCACTGAACTAAGCCTAGGTGCTTGAGTTGCTAAATGGACCCCATGCCAGAGAGTGTGGTGCTGTTCCCTGGTCTCTGTGCTATTGCAGAATTCAGGGAAGTTGGACAGAACTTCTTGTGTGCAGCACACAGGAGACGGCTTCCTGTGGCTGGCCTTAGGGGCAGAGGAGTCCGTTCCAAGGCAGAGTTTCTTTCGCACTGTCCCTGCGCTCTGCATCTTTCCCAACTTTAGAGTCACACTGGCATTGGAGGGCGGGGATCCCCCAGTTGACCCCCACTGGAAACTTTTGGGAGCCATTACTCACCCTCAGCTACTCTGGGGAGATCTTAGCCAACATACTCTGGTGGGTGCGTTAATTACCTTTTGTTTTTGTCACTTAAAATTATTGTTAAATACTTATTAGACTTTATAAATTTTTTATTCTCATTAAAGTTGTTTATATTATTTCAAATTGAATATATGCAGTTTATTTTTAACCAGAAGATGGGTGACGAATGGAGTACTGCTTGACTAAAGTCTTGTTGGGTCAATTTGAGCCCCTTTCCCAACAATACCGGAAAGCTATGATCAGGGTGTGGGGAGCCAGAGGACCCTACCCCTCCCTTTTACAAGAAAAGGCGCCCAAAGGGCAGGACCTAAGCCATAGCATAACCGTTTTCCTGGTGTTTGGGACGTTTTAGAGAGTGAGTTTACCCCACTCAGTTGACCTGGGAGTCACATTGTCTCTTGCATGAGCTTCCATGGTGGAGCCAAAGGTATCCGCATTTCTGATTTGTGAGTCCCACATCCCTGTGGAAAAACTAAATTTGTGAGCCGGTTTCCTCTCTGGTTTAGTGGGTGTTTCTGTGTATTGCTGACCGGCTATCGCTAATAGCCTAGACTGTCAGTTTTTTTTTTTTTTGACTCTTTGACTGCCATTCTGTTGCAGGTCATCTGGGTCAAAAACCACTGTACCACACACTGCCTTTCACAGTCAAACCAGCTGCTGGGCAAATCCGATTCAGGAGAAGTAGGGTGTCTAAGAGTGCAGGAACTGGACTTTGCCTCAACTTCCCTCCATGCTGGCTCAGAAGCCTTACTTTATCTCTGAAGGGTGAGGCCTTGATTCTGACTGTGCGGCTGCTTCGACCTCAAACGACCACGGTAGCCCACACTTTTCCTTCCTCATGATTCTATTTTGTTTCTGCATTTCATCTATCACCGTGCTGGCTTATCCGCAATTGTCTGTCTTTCCCACTAGCATTTCACGTTTCAGCTGTATAATCTGCTTTCCGTCCCTCTTTGCCCCATCCCCACTGCTCACGCACCTAAATCATGTTTTACTTCTGTCCCAGAAGGCCTTATGGTAATTAAATAATGGGGTTTCTTCTAATATTTCTAGGAACACTTTATTATTTTATAGTAGAAATATTGGATGCTGTGAATTGAAATGGACTTCAGGCAATTGCTTACTTTCGATATTGGTCTGTCATTAGGTTATGTCTAAAGGACAGAATCAGGCATATTCTGCTTTCTGATGCCACGAATGTAGTTGAAGCTAAGACTCTGCCAGTCTGTGAAGGCAATGTCACAGCTGGAGCTGACTGTCTGGATACTTTCTCATTTGGCAAACAAGGAATTGACACTAAAATGAAAGAAAGCATCTTGTTGGGGCAGGCTGAAGTGACTGAATAGTGCCATATTGATGGAGACAATGTGGCAGGTCCCTGTATTCACAGGGGACATGTTCCAAACCCTTTCCCTCACCAGGGATCCCATAAAAACCAAGAGCTTCTAATCGTGTGTGCACTGTGTTTTCCTAATGCATGCATTCCCGTGATGGAAAGCTCAGTTCATCATATCAGCCAGATATGGTAAGACACGAGCAATAAATAATAAAATATAACCATTATAAGATATACTATAATAAGAATCACTTAGATGTATGGATTATTTATTTCTATGATATTCCATTTAACATATTCAGAGGTAAAACTCAGGTAAATAAAATGGCAAAGAAGAGAGACTGCTGTATTGGTCTTTGACTCTAGTGATGATGATATAATTTAAAGAAAAACAAATGGTGTCGCCACATGGGAAGCAGCCTGGGGAGGGACAGGAAGTGTGGCGGGGAGAAGGGGGCTCCATGGTGGCCACATGTGGGCTGTCCACATCTGGGGTTTCTCATTCATAAAACCCGGCCAGCGTCTCTGCATCCAGCTCTTGCTATGATCAAGACAGACAATTCGTGCTGGGCGCCCGGGCTGTGATGAGACTGACAACGGTTGGTTTCCCCTGCTGACCCTCACCCAGCTGGCAAAGGGTCGTGAGAAGCTGAAGTCCATTCCTGGGGTTCCTTCTTGTTTGTCATAGCCAGCGTTCTCTTCAGTGTTCACACCTGAATTTTAAGTTTCTCACTGCAAAGCCTTCCCGCTGGATCGGCTGAAACAAGCCACACACGCTCTAGATTGTGAACTTCTGGTGTTGCCTCTCAGCACAGTGCGAATTCTTCAGGATCACGTTTTTGACATGTGGGCAGTGAATGAGGATTCAGAGATAGGAGCTCTGTGTAGTCAGAAGTGATACAGTGAACTCCCACTTGAGGACAGTTTCATATATCTTACAGAATACTAATTAGAGAAGAAATTTAGATGTTTTCCAAAGTCAATTAGCAGAAGGACCAACTTGTATATCCTTTCAGAGATTATTCCAAAAGTTGTTCGCTTCATTATTTTTAGGCAAGCCTGTGTAAACTGATTTTTCCCACCCACATCGCTAAGAGGCTCAGATGAATATGATGTTTAATTAAATGAAAAAAAAAATCTCAACGTGCTTTGCAGGATGTGAATTGATTAGACAAATGCTACTGTGAGTGCCGTCGGCTACAATTAGGCTCAGAATCTGGCTGTCGATAAATTTATCTTTGTCTTGCTGTGTCTGTGTGCTTTCAAAGTTGAGTGTTCTTTTTATATATTATAAGGAGGAATGCTTGGCCAAATATTTAGAACAGGAGTACAGCTGGTCAGGCAATTACTTCTGAAACAGCTTCAGAATATCCAAAAAGGTAAAATCAACAGTGATTTTATATTGTTTTCATGGAAAGACCACTTTTTTGTGTATGCACTGTTTGTCCAATCCAAGGAAAGGCATGTGGCTTTGTCCAGAGTCTCCCCCAGGCCATATCAGACTTGAAAAACATCCTCAAATAATACTTTCTCTTTCTTTCTAGGGGTTTCTATGAGTTCATCTTCCCTGAACTAAAATGGAAAGTGCCTATTGTTGGATCCTACAATAGGATCAAAGCACATTCTCCTTTATGATTTAAATGACTCTAACAGAGGAGTCTTTCTAGATTATTCTCTGTGTTCTTGGATCAAAGGTGATTATCTTTGCTAGCTCTAATTTCTGGTGAAGCATTAGTCACTGCTCGGCAGGACCTCAGCACCTTCCGTGTTTAAAGTGCTCAACAATTATCGATTATCTAATCTTCCACCAGCCCTGTGGGGTAGGTCTGCCCTGTCCTTTCTTCCTACAAACTCAGAGGTCAGGCGCTCTGTCCGAAGACCTGGATATTCCGTCTACTCTTGGGTTTGCTTGCTGCAGATCAGAGAACCCAGATGCCTCACCTGGCAGCTTAAGAGATAGTGGAGGAAAACAAATCAAAATAGAAGGTAACCGTTCAGTGACAAGCGAGTAAATATTTAAAGTTCTTATTTTGCTATAGACCTGGCTCAGAGTTTTTATCCGGAAATCACAGCTCATTTTGTAAAATTACAGTAATTTGAAAGACAATTAAAAAATTAAACAGGGTTCCTGGTGGAAAGGTCAATTCGAGGAAGAGGCGACTTACTTCCTCTTTAATAATTGAGCTGACTGCAAATGGGGCTGGTTTGCTGGGGGGCACCTCGAGCCTTTTTATGAGGCCTTTCTGATTGCCTGCTTTGATGAAGAAGTCCTTTCAAGAACACAGGAAGTGTGGCAGGCAGTCAGCAGTCACCAGTGGTGTGAGTTAATTCTTTGTTACAAGATCAGCCCTATCGCCTTATTCGACACAATGTAGATCCTGCTGGACGCAGACTTCACAAGGCCAGTGTGTGCTAGAGGTCAGCTTGCTGGACTTGCAAGGTCACCGGCTCCTTCCCATTGATGCATTCATTATCTTGCACCAATAAAACTAGGGATGCCATTCCTTGGTCCCCTTTCTCCCCCTCCCCTTTTTTCTTTCAGCCTGACCCTTTGGCAGAGAGAGCTTCTGTGGAGCCTCAGGAGTTTGGAAGAGCAGGACTCACTTCCTTGGCTGCACAACCTTCTGCTTATCCCTACTGTTAGGGAGAAGACAGGCATGATGAGCAGTGTTAGGAGAAGGGGCCGTGAGACCTTGCTCCTTCTATTCCCGCCAGTGCAGGGATCTGTCCGGGAATTGTGAAAATGGTGTCTGGCCCCAGCTTTCAATGTAAAGCCTCAATTAAAAGAAAATAATGAAATGCATTAACTGACATAGCTCTGATGGCAGTCACAGGGCCTTGAGGCAGCTGTGAGGAAACCTGGGCTGTCTCCTGAGGGTCAGAATGCCCCTGTGGCTAACTGGGAAGACAGGTTGCTTCCCTCATATCAGAAGCTGAGGAACTCATTCCCACGTGTGAGCTGAGAAAGGATTTGTGTCTTCAAGCCATGTCATCTTTATCATAGCCTCATCTGCACTGTAGCTCGGCTACCTCTTGTAGCAGCTCTTCTTAGAGCATCATGGAAAGAAATGCAAGAAAGGGAGAGCTGGCCCACCACATTCTCCATTTTCAGAGACTGAAAGGAATCACCTTGCTCCATGTATAGACCAGCACCTCATGAAACGTGTAACCCCACAAGGCGGAAGCCATTGGGCCGTGGCCTGTTTAGGACAGACCACGCCCGTCTCTCTTCGGAATGCTTTGCTTTGCTAAATAAACTGCGTGAGCTTCTGTGTCACTCAACTGAATCCTTTCCTTCAAGAAGACCAGAACTGAGAGAACCCCAGAACACTGAAGACTCGGTCCAGTTTTACACACAGAAATTTGGCCAACACGAAGGTAGAAAAACATTTGTTCTGGCCTGACTTGTCATTTGCTAAATCATCCCTGCTACTACTGTCATTTAAAATGTAAGTATTTCCTGTGGAAGAAATAAATGAGAAAGGAGGAATATGTTTCTGAAGTTTCTAGCTTGTCTCTAAATGGTGGGCCTGAGTGCTAACAGAATATTGAAAGATTAAGAGCTCTTACGACCTCTAGGCCTGGAGTGGATAAGAGAAGCAAGCATGGTTGGGAGCTTCCAGTGGGTGGCAGAGTGTAGCATGGTCTCCAGAGACCTTCCACAGTGACCACTCTAGAGGTGTGTGGGCTCATGAGAGCCAGGGAACCTCCCACTGTTCTTCCATGGAGTACCTGGGCTGGCCCTGGCAACTACCTTCTACCCACTGGTTCAGGGCTGGAATCCCCTTCTGTGTCTTTGCCTGGCCCAGCAAGGGGTCTCCTCCAAGCCCAGAGGTTTCCTGTTTCTTTTTATCCCCTAAGTAAGACCTGAAGTCTCAGGATCACTAAGAGAAAAGATTTGCGTGTGTGTGTGTGTGTGTGTGTGTGTGTGTGTGTGTGTGTCCTAAGGCTTACCACCCAGCCCATGAGTAATTCTGTTATGCCTACTCCATTACAGTTCACATGGCTTGGGGCAGGCGAAGGCATTTTCAAACCTTAGAACCTGCCTTAACTTGGAGGTATCTGCTTGTCTGTGCATCCGTTCAGGTGAACTTGTTCTTCTTTGGGAAGAAGGAGAGGATAAGGAATAATGGGTGTTTCTATTCAGCATCTAAGATGAGGTCTTAGAACTTGGTTCCCGTTATTGTGATGGCATAGAAACTTGGAGTGATAATTTAATATAGATATTAATTGGTTACTTATTTGCTATAGTTTCAACTTTGTCACTTGAAAAAGATGTCAAAAATTTTTAATATTTTATTGATTCTTTGTGAGTTTCACATCATGCACCTCAGCCCTACTCATCTCCCATACCCCTCATATCTGACCTTTCACCCTTGTGATGTTCTCCCCAAAAATAAAACACACACACACACACACACACACCACCACCACCACCACCACCACCACCACCACCAACAACAACAACAACAACCAAAACCAAAGCACAGAGAACATTCATCATGGAAGCTGTAGTGTGTCACAGTGTGTCCCACAGTATATCCCTCTGTACACACATCTTCACTGCAAATGTTCACTGCAATCAGTCATTGGTGTGCTTCGAGATCTCTGGCTTCTCTGACACCATCAATATTGAATCCTCCTCACCAGAACTCCTCCTGGTTAGCCTGTTGTGGCTCAGTATCACGGTGATCCTGTATGTCTGGAACAGAAGGACTGGCCCTTTCAAGAGTCCCAACCATTTACTGATGATATAAATTTTGGGGTGGGCTAATTCAGGGCCCTGGATCTGGGCCTGTGTGGTAGCTGAACTGGTCGGACCACTCTCTCTCTCATTTATTTGAACCACCAGGGAGAAATCTTGTGACTCCAATATGAGTTCTCCTGCTGCAGGAGGTGAGGGTGAGGGGAGGGAGGGTGTCATTCTCGAACCTACACCTCACAAAGCAGGACCAAGGCCGGCCCTACCGTGGTGCCCGGTTGAGGTGCCTGTTCTCCCAGCTGCAGCTGGCAAGAGGCAGGGCCAGCTGACCCACTCTCGACTACCACAGACGGTGAGGAGCGAGGGAGACAAGGCACCACCTCTGCACCCACGCCACCTCACAGCAGATGAGTGGTGGAGCTAACTCTCCATACTCTCGCCCTTGGGAGGGCTGGCTCACCTGGACCACCCTGCACCCTGGCACCAGTCAGCTCTGCTGCTTTCCCGATTGCTGGAGGTGGTGAGGGACAGGGGCCATCACCTCTATGCCCATGCCACCCCACAGCAGAGGAGTGGTAAGGACAGCTCTCCTACACTCGCGCCCTCAGGGCTAGCTTGCCCACACCTCGCTGCTAGGACCAGCTCACTGTGCTGCCTGGGAGAGTGCTGCCAGCAGTGAGAGGTGGGGCCGGCAGTGAGAGGTGGGGCCAGCAGTGAGAGGTGGGGCCAGCAGTGAGAGGTGGGGCCAGCTCTCCAGAGTGCCACACCCAGGGAGGGGCGGGGCCAGTTATTCACAGTCCCTCGACATCCAAGTGGTCCCTCCAGGCTGCCCCCACCGGGAACATTCCCATGTTCTCCAGTGGTAATGTGAGCCACTGGGGACAGCTACACCGACCCTTCCTCTGGGTAGCTATTAACTCAGACATGGCCTCAGTGACAGCTCTGGCTAGGACCTCACCATGGCCCCAGGAGGCGGGGCTGGCCACTCAGAACAGGTCACTGGCCTCCACCTTGGAGTCTCCAGTTCAGTCTCTCTTCCTGCTGAGCAAGCTGCTCCATTTTGCTTTCTCTCCATCTGACCACCACATCCTCATTGTGGTGGCTCCTGCTGCAGGCTGGCCATGCTCCCGGTGGGCCTCCTGCGTGGTGTGGTAGCAAGCAGGTGTCTGTGGCCCGCCTGTGCCAGGCTCTGGAGGGCAGTGTGTGGGTGCATGGTGGTGTGAGGTACCTGTCTGTCTTCCTCCTCCTGTCCTGGGCTGCCTGGACTTGATTTGACTTTTATGAGTCCTAGGCATGAAACAGCTTTGGCCACCAAGCCAAGCGTCAAGGATGAACAAACAGCTGACGTGTGCTCTGCCCCTGACTGATGGGAGAACAACACCACCACCAACGTGTCTCTCTACCCATTGCTCCGGCGAGGGGCTGAGCTGGGGGGAGGATGGCAAATATTTTTATAACAACAGTAGCAAAATGTATTAATTAATGAAAATAATTAGGGGAAGAGAATGTCAGGGTGACAAGTTGGGGAGAGAAGGGATATCCACAGGTTTCATCCTCTGCTGGGAAAGGTAGGAGGGGCATGAGGATTAATTGCAAAAACATGTATCATGCATTTCCTTAATAAGCAAGCCACAGAAATTCCAAAAAGTTGCAGTGGGAGCCCCTCCTCCCAGATAACATTTTGAGTGTCTGCTTGATATAAAAACCAACAATAAATCATGTGCTATCGTAAAACAGTTAAAAAATATCTTAAAATATGAGCTGAAACAATAGTTTGTCATTCTTACCTGCGTGCTGACAGACTGACACTATAATTGTAATACAATGTGGAAAGAGCAGTGTTTGATCCTCTGAAAACTGGGGCTTTATGAGAGAGTGGCTCAGGTCCCTGTAAGTCCACTGTATGCACAGCATCAGAGTCCACAGCTGTGGTAAATGAGGTTCAGAAGCAAACACTCCGTATGCATAAAGAAATCACTTCTAAAGGGGAGAAACACAGACACACATCACTTTTCCAGCCATGGTTCTGAAACTTACAAAACTACTTTGTGAAGCTGGACTATTGACCTTCCACGTCAGTTTTATGGGTTCCACAAGAGGAGGACGGGCCTTGAGGCTGCATACAGCTTCGGAGGCTGCTTCTTCTGGAGGACTGGAGAGGACTCCCAGTGTCTATTAATCCTGAGAGTCACCAAAAAACCAACTCCACCATTTTGGGGCAAGTTTAAAGCAAGCCTTATTAAATATTTAATACTGACCAAGGGATGGACTTTGTCAGGACTGTTCTCTGGAGTTTCCCAGCTTACCATGGCCCCAGCCACATGGTGCAGGGGCTTAAAAGGGCACATCTATAGGCCACCGAACCTTTCCATGAGATGTTGTTATTTTCCAAGAACTACAATTCCCAGCATTCCAGGAAGTTACCTGGTTCTTGGACAGATGGGGCTTACAGGATAATTTTGGGCATTATCTGACCTCCTAAGTCATTCTCTGAATTACCTCAATTTTTTTTTTCACTGAACCTGGAACTCTCTGCTTCTGTCCCTCAGTGCCTGCTCACACCTGTGCTGTGTGGCGGGCATGTGCAGCCACCCCAGGCTTGTACATGGAAGCTGAGGCACTTACCTGAGGGCCTCATGTTTGCACAGTAAGCAGTCTTACTCACCTAACCCTGCTTCTAATTTTTAAACTATGCAGCTATGTCTATAATGCTACTTTTTAGGGCAGAAACCACTTTTTGATATAATTTTAAACCACAAATTTCTTTTAGAGGAAACACAGCCATCTGTACTTTTAAATAAGCAGTGCTTTCTCTTTGTAAATAAAACTGTATCAGGCAGCGTGGGCTTGCTGAAGATGACAGAAGTCCTTAATGGCAGCCTAAGTCGAAGGGATGAAGGTACTGGGCAAGCCCTATCAGAACACAGCCTCCCTGCCCTGTGATCCATGCTTACCATTACTGTATTTCCTTTTGAGTTGACATCTTACGTTCCTAAACGACTGCTGTCCTTCTGTTCCTCCTCTCCAAACTCATGTGGGCATCGTGAACAGACAGGGAGTTGGTGTCTTCCCTCTTGGTCACCTGGCAGGTGTTATGGAAATTGATCTTCCCCAATTGATTGGCTGAGTTCAGCACAGAAGGAGGAAAAGAGCTCATGACCCCTTCCTGTTTGCACGAGGCAGATGGCAAGTGTTAAAGGTCCTGCTCTGTGTGTTCCCTTCTCAGAGTTTCAAGGTCACTAGACACAGCAGTCTGCAGTGTGCCCAGGACTGCTGTGAGCCACATGAGGTTCAGGACCAACTCATGAAAGAAAAGGAGCCATGACATGCAGTGAGGACTGAAAGGCTCCTGGATAATCTGGTCTTTCGACACACACACTGCTCTCTGAGGACTTAATACTTGGCCCTGAGAGGAGACATCCCCATTTGACCAGCACCACCTCCAACCAAAGCTAGGCAATCTCACAGAACACAACAAAAGTTCAGAATGTTGTTCATTGGCCCAGAGTGGCTTCATAGCTGAAGACTATACAACCTTTCTCCCCCAAGCAGGTGACACAGGCCTGTAATCCCAGAACTCACCAGCCTGATCTACAAAGCAAGTCCAAGACAACCAAGGCTACACAGAGAAGCCCTGTCTGAAAAAACCAAAAACAACCACCACCACCAAAAAACCAAAAAACAACAGAAAACAAAACAAAAAACTCTTCCCCCAGCACACAATCTTCTTATCTGTTACCTTGTTCATCTTATCATCAACTTGACTAGATTCAGTCACCTCGAAAACACACCTTTAGTGTCTGTGAGAGCATTTCATGTTTAGCTGATGAGGGAAGGGGCTCAGGATGCAGTTAACACAGGCAACACTGTGCCCACAGACGTGGGTCTTGTACCAAATAGAAAGGGAAAGGGGAAAGCCTTCTGACCCCCTCCCCCTGAAGAGGCCAGTGGCCCCTCTGCTCCCATGCAGTCCATACCATCATGAGCTTTACCCTCAGCCTGGGAGCCAAACCCAGCCTTCCTTCAGTTGCTGCTTCTCAGGTGTTTTAGGTACAGAGATGAGAAAAGCAGTCACTATACTTTGCTAATAGTGTTGCCTGAATTCCCCCAAATTACAAAGTCTCTCTCTGAATCAAGTCTCCCTGCAAACAAACAACAAAAAACAAGCAAAAACTTTTAGAGTTCCCTAGAAAACAAGTCTAGTAGTATGTAAACTAACTCTGTCATCCGTGTCTGTAATATTTAGATGCATCAAACAGGAACCTGCATGAAGGAAGTGTAGCTTAGTCCTCTGACTATAGGTCCCGCTGCAGTGAGAGCAAAGCATTTCTGCCCAACTTTCTTGAAGTTATTTCAATGTTAGCAGGCTTGGGCTCCTACTGAAACACGTAGGAACAGAGATATTATATGGGGTGTGAAGAGGTACGTGAAGAGGTCTCAGGCCACTTTCTCATCCTCTAGGACTTGCATTCTGCCTTTCTGGGGAGCAGAAAGGGGGAAAGGTGACTTGACTTCTGTTTCCCAAAGGTAAAAGCCAGTGTGCTTGCTTCTTCTTTCAGGCCCTGAGGATATTGTATTTCTTCTCCATGTGAGTATTCTGGACAGTCTTTAAAAAAAAAATCATTAAACCTAACACAACTTAAATCTCAGAAAAGATGTCAATGTGTTTCAGTGCCTGGACACACAATGAATCTCCATCTATCTCCGGTAATATAAACACACCTGTGGGATGCTTTCCACTGAATACATGAAAGGAAAACTCGTAATAAATCTCAGACTGATCGCCTTATCATGACTGACAGAGCCGCTGCAGGCTCCTTCTTTATGAGTATAATTTGGGAGTGTATAAAAGCGGGAGATTGATTTCTGCAGAGTCCTTCCTTTCCATCAGTATTTATTCCGAGCTGGGCAACTCCCTCTTTTTTTAATAAAAAAGTACTCACAAAATATGGTTCCTATATTTAATTTTTATAACCACATGTACATACACACACACCACACACTCACACACACACAGTTACTACTTAATGCCTGAAAGACCCACCAGGCTAAATGGGAGCTGAATAAGTTTCCCTCTGTGCCTCCCAGGCAGAAATGTCCTTGTTAAATGTTGCTTTTCAAACTAGGGATCAGAGAGGACACTTTGGTCCTTGCCTAGAAGTGTGCGCTTCTAAGAACTCCTTAATGAAGCCCTTAGGATTCAAATGCATTCATCATTCGTGGGATGCTGTTACGGTTCCAGTGCGACTTGTGTGTCCAGCTAGCTGCAGCTGACTAAGAAGTTCTGGAAGTTTTAGATGAAATTTCTTTAGAGGGCCACTGGGGATGTGACAGCAACACCTGTTTCCTGGTTTTGTCTAACAGGAGGCTAGCAGTCACACACACATACATACACACACACACACACACACACACACACACACACACACACACACACACACTACCAAGATGGCCTGCCCCAGCACACAACCATGGTTTTAGGTTATATCCATGAATGGTCCTTGGTTGGAGTATGAGTCTCAGAAAAGACCCCTGTGCCCAGAGTTTTTGGTTCTGTTGTTCTCCTTGTGGAGCTCCTGTCATCTTCGGATCTTACTATCTCCCCCTTCTTTCCTAAGATTCCCTGCACTCTGCCCAAAGTTTGGTTATGAGTATCAGCATCTGCTTTGATACCCTGCTGTGTAGAGTCTTTCAGAGGCCCTCTGTGATAGGCTCCTGTCCTGTTTCCTGTTTTCTCCTTCTTCCAGTGTCCATCTTGTTTGTCTTTCTGAGTGAAGATTTATCTTTTTACCCAGGGTCCTCCTACTTGCTTAGCTTCTTGAGGTGTATAGATTTTAGTATGTTTATCCAATATTATATGGGTAATATCCACTTATAAGTGAATATATACCCTATGTGTCTTTCTGCTTCTGGATACTTCACTCAGGGTGATCTTTTCTAGTTCCCACCATTTGCCTGCAAATTTCATGATTTCCTCATTTTTAATTGCTGAGTAGAATTCCATTGTGTAAAAGTACCACAATTTTTGTATCCATTTCTCCATTGATGGACATCTGAATTTTTTTTCCAGGTTCTGGCTATTATGAATAAACCTTCTAAGAACATGGTTGAGCAAATGTCCTTATTGTGTACTTGAGCATATTTTGGATATATGCCTAGCAGTGGTATAGCTGGATCTTGAGGAAACACTATTCCTAATTGTCTGAGAAAGCACCAGATTGATTTCCAAAGTGGTTGTACAAGTTTGCATTCGCAGGGGATTTTCTTAACTGGATTATTTTAAGAAGAGAGACCCACCTTAAATCAGGGGCCCACCTTCTAGTGGCAGTCCACGCAGAACACGGAGAAGGAACTTTTCTTTTTGCTTGCTTGCCTCCACTCTCCCTGCCAAGTTTGTCTACCTATGGCTGAGGTGTTTCTTTGCTGTTAGAACCATGTTTTCTAGGCTTCCACCATGGTCTTAATATCAGCAGCTCTCCAGGACTCCAGCACAGACCAGGACTGCTGAGAGTCATCTACCCTCAACCCATGGACTGACTAGCTACCCATTCTGTATGCCTGTCTGCATGATAGCCATTGTTGGGCTATCCGGACCTGAGCCTGTAAGCCAGTGTGTGTGTGTGTGTCTCTGTGTCGCTGTGTGTGTTTCTGCGTCTCTGTGTGTCTGTGTCTCTGTGAGTGTGTGTCTGTGTGTCTCCATGTGTGTGTCTGTGTGTGTCTCTCTCTGTTTGTGTGTGGTCATTCTATCAGTTCTGTTTCTTTAGAGAACGCTGCTGACAAATACATTGACTTCAGTGTCTATGGTTCCACAACGTACCGGCCATACATGAAATCAGTGCTGGCACATTCATACCAGCAAGCCCAGACCTGTCTAGCCTTCCTTGGTGTTTCTCCTGGTCCCAGGATCCCACCCAGGGTGCCTTGGCCTGCTGGGTCCTCAGTGTCCCCTGGGTTCCCCTCCTGGCTGGGATAGTTTCTCAGACTTCCCTTGAAATCTGCAGCCTCTCCTTGTCCTAGTTAGGTGTCTGTTACTGTGGCAAATACCGTAAACAAAAGCAACTTGGGGAAGAAAAGGTTTATTTCAGCTTGTACTTCCAGATAACAATTCATCACTGACTGAAAAAAAAAAATCAGGGCAGGCACTCAAGACATAAACTGAAGGAGAAATCATAGAGGAACGGAGCTTCCTGACTAGCTTCTCGGATTCTGTTCAGTTGCTTCTCCTGCACATGCAGGGCCTGCCTGGATGGCGGGTGTCCACAGAAAAGCCCCTACATCAATTGAGAAGATGCCTCACACGTGACCACAGGCCAATCAGCTGGGGGCAATGTTTCACTCGAGGATTTCTCTTCCCAGCTGTGACAACTGACAACCAAGACCAGCTGCTACACTGTGTCTCCCCCAGAGGTACAGGTACAATAGTGGTATGAATGTTACAGAAGCAACTATTCATTTTTTGATTGGAATTAAGGTCCATTCCCCAAGATGGAACTCACACCTGGCACCATCAATAGGGCCAAGAACCTGTGGCCAGGGAGGTTATAGGCCCTAGGGAAGAACCTGCTACTATTGTTTTGCCATCTGTAGATTTAAACTGACCCCTAAAGACTTTATTACACCCACAGATTAGGACGTCACGCAGCCCTTCTTGGAGAAGTTTCTATTTGCAGCAGATGTGGTTAACACACACACTTACAGCTGGTCCAGGTGCTCAGCCCTCAGCCCTAAATATGACATCTATGTCATAGCCCTCCTCCAGGGCACAGGGTCTTCAAGGGAGGGATGTTAGAAAGCTTGGGTGAATGGGCAGCGGGTGACTGCAAGGACGCGGCTTTCAGGGCCCACCGAGCAGTTGTTCCGATGGACCTGCAGCACTTGTGACAGTTTGCTTGAGACCTGGGCGGAGCAGTCAAAGCGCCAGCACTGGAGAGGGCGGTGCTCACGAAATCCCAACCCTGCCTGGAGAGCTGTGGTCAAGAAATGGGTACTGGGGGAGATAGAGCCCGTTTTCTGCAGGGACACGGGCCCTTGGGGCTACCCGTGCTCTGTAGACGGTCCTCTCCCCTGGCAATGCAGGCACCACTAAGCAGCCTCAGCGTGCTTAAAAGGACGTGACACACAAAGATGGGAGGGGAAGGTGGTGAGAGGGAGATAAAGGAAGGACCGAAGAAGAGGGGTTGGGGTGAATTTGATCAAAAAGCATTATAAACGTGAAGAAACTCGAGCAATGAAGTAGGAGGAAAGGAGAGAACCCCTCCCGCTCTGTGGCTCTGGGGCTGACGGGCAGGTCTGGGTGGTTGGGGGAGGGTGGGGGTCCTGTCCTTGCAGGCAGTGTCTGGCCACCTGCTCCAGCCAGGATGGAAGGAAGCCATGGGTTTTGTGTTCACGTCTAGGCTGATGGCACATGAGCATCCTAGTGACAGAGCGGCTCCTCCACTCTGCCTATTGATCTCCCATCAGTCCCTAGCATGAGGCTGTGTCAGACACGACCCTTGGGCATTTCTCCAATGCAAAGCCACTTAGCATCAAATCGCTGGATGTCTGAGCCTTTCCTCCAAGCTTCTGGTCACCTGTTTGTAGCTCTGCAGGAGTCCTGGCTAGCACACCAAGGTGCCCAGTTGACCTTTGACATGTTTTCCTAAGGCAAGAAGTTCTCACGGGAATTAGCCACGTAAACAGAACAGCATTGGCCCCTGACAATCCAAGAGCAAGAGCACTTTTTTATAATGATTCTGTTATCATTATCTCTCAGTCTGAGACAAACAATCCTCTCTTTTCATGGCACTTTAAATTTTAGGGGAGTAAGTGCCCGGAGAACTAAATGTCCTCACATTTTATAATCTCTTCAGTTTAGAAGTATCTTAGAAGTTAAAAATGTGTGAGTTGGTGATTTTACTCAGCACTCAGTGTCTGCCCACGAAGGCCCTTGCCCACTGGAGAGGCAGCATGCAGCTCAGAAAGAGCCAGGCAGGAAATTGCCTCAGCTACCTCAGCTCTGCTTCAGTGTGTGTGTGTGTGTGTGCGTGCGTGTCTGTGTGTGTGGAGTGGGTGTATGTGTGTGCAGAGTGTATAATTGTGTGTGTGTGATAGTAAATTGATTTCACTTGTCAGCTGGACACACTTTAGTCTCATCTGGGAAGAGTGTTTCAGTGTTGGGGTATCTACGTCGGGTTTGCACGTGGCATACCTGTTGGGGTGGTCTTGATTATGTCAGTTGATGTGGGGTGGTCTAGACTGTTCCATGGGGTTGGGGCCTGTGTAAGGGGGGGAAAGTGGGCTGAGTGCTGGTCAGGACTGCATAGTGAGCCGTAGGCACGCCCACACCCGTTTCCCTCTGCTCCCGCCTGAGGGTGACTAGTTCTCTCAGTGCCGGCCTCCTTGACTTCCGTGTGTTGGTGGACTACAAGCTGAAGCTGTGAGTCAGACCTCTCTCCCCTGAGCTGTTCTATGTGGGGATACTTACCATGGCAACACACATGAAGCCAGGGCAGGGAGTGAGCGAACGTGTGTGAGTTGCTGCCTGTGCACCCACATGTGGACACATCTCTTTCTCCACCTTCTTTTCTCAGTTAGAAGCTCTCACTCTGGCAGCCGGGAAGCTCCAGCCATTCTGTTTTCACAGCACCAGCAGCACAGTCAGCGCTTGGGTTATGAGTGAGTGTGCAAGGCCACACCCAGCCTTTTCACTTGGGTGCTGGGATCCAAACTCAGTTCCTCATGACGGCAGCATGATCATATGTCTTCACCATGAGCAACCCTTCCAGTCTTAATGCTGATTTTTTTAAAATCCGTTTTCAATTGTGTTTCTGGCCCCTGGGCCTCTCATCATTGCTTGGGATGGAAGTGTTCATCTCATGATGGAGAGTTTAGTACATGGACAGACGTGACAGCCTTTGCAACAGCTTCTGGGTGCAGTACAAGTCCCCGATTGGATGGAGCTGACAGGGGCCCCAGGGGCCAGCTGCTCCTCCTTTTGAGCTCTGGCCTCTTCCCCTCCCACCTCCAGTGTCACGCCGACCAGACTTCGCCAGCCCCAGCTCCTGGCCGACTAAGCTCCATGTGAGGACAGGAGGCGCACGCCAGGCGTGTGCTGCTCCTGAACTGTGGGGACAGGTGTGTGCTTGCTCATACGAGGAGCTGAGTTACCCTCCCAGACACAGAGGGCCGTCAGTGCGGCTGAGTCTCCAGGAAGTCCCACTTCCAGGATCACAACATAGATCTGTGTTTGACTTCCAAAAATAGTTTTTGTTGATAAAACAAAAATATCTAGACCAGAGTAAAAAATTGGGCTAAAAATAAAAATTAAACAATGCACATTTGAACTCTAGGAGTCTATTTTCCAGGAATTTTTTTTTTATTAAGCTTGCATGGAAGCTCTCACATGTATTTACAAATACATTTTAATCTTATGGACCTAAAACTGAAAATCACTGCATTTCAAATTTTCTGAATAGTGTGCCATTTTACCTCAATCACAGTAACTCCGGTGACAGTTTTACACATTGACACGTATACACAGCTTCTAAATAAATATGCTTTCAGTGTCAGATATATGTATCTGCTCACACGTAACTATATATCAAGATTTATAACATGGCACATACATAGTCATCAATACGCACATACATACACATTTTAATCATTCCATGTCCATTTAACATTGTTTATAATATTACATGCTTGTCAAGGCTCTTAGTTCTGCACCAGGCTTTTTTCATAGCTCGAGTCTGAACCCAGGGTCTTACAGATGCCAGGTAAGTACTCCAATGTGGCTCTACATGCCCAACCCTCTTCTGCCTTTTGTCTTGAGACAGTATCTCTTTAAGTTGCCTTCACTGGCCTTGAACTCACTCTGTATCCTCTGCTGGCCTCAAACTCATGATCCTTCTGTCTCTGCCTAACTGGAATTATAGGCCGGTGCCTCCATGCCTGGCTCATTTTGGATATTTTTGAAAATAGAGAAAGGCATATTTAAAAAACCCCTTTGTTTAGCTTCTTCAGGTGTACAGATTTTAGTATGTTTATTCGATATTTTATGTTTAATATCCACTTATAAGTGAGTATATGCTGTGTGTGTCTTTCTCCTTCTGGATTACCTCATGCAGGATGATCTTTCCTAGTTCCATCGATTTGCCTGCAAATTTCATGATTTCCTTGTTTTTAATAGCTGTGTAGTATTTCACTGTGTAAATGTACCACATTTTCTGTATTTATCATTCCATTGAGGGACATCTTGGTTGTTTCCAGTTTCTGGCTATTACAAATAAAGCTGCTATGAACATGGTTGAGCAAATGTCCTTGTTGTGTACTTGAACATATTTTGGATATATGCCTAGGAGTGGTATAGCTGGATCTTGAGGTAGCACTATTCCTAATTTTCTGAGAAAATGTCAGATTTCCAAGTGGTTGTACCAGTTTACATTCTCACCAGCAATGGAGGAGGGTTCCCCTTTCTCCACATCATCTCCAGCATGTGTTGTCATTTGAGTTTTTGATCTTAGCCATTCTGATGGGTATAAGGTGAAATCTCAGGGTCATTTTGATTTGCATGCTCAATCTTCGTTGAGAAGGACAACATGATAGACATTGGAAGAGGGAAAAGACAGGGAACAGGACAGGAGCCTACCATAAAGGGTCATCTGAAAGACTCTACCCAGCAGGGTATCAAAGCAGATGCTGAGACTCATAGCCAAACTTTGGGCAGGGAGCAGGGAATCTTATGAAAGAAGGGAGGAGATAGAAAGACCTGGAGGGGACAGAAGCTCCACAAGGTGAGCAACAGAGCCAAAATACCTGGGCCCAGGGGGCCCAGCAGAGACTGATGCTCCAACCAAGGACCATGCATGGAGATAACATGGAACTCTTGCACAGATGTAGCCCATGGCAGCTCAGTGTCCAAGTAGATTCGGGAACTGTCTCTGACATGAACTCAGGGGCTGGCTCTTTGACCACCTCAACCTGAGCAGGGAGCAGCCTTACCAGGCCACAGAGGAAGACAATGCAGCCAGTCCTGATGAGACCTGATAGGCTAGGGTCAGATGGAAGGGGAGGGGGACCGCCTTTATCAGTGGGCTAGGGAGGGGCATGAGAGGAGATGAGGGAGGGAGGGTGGGATTGGGAGGAAATGAGGGAAGGGGCTACAGCTGGCATAGAAAGTGAATAAGTTGTAAAAAATAAATAAAAATTTAAAATTCCTTTGCAGTGTCTCAGGTTGCCTAGAGTGAAGACCTAAACATTTCATGTAGTTACCACTTTGACACAAACAGCAGCAGTGGATCAACAGGCTCATGAAATGCTTAAAATGACAGCTGGGGAAGTGCCAGGCATCTCATTTGTATGTGGCTGATGTCTCCCAGGCATGTTTACCAGCATCCTGTGTGTTTGTGTGTGTGTGTGTGCATGCATGTATGTGCATGTGTGTGTGTGTGTGTGTGCATGCGTGTATATAGGTCTGTATGTGTGTGTATGTTTCTAATGTTCCACCCAGGGCCTTGCACTTTCCAACCGAGTGTTCCACCTCTGGGAACTTGTCCTCATCCCATTGTCTCCCTTGCAGCCTTACCTGTGTCCTCTGTCCACCCTTCATTTCATATCTTACAAACAATAACTTTTCTTCTCCTATACGGCAAGTCTCCAGGCCTCTGTTCTGTGAACACAGGGCCTTAGGGCTGGTGTCCTGACCCTGGGCCTCTCCTGAGAAGCCAGCACACCTCTGTGGCAGCCTCTGGTCGACCCTTTCTCCTGTGTTTATGCTACCTCATCCTGGGCCCCATGAGGAGCCATCCTGACTGTGTGGTCAGCGAGCACCTCCCCATTCTACAATGCAGAAGTTGGAGGGAGGGTTAGGCAAACCGGTCAGGAGGCCCAAGTGCAGCCCACAGAGTTCCCATGACTTGTTCTGCATCTCAACAATGTGGGGATCAGATCATTTAGACAGAGCCCCAAGGCTCACAAAGCTGAACACGTCTGTTACCTGGCTCAAAAGAGTGCTTGCCCATAGCTGCTCTAGTGAACTGTGTTAAAGCAGAATTAGAGAAAGCAAAGGAAAGCTTTCTCTAACCTTTTCCAAACTGGCCTGGAGTCTGTGTTACTGAAATAGTTATGAGAACATCCTCCCATCTACCACATGCCAGATAAAACCACTGGATTATTTTATCATGTAATGTCTCAGTGGCATTATTTACCATATTAAAAATCTATGTGGGAACGTGTTACATGCTCATCAAGTCTGCGTTCAGCTGGAGCACAAGGTTCGCCTCTTGCGATGGCTGCTCTTTCTAGCCATGACTTCCATTTCCCCTTGCACACTCCAGCCACCCCTGCCACACACAGCCTTCTCAAGGTGACTTCCGTCCTAGCTCATGCTTGGTCCCTGTAGTATGTTTAATATATACCTGCAAATTTGTTGACATTCTTCCTTTCAAAAGGTAGAGCCTAATTCCCCTCTGGACTTGGCAAATCACTTCCAATGAATACAACGTGAGCTAAGTGATGCTACGTGCCTCGCTGGCCGTGTCGTAGAGGGGATGGCTGCTACCTGCTTGTTTCTCTTTGGCACCACTCACTGGGGAGCCCAGCTGCTGTGCCTTCTAGTGACTGTCCCTCAGGAAGCACCCCAGGTCAGAATGCCCAGCCCTCTCATCCCTAAACCCACAGAAGGGTGAGAGGGCGCCTTACGCCACTGAGTTTTCTATGGCTCTCTCTGCATCGGTAAATAAATAATCCTCTTCAGGGGCCACCACAGCTCTCTCTCCTACCATTTTCATTCATGACTGACCTCTCTTTGAATTGAGCCAATTTGAAAAAGCTGCTTTGGTTCTTTGCCTCGGTTATCATCAAACGAGGATTATAACTAGTATTTTTTTTAAGATTAATAAGGAGAGTACAAATGAACATACTTTGTATCCACAGTTGTGGCTCATGTGTGCAACCTCAGCACTCAGAAGGCAGAGGCAGGAGGATTGCTGTGAGCCTGGCTACATAGCGATTTAAGGCTGACATGAGCTATGGAGTGAGACTCTGTCTCAAAAATCCAAACAAATTAACAACCAGCACACAAGGAGAATGTCAGTTTCTGGTGGGCTGCCAGGCTCAGCCAATGTGAAGCTGTGCCATGAGGCCCCCACCCCAGCCCCAGACCACCTCCTCCTGAATTAACAGTGGCTGTCTTGCTGCTCTTCTCCTCCCCTGCCTTACACTTGTAGAAGGTGAGAACTCTGTGTCACCCGTCTGCCATCCATAGCAGGATTTGCTGTGCCCCATGCACCAACATTTTTCAGTAAGCAGGGTTCCATGTTGAGAGATTTCACATTGGTCGGAAGGTGTCTGGTGGCTGAGGCAGCCTACCTTGGCCCCAACCCCACCAGCCATACTGCATTCTTCCTGCTCCAGCTGCTGGCCCGGGGCTCCCAGGAACTGGCTGTGGAAACTGAGCCTCAGTGTGGAGGGCCTTTTCTATTTGTAGATACTAAAATATAAATGTCCAACAGTTTTCAGAACTTCCCAAGACTTGCCAGGAGAGCAGTTCCTAGCATAGGAAGCTTGCTTGCCTTAGGACAGCCTTCTCAGACACTGGCTTCTCAATGTGTGCATTTTCCAAAGCAAAATCAACATTTGGATGGCAATTCCTCAGAAGGAAACTTCATGTTTCTCAACTCACCCTGCTTCCCACTAAGCTTCTTAGGTGGCCTTGTGCTGTAAGGGACAACCCCACACAGTGATTTAGTATGGGTTTAGAAAAAAAGGAAAACAGAGAAGTAAGACGAACACAGTGTCAGATCCTAGAAAAGGAATAAAACCTTGGACACAGCTGCCGTTTGCCGAGCCTTAGCACACTGCTTGTGTGAGGCCTGCATATAGCATCAGGGTTTAGCAAGATGGCCTCCACTGGTGAGAGAAAGTGTTAGGAGAGGCCTGTGCTGGGGTGGCTCTGCCTGTGCCCAGGCTGTGCGAACTTTCCCCTCTGTTCCTGGACAGCCAATTGACATTTTTACATGAGAAACAAGTTAGTCTACCATCATTAATCAGAATGACTTAATCTGCACAAAAGTTTTCCAATGGAAATCTTTGTTTTGTCTGTCTCCACCTACAAGGTGGTTAGATACCGCCAGCCATCCAACAAGGAGAAGAAGAGAATCTTCACTTTTCTCCCAAAACACTATATGTCCCAGAGCTCAGTGCCAGGGGAGGGGGACATTACGTACTTCACAGGCCACACTCTGGCCACAGGAAAGACATCTCCAAGGTCAGTGGCTGAGAAGGAAATGTCCCCCACCGGTTCCCGTGTTTGAACATTTGGTCTCCAGACTGTGGCATTGTTCTAGGAGGTGGTAAAATCACTGTGACCTACTTAGATGAAGTGGGTTGGTAGAGGTGGGCCTTGACTGTGACATCTGCTTTGGGTTCTGGCTGGTGCTCTCTGCTCCCTAACCTGCCAAGCTGTGAACAAGCTGCTCTACAAACTCCTGCTGGCATGAACTCACAGCTCCAGCTGCCATGCCCTCCCCACCATGGTGAACCCACATCCCTGAAACCATCAGTTAAAAGAAATCTCTCCTCCATTAAGTTGCTTCCGCAGGGTATCCTGGTATGGGAACAAGAAAAACGAACATCCCACCGTGCATGCAGGTGTAGCTTTTTGGCTTATGTTGTGGGTGGTCTGGATGTTCATTTGCTTCAGAGTGAGGCGGCGTGGGTAGTGGCGGATTTCACCACGCTATAGGCCTCCAGTGAATACTGCCTAGTGTTACACTAATCTGGGTTGAGGCCTGACCCTATGAGCTATAAAAGTTATCTGAAGAAAGTATAAAACTTCAAGAAGAGACAGTTTCTTTAACAAGAGTTTTGGCAAAAAATAAAAAGATTCTTGAGGAAACAAAAATGGTTCTTAGATTGTTTTTGGAAATTAGGAATTTGAAGTCATGGAAAACACAATGAGGAAGAGGAATTGAGGACACAGATAACAATAATGTTCATAGGAAATACCATCATGACACAGGAGCCCAAGGAGTCTCAGCCACAGAGCTGCGTGGCATCCTTCATGGAGCCCTGGAGCAGGAGCTGTCCACAAGGCGACTACAGACCTGAGAGTACTGCTGTGTCTGCATCCATGAACTTTGCTCATTTCCACTGTAACACATCATCACTAAGGTAAAGGGGTGTGGACAGTTGGAAGGGCATTCCCTGTCCTGGCTTCACACCTTTTCTGAAAATCTCTAATTACTGGAAAGTGAAAAGTGCACATTTCTAGGAAAGACAACTTCTGTGCACACCTCTACTGAAGGTTTGCTACCAGTTCTGGATCATAGCCACTGTGCCAAATCCTACGTCAACCTGACTGGAGAGAGACAGAGCCTCTGTGAGAGTCCAGCTGTGTGATATAACGACTGTGTGTCACTGTCATGCCCTCTCTGAGGTCTGAATACCTCCAAAGGCCTTCCCGCTGAGACTATTGTTTTTTTTTTCTTTTGTGGCATTTTGGAGAGCACTGAAAATGTAGCACAAGGCCAGTGAATATCTTTTGTAAGGACATTTTCATTCCCAGGAGCTGACAGGAAGCTCTAAGAATGCATAGACATCTTTCCTTCCTTCCTTCCTTCCTTCCTTCCTTCCTTCCTTCCTTCCTTCCTTCCTTCCTCCCTTTCTCCCTTTCTTTCTTCTTTGCTTCCTTTCTCCCTCTTTCCCTTCCTCCCTCCTCTCCTTCCTCTTTTATTTGTTTGTTTACTTATTTATTTACATTGTGGGGTTGCACCTCTGCCATGGGGTACAGGTGGCTGTCAGAGAACAATTTTGTCAAGTTGGTTCTCTAATTCCACCTTTTCCACCCATCCATTTGAACCTTCCAGGGTTCAAACTCAATTTTGCATAAGTGCTTTAGCTGTAGATCCATCTTGACAGCCCTGGCCATCTTTCTTGTGAATTATAATTATAGTAAGTTTACATGTGCGAAACACTGGGTCTTTAATATGAAAAAGACTTACGATGTTTATTAAGCTTTCTGGCTGCTTGGAATTCAGTGTTTTTGACTTTTTTATTTTGGTGTGTGTGTGTGTGTGTGTGTGTGTGCTTGATTGATGTCAGGTGCCTTCCTCAGATGCTCACCACCATATTTTTTGAACCTGGGTTTCTCACCAGTCCTTAAGCTCACTGATGGAGAGACTGGCTGACCAAGTCCCAGCGATCTACCTGTTTCTTCCTACACAATGCTGGGATTAAGGTACGAGCCATGAAGTGCTACCATTCCTGGCTTTTACATGGGCACAGGAAACTGAACCCAGCTCCTCATGTCTCGTTCTTTTTCTTCTTCTTTTAATTTATTTCTGTGTTTTGCCTGCGTGTGTGTGTGTGTGTGTGTGTGTGTGTGTGTGTGTGTGTGTGATCACTAACTCCATGCTGGGAGTTAACCTCTCAGCCCATGCTCTAACCCTCATTTCTTCTTTTTAAAACAGAAGAATAGCTCGGGCTGGGGGGCTGCCTCAGTGAAGAGCTCATGCTACTCTTTCAGAGGATGTAGGCTCATTTTCCAGAATCAACACAGTGGCTAAAAATCCTTTGTAATTCCAGTTCCAGGGACTCCAATGCCCCGTTTTTACTTCTGTATGCACCAGGAGTGCACACGGCTCACATCCAAAAACACACGCATCACACTCGTACACATGAGAAAATTTAAAGCTAGAGAGTAAACAGTGTTTTAAAGGAAGGCCAGGAACTGGTGAGCCCCGCTAAAGCCTTCTTCCAACTCCTGGGCTCTCTGTGGCCTTGAGGTAGTTACTCAGCCTTAAGAGGGTTTCTATTGCTGTAATAAAAGATCAGGATGGCAAGTAAGTTGGGAGTAAAGGGCTTATTTCTGCTTGTACGTGCAGCCTGTTATGAAGGGAAGTCAAGGCAAGAACTCAAGGCAGGACTTGGAGGCAGGAATCGAAGCAGAGACCATGGAGGAACAGTGCTTGCTGGGTTGCTCGCATAGCTTGCTCAGTCTGCTTTTTTATCCCACCCAGGACCCCCTGCCCAGGGGCTGCACCCCGCATGGAGAGGTGTGTGCCCCCATATCAGTCACTAGTCAAGAAAGTATCCTGTAGACTTGCCTGAAGGTAATCTCATGAGCACATTTTCTCACGAGCTGTGTCTTCCCAGATAAAGGTAGCTTGTGTCAAGGTGACAAAAGGCCAGCCAGAGCACCCAGTCTGTGTTTGGTCCTGCTTCCCTGTGCTCGGTCCACCAGCGAGGTTTGTCACCTTTACTACATGCTTCTACCACACCTTGAAAATGAACCAAAGGTTGCTTGCACAGACTGGAAGTCTTCAGGCTGGTCACTGAGGTGACACACTCTTTACTCTTACCAAGGAGCCTGCAATGCGAGGCACGCAAGCTGCAGGGGCATGTGTTTGGGCAGACACACACTTGCCCTTTGAGACCTCATAAAACTCAGAGAACTCACTGAGTTCCACCTCACTGTAAAGAACTGACAATAAGCCAGAAGCTACACCAGTACATAAATACACTTTTACATAGCTCCTTACTGATGAAAAATACCCAACTGTAGAGGCCATGGTCATTCTGGTGGCAACTGGTGTATTAGCAAAGCCCCTAGATCTCAGCTGTGAAATCATTATCCTCTGTGGGGTGTTTAGTGGGAAGTGTCTTCAAGGTAGACACAGCCTACCTTGTCTGATTCTCTTATTGGTTGGGGAATGTGTTGGAGAGTTAGCTGACGCGATTGTGTTAGACAAAGCCACCTGACTCAGTGTCCTCGTGAAATGGGCATCTGTTTGATAAAGCTGTAGGTGGTGTGGGAAGTATCTTACTTGACCTTCAAATATACTAGTTCTCAGCTTTCGTCAGCATGATTTTGAAACTCTAAAATCTGTATTGTTGTCTGTGGCATTTGAACTCAAACGTTGAGTTAACAAATGGCTAATGTACAAGACTTTAAATTATTGAGGTTTTCTTAGAGTGAGCCAAAGATGTTGGATCCTAAACACATTGTGCAATCCTCTGCCGGGTATACCTTCAAATATACATTAATGCATTTGTAGAATCCTGCCCATGAGTATATTTAAATACTTAAATATTCAGTATGTCCAGTCTTCCTCTTTCCCTTGCTGACGGTACAGTGCAGTGGTTGGATGGAACAATTCATGGGCATGGACACGCCATTGTTCCAGCCTCTGTTATTGTATTTGGGTGACTTTGGTGTCTTCCTGACGTGTGTCTTCTGTTCCAGGATTCATCAGTGAGATCTAGATCACTGTTTACTCTTTCAGGTAATCTGAAAAGGAAGGAAAAGGAATGAAGAAGAGCAATGGTGGTCATCACCCCACAGGGTGGGACACAGCTCAGGGGAACTCCCATTTCATGGCTAAGGTGATTGTGTGAACCCTTCTGTCACAAAAAGAGAAGACAGACACAGGGCACAGTGACCACTCAAAAGCATAGAAGACAAGATCTGTCAAATCAGTCATGGAAAAACTGGTTTACTTTAAAAATATTGTCCTGAAATAGTTGAGAGACGAAATCCACTTACAAATTTTAAGTAGTGAGTGCCTGTCTAAAGTTAAACTGTATCTGTTTAAAGTTAAAATGATTTTGTTAAACAAGTCTGTTCATTCTGTTTGTGCAAACCTTCTGAGTCAGCATTCTTAAGGTATTAACATACTAATTATTATGTTAATATTATTAATGATAATTAATATATTAATGTATTAGAATAAAAGTGTGTCTTCCCAGGAAGCTGGACATAGTTTAGAAGCTCATAGCTACTGGGCCTGTTGTGAATATAACATAGTTGATTTGATTTTCTAATGATTATTTAGGTTTCCTGTGAGAAACTCAAATATCAGATGCCCAGCTGAGATTAAGGTAAATATTTCACATGATTTTCACAGTTGATATGTTACCTGCATGGCTTATCTCACCCTAAAAATGTGCTGGTCTGTAGAATGACGGTTAGTCATGGTTCTGGTTCTCATTTGTATTATTTCATTTCCCGTCTGCACACCGGCTGCTTCCAAGCAGTCCATTGTAAAATGTCCTAAGCTTCACTGTGTTTTGTGCCATTGGGGAACCAGAACTGGCTTCACAGGTGGCTGGCACAGAGCTTACTCCAATTGCAGGCCCGGGAGTTGGTAGGTATAGCTGAGAGGCAGTCCTTCTGCATGGAAGACAGCTGTGCTCAGAGTAGGCCAATGCAGTGAAAAGTAAAGAGATGCTTGCTGAGCAAGCACCTAAATGAGGCTCTGCCCGGCATAGCTGGGGTGTGTCCTCTCCTGTGCTTGGAGAAGGGAGGGTCCCACAGTCTGCTGTGGCTGCCAGGCTACAGAGCTTTCTGGCCAGCCCATGCAGGGAGGTGTTTCCGTGCTTTCAAGGAGTAGTTTCTTCCAAATAAATTGTGAAAAGCAGAGTAGATGTCAGAGAAAGCAAGTGTTCTCCTCCTAGTAGGACAGTGGCTGCTCAATTGAAGATCACCTCTGCCTTCTTAAGGAGATGGCGTTCTCAGAGGTAGCAGATGTCTGTGCAAGGACCTTTGGGGAATCCGAGGTTTCATTTTCCTTTACGCCAAGAACCTCACCTTTATTAGTGTGAGGGTAAACAGACTATTTGTGAAGATCTATATGCTAACCATAATGATACAGCTCCCACATGGAGGAGATAAGCCCATTTGTTTTCCTTAAATAAAGCCTCACTTTTCCTTGTCTATCTCTACCCCTCCACAAGCACCTGAAATGAAATACTTCAAGTTATCTCCATGAACACCACCAACAAACCAGGTAGGAGAGATTACAAGCGACACACACGTTGAATGCTTCATTGACAGGTTTCTGTCCTCTAGATCCACCAAGGTCATTGCCAATTTAAAATAGTACATAATCTTCACTGACTTAAATATGTGAATTTTGCCAATTTTGATCAAATGACTCATTATAACAATACAATATAATGATTCCCTCTATGCTGCCTTAACCAAAACAGGCTTGATGAATAGCTCCAACCACTCATTTTGTTAAAGTTCTGCATTTTATGAGCCTTGAGCCATTTATAATGGGTGATAGTTTTCATTTCTACATAAGTCAAATTTTCATTTGACCTCTAGCAAAAACTAATCTCAAATATCTAAGGCAACCTCAGACATACAATAATTAACAAAAATGATTTCCAGGGCTAGCTGTAGGGTCTAAACTTCATAAAATTATTTCTGTGTGTATTTAAGCTGTATTATAATACATTTCCAAACAAGGAATTATTTACTGTATTAAAAGGACCACAGCTACATTTTTGAAGACAAATAAAACAAAGAGCTTTTAATATCACCGTTTCCTGGTACTATAATTCATAGTTAAGCCCATAGGATAGCAATTATTTATTCAGAATATCACACAGGTCCCTGGTTTGCCGGGATTTTAAATTTTAAATGCTTTTCTCTCTTGTGCAGGCTTGTGTCCCTCAAGTAGTCATTTGAACACAGGATAATGAGGGTACCCTTCGCAAATCATAAACCGAACACTGCGCGCTGGTCCTCGCCGCTGCCCTGATAGTGTTAACAGCAGTTGATTTGAAAGTATGCAACACAGTAAATTACACGGTTGCTTTTCTGTTTCCTAGTTTATGCTTTCCTCTTGGCCACATCTAGTAATTTTTTATTCAGATCACCACATACTCCATGCACTCCATATTTATAAAAATTCCTAAATACACACTGGCTACTTCTGTGCAGCGGTGTGGTTCTTGATGATGCCCTGTTCTGAATTAGAACGCATGTAAGGCCATGTCAGGGTGTGATCTCTTGCCACTTTTGCACACGATAAGATGTGTTTTTACTCTTCCTTCTGAAGTTCTTCCCTCACAGTGGTCGGCAATACACACTGTTCCCCATAAGTGGGCTACAGCCCATAGTCAGGGAACTGTGGGATTGCTCTTGAAGTCAATTAATGATAATTGCCTATTTATCTAGCATTTCTCGCTGTCCTCACTGGGGGCTGCTGGTTCACACTGCAGATTTGTTGAACCTGGCCTCATGATAAATTGGAATTCTTTCTTCTCCTTTGTCCTTAACGCTATTCGTTTTCTTTTAAAAGCTCTTTAAAATGTTTCCTTAGTGTGGATAGTAAAATAAACCTCTAGGTTCAAGTGTAAGTGTCAGCGTGGAAAACACCAACACTGCTGGTTGCTGAGGCAATCATGAACTTCTGACAAGAGGGCCAAGGAGACCTAGCTACAGTGGAAAGCTGGCTCGCTGTCGGCAGTCAGTGGGAGCTTCTGCCGTGGAAAAAATGTATGTGAGATGAGAGAAGGTGGCAACACACCTGTGCAGCGAGCATGGCACATCCCCAAATGGTGAAAGCGACACTGTTCTGTAGAGAAGCGTCAGCAGGCGGAGTTCAGACAGGCCCCTTTCAGGAATTCTCCCATAACTCCATCCTCTCAGGTCCTCACAGAGATGGGCAACACCAGCTGTGTCATCCGCTGTGCCAAAGGATGACGCAAACAACAGTGACTGGACACAAGCTGAGCATTAAAGAAGCCCAATGGTTATTCCTCTAGGAAGTGCTGGGAGTGGCTCAGCTAGGTTCGGACTCTCTGTGAAAGACTAAAGACCTGAGTTCAGATACCTAACACCCATGTTAAACAGACAGAAAACCAGCAAAACCACCACCAACCAAACAGGCATGGGATTGTGCATCTGTGATCTCAACACCAGGGAGACAGAAACAGGAGGATCTCTAGGACAGCCAGTAGAGATGAGCTGGTGAGCCTGGGCATCCGTGCAAGGCCCTGTCCTAGAGAAGGTGGAGAGTAACTGAGGAAGAAACCAGACACTGATCTCTACGAACACATGTTCATACACACACAAATACGTACGTACGCACACAGACAGGCAGACACACACATACAACATGTGCTCACACTAGCAGTGTGTGTGGGAAATGCTACAGAGTGGGAGGGGGTGTTGTCTCTTATGTTTGGCATGCCACTATGCTCAATAGCTGGCATGCAGCAGCAAATGTGCTGGTTTACAAAGGGCCTGGGGAGGGGGGCACGGCTCTTCTTAGATGCCCGGCTCTGGAGTGAGGACTCTCTCTCTTCTTGGCTCCTTCCTCGCTTTACATCTCTTCAGAAAGTGCGAGCTTATCCAGTCCTCTCTGGAAGACCAGCCATGCTGGTTCTGCTCCTGGCTCTCAGCACCTGCCACAGAAACTCTGCCTGTACTCAAGCTCTCCTTGAGAATATGAGCGTCTGTCTCAAGCCTGAGGTTAGCTCTTCAGCCGTCATCCTCACATTTCATCCTGTGTTTGAATCAGTCCGGTGTGTGACCTTTTCAACATTGCCTTTGGCCCCAACACGCTGGGATGATGCACATCAGCTCAGACATACATCTCCTTACCTTCTCTCAAGTCCCCCTGGCAGGCAGAATTTCTCACTTCTTTTACAAGGTCAAATTTCTCACTTGTGGATTTGTTTAACTTCCTGAAAATTATATAACGACCTTGAATTTGCTCACCAAACTTGAACCCCCAGGCTCTGCGTTTCTTCCCAGACACTGGCAGGAAGGTGACTCTGCTCTTCATCATGCCGGGGCAGCCGCACGGCAGTGGAAGTACATACTAGCTGCCTCTTACAGCTAACATGTAGACAGGGTCTCGTTCTTGAAGAAGTCACATTGGAAATGGCACACACGATGGGAAGTGCTTTGCTCAAGTTTTCTGTCCTTTAACGACAAAAATAAATGGCCAGTGCTACTGGCCCTGTGACCTCCATGCTGAAATTCAGGCCTAGCCTTTACTTTTCCACAGTGAGGGTCCGGCCTGTCACCTACATTTTAGTGATCTTTAAACAGTCCTGTAAATCGGTGTGAAAATACTTTCAATTTGTGACTTAACAGTCTAGATTCAATTGAAAAGAGTCACAGTGACAGAGCGTTTAGATCAGGTTGGACTGTGGGCATGATTGTGAGGGATTGTCTTAGTCACCTTTACTAAGCTGAGAAAACCTGTCCTGAAGGTGGATGGGGCAGGCCCCTTGTCTGAGGCACCGGACTGTGGGAATGGAAAGGTGGTTAGATGTGAGCACTCACGCGTTCATTTCTCTTGCCCAGGATTGTGGATGTGATGTTGCTAGCTGCTTCAAGCTCTCACCCGCCTTGGCTTCCTTGAAAGGGTGGACTCTCACCTAGAATTGTGAGATAGAGTAAACCCTTTCTCCCCTACATCAGTTTTTATCGGGGCATTTTCTCACACAACAGAAATAAAATTTGGACGAAGGGTTAAGTGCTTTGAAAGAATACGATCCTAGCACCTACTTGGTTCAAGGTAAACTCCTACCCACTACATGGCTCAGATCTCAGCATGTGAGAGTGGATTCGCTTGTCACTGAAGTCAAGTAGCTATTGGTTAGATATCAGACTGGGGAGGGAAAGTTTCATATTGACAGCTCACTCCTGATGAATGTACACTCCCATATTTAAAATACACTATTTTATGGATAAATAACTAAACTTTAAATGAGCAGGAAAGAGATGTTGAGTAAACAATGCATTGTTCAATACTCTAAGAATGTGACGGCTAATCTTGGTTGTCCACACCTGGTAAGAAAGAACCTTACTTAAAGAATGGTCCCCATCACATTGGCCTGTGGGAGTGTTTGCCTGGGAATTTTCTTGATTGGTAAATGATGTAGGCGGTCGGTCCCAGCCCACTGTGGGGCTCATCCTGCCTGGGCAGGTGGACCTGGGCTATATAAAAACTACCTGAACAGGAGCCTGGGGGCAAACCAGTCAGCACTGGTCCTCTATTGTTTTATTCAAGCTCCTGCCGTGGCTCTTCCTTGATGATGGACTATAACCTGTAAGAGGAAATAAACCCTTTCCTCCCCAAGTTGGTCAACCTTCTAAATTATAGAAACAGGAATCGAAGGAGGCCATAGATGATTAGCCTTTCAGGTCTGTTGCTCCAGCTGTTACAGTACAATCAATCGGCCTGAAGGCAAGACCAGGGCTCCTGAGAGGAGAACAGGAACTGCCTGGGGTGAAAGAGACCTCAGGATGCTGTAAGTGTGTGAGAAACAGACTCTTGGGAGACAGCTTTAGTGAGACAGCTCATTTAGTGGGGGGGAGGAAAGACTATTTGAACCTTTGGGGAGTGTAGGGGTTTTCCGGGTGATTATACATTGTTGGCCAGGCCAGGGTGCTGGGGATGCCTTATTTGCATGAGGAGGAATTCCAGGTGCTGCCAGACTTGACCTGAGAAGAGGAGAGGAAGTTTAACCTGGCTACCAGGTTATGTGACTTCCTAGGGTGGGGCTAAGGAGGGAGCACAGAGCTACAGGTGCCAGAACAGGCAGGCACCAGGTGAGGTGGGGGTGAGCGGTGGGGGGAGGGTGGCGGTCCTACTACTACTGATTATCAGGAAAAGATTTCGAGCACTTGGCCATGCCTCAACCCCACTCTTGCTTTAAGCCAGTGCTCCCCCCCCCCCCCCCCCCCGCCAGCCTCATGTGAATTGAGCGCAGTGCAGTACTGTTTAGGAGTTCACAACTCCGTACGTACAATAGTGTAGACAAATAATCAGGATCAAAAGCCATGCTGTACGATTACTCACTGGAACTGGCCTTGGTAAGAGCTAGCTCCATGATGGCCTCTACTAGACATCTGGCACGTGAAGAACAGTGTTCCCCCAGTTGAAGAGCTCAGCAAGCAGCAAATTGCTATGAGCCAGTTCACTATATTGTGCTAAAGCAGCATGCTAAGGAATCAGGCATTAGAGAGAGAGAGAGAGACTTCCTAAAGAGAATGCTCATGAGGAAGACTGTGAATTATGATTAAGTTAAACAGAAGCGGTAGAGGTGTGTGTGTATGTGTGTGTGCGTGTGTGTGTGTGTGTGTGTGCGTGTGTGTGTGTGTGTGGGTGGGTGGGTGTATGTGTGTGTGTCACCCCGTGAAAGCACAAACTCTATCAGTTTGGAATTGGGCAAAACACAGAGGTAACTGTAGTGCTTTCTGGAGGATGCCTAACTCGATTTCTTCTTTTATGAAACATTTCCAAGTGGTATGTGTGTGCATGCGCACATGCACGTATGTGTATGTGTGTCTGTCCGTGTGTCTACATCTGTGTATGGATATGTACAGATGAGCACAGGTATCTGTAGAATCTAGAAGAGGGTATTGGGCAGTTGTCTGCTGCCTGATGTGGGGCCCGGCAACCAAACTCTCGTCCTCTGTGTACACACCGAATCCACAAGCCCTATCTCCAGCCCCAGACTCTTTCTTTTTGAGCATCAGGCATCAGACAGGGGTTGAGAGACGTCAGTGGTAATGAAAATGCACTGTTTACCACATTAAGATTTGTGTTTGATTTGCTCTTGCAAAGGTTAAAAGGAGGACACAAATGAAAAAGTAAAAGCAAGGAAATGAACCTAAAGCTACTTTGGATTAGACTTCACAGAAGAAGCAGTATCTGCAAAAAGTCATTCCTAGTAGAGAAAGAGGAAAGACTGAGAGAAGGTACAAAGAGTGAGGCTGAAGAGGGACACAGAGTTCACAGGACTCACACCATGGCACACAGAGGAGGCCCTTGCCCTTGACACAGGGAACAGAAGCAAGATATCAAAGCACGAAGCTCTCACCAATGACCTGACCACTCACAGCTTGGTTGCCATTGAGTCAGCAGTGTCTCACTCTTGGCTAAAGGAGGATTAGACATACAATGGGAAGAAAATGCTCTTAAGTCTTAAAGAAACATTACAAAAATTGCAGAATACATGGAACGTCGAGAAATCAATAGAAGTGATACTGGAGGATTACTTAAATCGCGTACTGTCTGTGAAAGGTTATCTGGCTGAGAACAGTTGTTTTAACCTCAGGGAAAGGCTTTGGGAATGGAGGTACAGTGGGCAAAAGGGGACTGAACAGAATGACTAATAATTAACTTAGGGAGATCTTTGGGGAAAATGATGAGCTAATGAGTGTGTCAGCAAGCAGGGCCATTCTTGTGCTCATGAAGCAAAACTGAGCCTTCAACCTGTTGTAGTGGCTTATAAATCAGATGAAAGAATTTTAGCAAAAAAAAAAACTTTCCAAAATTATTTATTCTAGAAATTATTTTAAGCTGTAACTGTAACAAAATTATTATTACATGTATGCTAACAATATAATAATATATTATTATATGTAATAATAATTACATCTATAATAATAACATCATAATAAATGCCAAGTGCATTTGTTCATCTTTTTATATCGTATTTAATTCTTCAAGTTTCAACTAAATGTCACTTTCAAAGCTCTTTGCTATGAAAATACACATACTTCTTCCCAGGGGAATGGCCTTGAGTGGGGTCTGGGGCTAGAGTTTTCAAACATCACAGGATTCTCAGCACAACAGGAAAGGCCATTGAAGTATGAGCTTCGGTGCCTCTGCCTTGATTCAAATTCATGGATGATTGTGTGTGTTTGTCATGAAGAAGTCCAAAATCACAGATGGCATTGGGTCCACATTCTAGACCTAACCCAGAGAGATTCAAATCAGCCCCTCCATTTCTCTGGGCTTCATACGGTCCAAGTTCAGCCAAAGCAGACCCTTTGTCTAAGTGTTTACAGATTCCTGCTCTAATGATAACACACGTTATCAGTCCTTCATTCATTTCCTCAACTAACATTGTCAGATAATTGTCACATTAGCTGCATGCCTACTATGATACGCGATAATTAGGCACTAGGGGTAGAGTTTCATACCAGATTCATTGCCTCGCCAACATGGGCTGCAGTGAGCGAATTGATGGAGAGTCACAGAAATGTGACAGTTATCTGTGAGAGAACAAGAACCTCAGTGAGGTTATGTAAGGATGGAGGGCATTGTCAGAATGTGAATCTTAAGTTTCCTAAAAGCTCTTTTATGAACAGCTGAGCCCCCAAATCATCAGTTTTCAGGGCAGAGCCCACGGGAAGCAACTGGTTGTGAAGACTCTGACTTCATCGGTAGATCGATCCATTATGCGTTCAGAGCTTAATGGGAGATTGAAGGTGATGGTGATATCACAGCTGTGGTAGTAGGATTTTGAGGCTGCTTACTGGCATCTTAAAAGAGGAAGGACCAGAGACAGACAGGCTGAGATGTGGGACTGGATTATAAGTCTCAAGAGCCTGCTCATAGAGTTCTACTCGCTAGGTCCCACCTCCCAAGGCTCCCACAATTTCTCAAATAGCACCACTGGCTGAGGACACTTTATGTCTAGTGCAGTGACATTACACACTCAAGGGATCACTAGGGGAAGAGTCCTTGCTACCACAGCTGAGCAAGCCTCTGTACTCTGTGGCCAGCTTCTAGCATCACAGACCATGTCCTTGTCCTTGATATCTGTCATGATGCCTGTGACAGTGCTCACTCATAATTGCCCTCACTGATGCAGTCTAGCCTGAGAGACTCTCTCCACAGAATGGCTACTGCTTGTGTGAGGCAGACCTTGGCCCACACATGGGAGTCAGTCTACCATGGCTCTTTGTTGGCTTTAAGTCTCCAGGAAAATGCTCACTGTTGTCAGCTGTGGAAGCGTGAAGAACAAGACCCCTCCCTAGATGTGTGACTTTGGACAAGTTGCATGGACTGCCAAGCCTCAGCATCCTTGTCTGTCAAATGGGAAGGGTAAGAGTCTCGGCCTCCTCGGGCTGAGCTAAGATGTGTGCACTGCACGCAGCATGGCTGTGTGCCAGCTGCAACTGTTGGTATTTTCAGTGTCTCTATTAGACAAAGAGCAACTGTGAATGAATGATCCAGGCTTTGTTAGGCATAAATACTGATTTTATGGTTTCTTTTATTATTTACGTGTGAGGAGGAAGTGATCTTTTTTGCCACATAAATAATGTATGCGGATAGTTGGGAGTGCCTGCAGCACATTAGACCGAGCCAGCAGCTCTGACTGAAGTGTCTGTGAAGATGGCTTCTTCTCCTAATGAGTGCCACCAAGGATGAGCAGCCAACGAGGCTGGAAGAAGCTGCTGAGGCTGGGTTTCTGCCGTCCTTGCCTTCTGTCAGAAGAAAAAGGATTTCAAAGTGGCTTCTTTTCCTGAGAAAAATGAAGTAATGAGGGATTTTCCCCCAAGTAGTTTTGAATGCCACAGACATCATTCTGGAGGCGATGGCTTTGAAGCTCTTACTCCTTTTCCTAAACTATCATGGACTCTCTTCTTCTGGAAAGATTAGAGAGCCAACTTTAACCCATAGCCAGCCTCTGGCTCCTCCTTAGGGACATTAGTTCTCAGATCACACAGAGCCTTGCTCCCTGGGGGCAGCAGAGAGACTCCTGCTGTTTTCCCAGCTGCCTTTGGAATGGTAGTTAAAGCCTTTTACATTTTCTGCCTCTCCTTGTGTTTTCAGGTTCCTTTCTCACAGTTCCTTGCATGAATGGAAGTTCAGGCCCCTCACTGTTGTTCTTCACATACTGGGACAAGAGAATCGCATCCTGAAGTTTGTTTAGATTGTAGGGAGCAGCGGATGGGCTCTGAGAGCCTGGTGAGCACAGTGCAGGACGCTGGCCTGTGCTGTTTGCAGTACCTGTGCTTGTGTAGCTCTGAACTCTCCAGGTTTTCAGCCTGTGCCATGTGCTGAATAAAGAAACACAGAATGGAGCTGTGTACAGCCTACATTTCCCAAGAAGCTTCTCGGGAAAGAATCTCGCTTAGGAGGAGAAAGAAGAATATTTACACACCTGCAGTGGCTGAGTGCTCCTGGCCTGCCCAAGCTGTGGAGTGGCCCACGCTAGGAGCATCACATACACCACGTCCCACCAATGTCCTGGGCTGATGCTCATGACCAGGAAGTCAGAACCCATGCTAGTGAACACCTTCCTGCATGTCTCCAGGGCTCTGTGGAACCACACATAATGCTTTGCAGCCCATGGTTGTGGCTAAATGCCCACAGGAAAGAAATAAAGCTGATGTCACAACTCTCACTTCGAAGAGGCTAGGAGAGCTTATTTGGGAGCTGCACATGATTGGCTGTGTTCTGGAAACATAGATTCAGATCTCTGCATATACCAGTTCCAACATGGTAGCAGTTTGGTGCCGTTTTGCAGTAACAGGACAAAGAAAGTCACAAATCAAGACATTTTTAAAATACACTGGAAACACCAGGTGGACAGGTCACAGCTAAGTGGGAAGTCTTTGCTTTGGATACTTTCTGCTAACGTTTTTCAGCATTTGTTTGTGGGAAGCTAATGAACTGTTAATACCCTCTGGATAAGCTTTTACCTCCCAGGTCAGACACAGAGGTAGATAATGAATGGCCATTAAGGTAGCTCAAGGTACCCCAAAAAGATGGTGGTTAAGTTCTGGATCCACAGTCCCTGAAGTTCTAGTCGGTTAATTGTCTTGTAGAAGGCTCAGTGTAAGCTGTGGTTTCTTTCCAGGAACTCTCCTTTACAACAGCAGTGCTGAATTAAGCGGAGACAGACAGAAGCTGCTCTGAGCTCAAGGTAAGCCAGCCAGGGACCTAATCCAGCTGTGTTCAGGGCAGGTTCCAGAATAGCAGGAAATGTGCAGGAAGAAGAGAGTCAATGGTCCTCAGAGTCTGTAGGCTTTGGTTTAGTCCAGGTCTCCCACTGTTGAGCGACTCAGCAAATTCTTAGCTTCTGAGTGCAAATGCACACAATAGGAAAAGTCTAGAGACCATCTTGTCATTACTTTGACAGATTAAATAGAGGACCGGGGAGAAAGAGACTGACAGGGATAGATGCTCAGGGGCTTTTAGTAATTGGCTCTGTAGCACCCCTGTAGGCTGACTATAAAGGAAAACAGTCAGTGAGAATCCATGCCCAGGAGAGCCTGGAGAAGAGAGACACGTGGTCTACCCAAAGACTGGTTGTTTTAGTTTCTATCTTTCTGCCCAGGAAAGCAATTGAGAGAAACATTCATGGGCTTTAACATCTATACATTCATTGGCTCAGTTTGTGCAAAGTAATTAATGTTTTGATCAGGTTCAAATAGTCTTAATTAGGCCTGTGAGTGCTTGGCAGATAGGTCTGCTTTTCAAATGGCCGCCGCAGAAGACGAAGGATCACTTTTCCCTATGCCTGCTTTCCCCTGCTACACATGGGCTTCGGGTGTGCGCCCATTCTCCCCATCACCTAGCCCCAGGAGAATGCCATTGCCTCCTAGGGTTTGAAGTCCAAGCTCACAGGATGCCTTCTCCTGCTCTGCTTTCATCTGATGAGAAACGCTTGTGGCTCAGCTCCACACGGGTGTAATGTTAACAGATGCTCACAGACGAGTCCCGGTTTTGTGGTAGTTTGTGTGGTTAGATGTGAAGCCAAGTGATCTGATGGGGGATGGGAATGGGCAGGCAGAGGTGAAGAGGGAAGACTCCTTACTGAGGAGGGCTGAGGCAAATACAGAGAAGGAGGGAGGGTAAAATCACAGTGAGAATGTCTGGAAAAGCCAAGAGGAATCACACTATTAATGACCCAGCTTTAAAAACAAACTATAACACATGTGATTCTGTATATAAATATATCTACTTAATTTTGGCTTATTTTTGAGATTGTATTTTAATAACAACACATTTCCTCTCTCCTTTCTCAAAACTTTCTTATGTAGCACCCTCTGCTCTCCTTCAAACTCATACCCTCTTTTTTCATCAACTGTTCTTTATACATGTATGTACTTATATACGCACACCATGTATTTCTGAAAATAGCTTAAGTCTGTATAATGTTACTTGTATAAATATACTCCAATAGTTTTAATGAACTTTTTCTCATTTCTCTCTACGAGCCAAAGACCTCGTAACAAAAATCCCAATATCAAAACCAAGTAGGTAACTTTTGAGGCGACAGCCAGGTCTGTCCTCGAGATTTCCAAAACATACAGCTTATTGCTGTCCTCCGTGGTGCCCCCTCCCCCAGAGGTGGAAGGTAGTCCCTATTGCTGAAGGCACTGTGCGCTTCAGAAGCAGGGTCCAGAAAGTCTGAGCTGGAGCCCACCTGAATGCTTCCTCCTTGAGAACTAGCTCTCCTGGTACCAGAAGGTTCATGAAAGCTGTCGAAGAAAGGAGGCAACCAACAGTCCTACGTAACTATGACATCTATGGACTGTATCAATGACCGGCAAGGCATGACAAGCTCAAGGGAGCAGTTGTAGCAAGCACACCTTGGCAGTAACCAATAGGTCTCTATTTGGACTTAAGACCGGCTCAACAAAGCATGCATGGGGCTGAAAACCTTGCTAACTACTCAGTAAAATCATTGCTACTGGAGAAGTATCTACAACCACGAATTCTCTAAACTGCCATAATTCCTAACAGCAGTCTGTAAGCATTTGTTCCTAAACCCACAGGTAAGTACAGTCCTCACCTTTCATCAAGGAAGCTTCTATTCGAGACAGATGGACATCCTTACAGAAAAACACAACCAATCAAAATGCAGAGTTGTGGAGCCCAGTCCCCATGAATAAATCCACAAACGACTCCTGCACATAAGGCTTGGAAAATATTGTAGAAGGAGTGGGAAGGCTATAAAAGCCAGATGATCAGAGAGTTTGTGTGATCCTCCTGGAATGTCAGAAGCCACGCCCAGATAGTCTTACCATCATGACTGCTCAAATGTGAGCTGAAGAAGGCTGACGTGAACAGACACGCCAAGCTGGGTGAGGAAAAGCCTTTCAGGCCTCAGCCCTATGCAAAGACCCAGGACAACTGAGGAACGCTGGCACAGGAGGGGTGGTCTTCCTCAGGGAAGAGCACACTAGTGGTGTGGTGCCAAATGGCCAGGCCTGAAAACAAGTCATCCATGCAAGTAACATAACACTGACTTAACTGTAAAAGGGACTTTTATTTGTCTGTTTCAGTTATTGTCGCAGAGGCTTACCGCCTCCTTCTGCTAACCGAGGCCTAGAATGTTTTCAGCCTCAGACTTACTGCTGAGCAAGCTCACCCTTTCTTGTTCTTTTTGGGCTGTTCTTGTTCCAGCTGGGCTGGCTGGTGCAACTCAGCTGTTCTGGATCAAACTCCTCTTCCAGATGACTTATTCAGTCTGGCTTTTCTCTCGGTCTTGGAATCGCTCTCCTTGGCCTCAAACTAATACGAGCAATCTGCTCTAATCTCCCAGCTCCTTCTCATTCTCTGGATCATTCAGTCTTTACCTGAGTTCTCTCCTCAACCTGCTTCTTTCTATTACTGTCCTGGTAAAACTGCCTCCTCTCTCTCTGCACTGCCCCTCAAGTAGCTTCTCTTTCCTCTCTCTTCTCATGCAAGTTGGGCACATCCTGTTCTGTCAAGTCTCCTCTGATTCATCACCATTTCTGCCACTCAATTAGACATCACTGTCAAACACGGTGCTTCCTTCTACAAACTATCTTTACCTTCATTGTTTGGGATTAAAGGAGTGCATCACCATGCTTGGACCTAAGCTTTTCTTTACCTGAAACTTGCTCTATGCCAGGCTGTCCTTGAACTCAGATCTGCTTGCCTCTGTCTCCTGGAATAAAGGCGTGTTTGTATTCTATCTGGATCACACAGACCTAGAAGGTCTTTGGATGTGATCTTTTGCTGGAACAGTCGTGTTCTACATTAACATTCCTCTACATTTAACAGGTTATATTTTGGAATATATAAGTTTCTACATATAAGCATGCATTAGTGAATGTGAAGGAAAGTGGGGAGGGTTGGGGTGGAAATGCAATTAAATTGTAAAAAAAAAAAAAAAAGACAAAAACAAAACTGAAACACCCCCCCCACACACACACACACACAAATCTTTGCTTTAGAGCCAGAAGTTATTTCTGTCCTAAACAGATGAGCTTCCAGAGAACTCCCTTTTCTTTTTTTGAATGTTTATTTTGCAGCTGGCTCAAGTTTTTTCCCTAAGGAACACAAAACTTTAGGGTGCTTCAGTGTGTGAGGTATACACATGGCAGCACAAACAAGGGTGTGAATAACCCTGGTCTTCCGGTATTTTATCAGCAAAATAGAAGGAAAAATATTTGCTTACCTGACATAAGGGATAATTTGCCTTTGGTGAGAATGCTGAAAAACATCAAGAGTTATCAAAATCACTGCTGTTTGTATTAACAACAATGACCCTTCAGTAGATTTTGTCAAAACACTTAATTTATCACCCCTACATCAATCCATGTGTCATAGCATGTGCTGACACAGAGATACACAGACTCACACACACATAATAAACAAATAAATGTAAAATGAAAATTTAAGCCAACTTTTAGGATACTATCTGATCCTGTGTAAGTCAATATTTCTGGCCAACTTGAGGTCCTGAATGACTTTCTAAACTCATTTGTGTGTGGTCATATTTTAGGACCTGGTGTAAGGTCAGGATTTACAGATCCCTTCACTGTGGTGGCAGAAGTACACCTTGCAAACCATGATCCTTTAGGCATGCACTCATTGTATTTCTGTTTTGTACTTCATCTCCATGATTGCGGTTTTATCCAAATCCTTATATTTAGCAGTTATGGCCATGGTTTATCCGCCCAGACTCCTTTACCAATGGAAACTGACTGCCCTGTATCCCAGCTCTGTGAAAGGGACGTACGGGTGGCATCAGCCAACACAGCAGCAGCTTCATTCTCATCATTTAGGCCACAGGAATGACAGCTGTGAGCGAGGCGCTACAGGCTGTGCCTGACTTGGTTTCCCCATGCCTTCCTCTCCTTCCACGTTCTTTGCCTGTCTCGGATAAAACCCAAAGGTTAAAATGATTTCTCTTGTGCTCTATAGGTGTGGAAAGCCTGCCCAGGGAAGGGCTCCCACATCACCCACGGGAGTTAGGCTTCTGACTCCCTACCTTGCCCTCGCCTACCTGGAGGTTATGTGGCCGTTGCAGAGACCTCAAAGACACGGGTCACTGGAGTCTTGAGCTGTAGTTGTGTGTTCAGGTAGTTAAGGAAGCCAATATAAGCATCTGTGGTGGTCTGTTCAAACTGTGGGGTTGCCACAGGACACTGCACGCAGAAGGCCAGAGCTCGTGGGGGCTTCTGCGGCTCTTCTTCCTGCAGAAGAGCTGGTTGAGCACCAGATGTGTCCGAGGAAGGCACCTTCCTCCAGAAAACATGGGACTCACAGGTGTTGGGGGAGAACTTAGGAGAATTTAGGTCCCGAAACATATTTTTCCATCCAAACAGCCAGAGCCTGGAAGCTGCTGGCCAGGAAGCAGCCCCCTGGGTTTTGCTTCTGTGCTATGCAGGTCTGTGCTTGTTGTTTTGTTTATTTTTTAATTTTCTTTATAAGAGGAAATAAGTTGGCAGAATTTGAAAGTCGGTACAGGGTCTGTGTTAAAGTCTTCCTGGCTTTCTCCACTAGTGAAAGGACTCTGGTCAAGACCTAAGGGGAAATGCTGGGTTATTTGGTTTACAGGAACAGGAGACAAGAGGATCCCTGGAGGAGCTCGAATCCATCTTCTTACCTCAGTGTACCGATCCTATCCTATCTCCTAGGGAAAGATTTCTCTGACATGTTTGAAATGTCGCACTGGCCTGCAGTTTTCCAAATCACCCTAACATAGTCTTAGCCCCAGTGTTTTGAGACCTGACCCGGTGCCAAGGAAATAGCCTTTAAAAGATTGCCTTTCACTTTTCAAATCATTTCTGTAAGTTACTACACAAAATGACGGGCTTCATTGTGACATTCTCACGCATGTATGTCATTACGCATTTTTTTCTTTCATCTCCCCCTTACTGCTATCTCCCACACCCCAAGTTCCTTCTTGCTGTCTCCACGTCTCCCCCTAGAATCCTAAATACCTTCCTCCTATGTCTACAGGCCGCATGGAGTCTGCTACTCCCCCGGCACTTTGTTTTAGAGCTCGTCCTCCCTCTCCTCTCATAGTCCTGAACACACATTTAGGATTAGTTCCAGAACGCAGATGGCGGTGCCTGTGGCCTGTGAGCTCCCTGCACGCCTTGCCGAGCATGATGGCCTTGGCTGTGGGGTGAAGTTTCTGTCTGGGAACACCGCAGCGCCCTCTAGTTACCCCCGGAGGCCTTTCCCCTGAGCCGGGCATCACCTCCCCGCAGACACCACTGAGCACCAGAGCATCCTCATCGGCTGGCTCCTCCTGGACTGCCTGTCTTGGGTAACCAGGGAAACAGGTTGCCACGGTAACCGGGTCCAAGTTGCCTCGCCCAAGAGCTGCCGTGCCCCGCGGGAGCTGCTGCCAGGACTAGACGCCAGGAGCCAGCCAAGCCACCATGGGCAGTGCTCTTTCCTCACTTCCTCGCGTGCCCCTTTCTGCTACCTTTGTCTGCCCCTGGCCCGAGGAAATGAAATGAACGAAGACCCCTAGCCACACAGGAGCTGTTTAGGCAGTTAGCAGGTAATTTAATTCCCACTGAAAGGCTTTGGGCAGGCTGGCCGCACTTGGCTGCGGGGAGGTACTCTGCGTCCCTGGCAGGCAGCACAGTGGGCGGGAGGCCGGGCCCGCGGGACCCTGGCTCCAGGAGCCTCTTGGTTTGCCAGGCGTTGGTAGCCAAAGCGGCCAGGTTTTTTAAAGGGACTGTCCCACCCTCCCGTCTGTTGGCATCTCTAATTTTTAGCGTTCAATGGGGTAGCAGGGTTTGTGAACACCAGACAGTAAATATAGACTCTAAATGTTACTAACAGCGAATCTGGCAAAGCAGTGTGGTCTAACAGGCCTTTCCAGGCATGAACTGACAGGCAGGCCCTCATCCAGATTGAGGGTGTCCCCTCTCGAGGGCTACCAGGGGAAAGCAGGAAGTGTGAGCTCAGCCCTCAGTCCTCCCCCTTATAGGCCTTTCTCTGCTCCCCAGGCACCAAGCTGGACCTCAGGCCTGCTGGAGAGCCAGGCACCAGGAGTGCCCTACCACTTTCCAGGGGAAGCAAATGCCTGCAGGTGCTCCTCTCTCCATCCCAGGCGCCTATGCACAGGATGCTGCTGAATGCAGCGATGTTAAACGCTGGGTCACCTACAGCTCTCTACTTCAGAAACACCACAGGATGCTCTTCTTAAGAGGAAAGATTAGCCCAAAATATCTACTGTGACACACACACACACACACACTGCTGAGTAACCTCAACATTCCTCTTAGGAGACATTCTCCAGCCATCGTCCAGGAAAAGCCAAATAGCTGTAGATCCAACCTCCATGCCTGTGGGTGAAGGTCAGGCTCTTGGTGCACAGCACTGCCAGCTCCATGGAAGCCCCCTCCCCTTCTTTTTTTTATTTTGGCAAAAGCAGACTTCCTCCTGCTGTCATATCTTCAAAGCAAAATAGTTGGCCAAGAAGCCCAGGAAAAGGGTCCTTATTTCCAAACTCTGAAAAACAATAAAGAAATTAGAGCTAGCTGAGGGGAAAAAGTTTGAAGAATTAATGATTTAGAAATAATAACATTTTATTTTAATAACTGTTATGGATGCAAAAGAACTGTAGACTGATCTGATCCCCAGTTCACACGACCTTTTTAAAATTTTTAAGGGACACCATGTAACAGCCTGCGATTCCAATAAAAGAAAATACAAAGAAAAACACATACAACCTTCGCAGCTGGGCTTCAGTGGGCCGGGAGGAAGGACAGTGCAGTCAGATGGCTCCCAAGGATTCGAGGCGAAACCATCTCATATTTTCCAGTGCTTGACGCTTCACATAGTGTTTGGACGAACAGCACCTGTCACAGACCACCTGGACATTTTTTTTTAATCTGGAAATATTAGTCTTCTGAATTAGTGGTTTTTATCTATCATGATATCTGGGGTGCATTTGGATACAAACAAGGAAACTGCTGAGGCTGAGGCTCTGTGTCTGGGCCACCCTGCTCTGTCCCCACGTTCCAAGGCTGGACTTCGCTGCAGATGGACTGTGTCATGGCCTCAGTCTTATATCACTCATGACTCAGATAATTTCTTGCTTCTCTGTTTCCCAGTCTGGTCCTTCCAGTCTTTTCCATTCTGTCCTAAGCTATGGGGACAAAGCATGGCTTCCTAACCCCTGCTCAAGTATAACCTCTTCTGGCTGGGGAATTGTGTGTGTGTGATTTCCACATCTAGAGATGTATAAACTAGGTGTATCAGTCAAACATTTTCTGACAATAGCTCATAAGGAAATTATAAAACAACTGGTGTAAGTATAACTTTACCATTTATTAAAGACAAAGGTGCATCTGCATACTACCGAGAGGCATGTGTTTGCTTATTTTTATATCAATAATTAAATCTTGGCTGAGTGTTCGATGCTGCAGGGAGCAGAACATCTTCAGTGTTTTTCAGAGTTGGTTGTTGTTTTGATTCTATAATGACTAGTGCTGAGAACGGCGTTTCGCATAAACACGTAGTACAAAATGGCAGAAGTATATTTAGGACCATTGCAGAAATTGCTGAAATTCTGTCTTAATCCCCAAGCCAAAATTCATGTAATGATTTTTTTTTTATGGAACTTGAGTGAGCAGCTCAAACAGCAAATTTTAAAATCTAGCATCTTAATGCGATGCAATCCAAAAAATCCACCCATTTGATGCTTACATGCTGAGGATGATGGTGTGAAAATATGAACAGCCTCTGTTTTCTGTAATTAAACTATTATGTTTCTATAAGCGCAGATCGCTTTGCACGTGCCATGAAAACACTATGATTTGCAGCGCAGAGTAGTCTGAAATCTGAGCTGAGAGGTTTAGAACACTGTTCTCCAGCGTTGCATCATGCAACGTGGGACAGCGTGTGTGATACCACACGCACGCACGCACGCACAAGTGTTCAGAACCAAGGCCTCGGTGAGAATGGCTCAAGGGAACAGCTCAGTTCACGACAGATTTGATTTTGAATTAACTGCTTTTCCTTGAGGGTCCAGAAATCTTTTACTGGTGGCAATTTTTCACAACCCCATGTTCAGTTATGTAGTCCCATATGGTGTCTCAATCCACAGTCTAAGAAGCTGTAGGGAAAAGGAGGAGAACAACATATAAGATATTCCGGCCTCCCGAACCTTGTATTTTGCCCTGGGGAGAAAAGGCCAGAAATTATTGACACCAAATATATAACAGTCAGGTAGTCCTGCAGGCTGGAAAGGAACGAGAAGCAGGGAAGGAGAGAGAGGTACCTTTTTGTTTTTGTCACAAAGGAATTGTGCAATAAGTGACCTAGGTGGCTTGAGACTCGGCAGGTGGTTGGCCCTATAGAATGAAGCTCACCAAAACACCTCATAAAGAGGGGGAGGAGGACACACATATGGAGGGCCACAGGACAGGCAGCCAGGTGGTAGTTCGTGAAGAGGCAGAGAAGCAGACAAGAAGCCTCTGCAAGCCAAGGCTTGCCAAAGCCAGCTGGCCACCGCCCAAGGACAGAGAGACAAGTGGGAGTATTTACTCCGGGGACCCCAGCAGAGCCTTTTCACGGGGGCCGACCTCACTGAGGCCTTGGTTCTGAACACTGTAGTTGTGGCCTCCAGACAGAGAGCGATGCCTTTCTGCTGCTTGTGCAGCCATCCTGGGAAGCTGATGGGGTTGCTGTTGCACGTGCAGAGAATCTATGTCTAGTGAGATGGTGTGCCCTGTCTAAGCTCGTACAGCTGAGGAGGGATAAGGGAGAACGGGAATTAAAATAAGTTGCCCTGACAGGCACCGGCCTCCTTGCCTCTTTCTAAAGTAAGATCTACTGGAACCACAAACAAAGTCCAGAAGCCGCCACATTTGATTTCTCTTGGAATTTCTCTTTTTCAGTTTTTTAAAGCTATCAGTTGATGTGGTAGGACCTTCCAGAGAAACGAAACCAACAAGCACACGTGTGTATGCATGGACACATCTGCTGCACACACACATCGCGGGAAGTCACCTGGCGTTGTCCATGCAGTGGTGGAGGTCTGTCTGCATGCTGGAGGACTTGGAGGACTGATGATGAGGTTGGGATCGGAGTGAAGAAGATGGCTGAGGCAGTGTGACACAGAGAGGAGGAGTGCTCTTTCCCTCTGCCGTCTGCTCTCTGGGCCGTCCGTGGGTTTCAGAAGGCCCTCCAGGATGTGTGGATTATCCTCCTTCCTCAGTTCTCTGCCCTAGAAACACTTCTGCAGCGGTTCCTCAGGAACAGCGCTTAACCAGCAGTTTGGCCATCTATGGCCAGGTCATGTGATATGGAAATATTAACAGTCACACGTCTACGATAACGTTGGCACTCATGCCTGTTTTTCACATGATACTCATAGTCTGAATAGACATAGGAACACAGGGTTAATTCCTCCTGGATTGACACAATTATCCAGAACCCAGTACAAATGCTCCAACCTCTCCCGAGAAGAGGAGGTGAAATCCTCAAGTGCTGTTGACTCTTTTGTTTAATGTGCCACTGTGTAAGGACCACGGTGTAACTGACCAACACGTAGATATGGTAATAAATCAAGATAACCTGGGTTACATGAGGAGGGATAAGAAAAGAAATAAAGGTATTTACTTGGTATACACATAGAAAAATAAAGAGAACTGTAACAATGGAATATCTAAGGTATGTGTGTCTAGGTCTATGTGTGCAAATGTGGCATATGTGTGTGCATTTCTTTGTCAGAGTACACACACCATACCTGTGTGTGTGTACGGGCCAGAGCAGGAATTCTCTCCTCACTGCCTTGACACACGGTCTGCCTCTGAACCTAGCAGAGGCAGGGTTAATTCCTCCTGGATTGACTCAATTATCCAGAACCCAGTACAAATGCTCCAACCTCTCCGGAGAAGAGGAGGTGAAATCCTCAAGTGCTGTTGGAATTTGCCTGTGAACCTAGCAGGCAAATTTCTAGGTTCCTTGCCCTGGCTCTGGGGTTACAGGCACCTGTAGCTGCAGCTGTCAGACGGGGCTCTCTGTTTAGCCAGCACCTCATCCAGCATCCTCAGGACAGGGCGTGCCAACCACAGCACGTTAACGGCAGCTGGAAAAGTCAGCAAATCAGTTAAGAGGAGCAGAAAGGAAAAGAGAATTTAAGCTTCGCCGATATCCCGTGGCTTGTTGCCCAATGGCTCTGCTGGTTAAACCGTGTGAATGCTCCGAGGTCCTTCAGACGTGCCGAACCCCAGACCTTTCCAAAGAGGAAGATTCTCACATCACACTGACATGGGCAATACGGTTCTGCTCCTGCGGGTGAGAACGTGACTCAAATGTCCACTCTGGATCCCGCAGTGAGACAGAACTGCTTCCGTGTGCACGTATGTGTGTGTGCAGGCACAGCCTTAGGTATGTGCATGTACTCAAAGCTGGGGGAGAGAGGGAGGTCCAGAAGGGAGGAGAGTTTAGTTCCCAGTCTCCGGGCTGACATGGGCTGGTGGCTCAGCTCCCACACAAAGGCGGGAGCTCATTGTTGCTCCGATCCAGGGCAGTCAGAACCAACACCCTTCTCAGTGGCCTTTGGTTCAGTTCAGGGTTTCAGCTCTTGGGATGAGATTCACCCTGGATGGAGAGCATGCGCTGTTGGACTCAGTCCAGCAGGCAGATGCTAACGTCTTCAGGAAGCAGCCTCCACCTCCACAAAGAGAGGTTTCTGTGACTGTGTAGGAACTGTGGCCAGTCTGGGCAACCCCGAGGTAACTGTCACATCTGTGTATTGACGAACAACATCTTTAACCAAAAACCTTCCATTTTCCATTTTCCCACAACTCCAGAATCCTATGTTTAGGTGGATTCCTTTTGCTGCTTGATATTTTAAAGAAAGGTCTTTGTTTTTCAATCATTGGCATTCTGTCTAATATCATAGTACACCCTTGAGAGTAGAGCCTATTTTTTTTTCTTGGTGTTTAAGTGTGATATTGGTTGGCTAGAGCACTTGTCTCTAAGGCTTGTAGATCTCTTGACTTGCTCAGATTTCAATTTTATTTAAATTTTGACTCCAGCCATTATTTCCCAACCAACTTCAGGGTCATGGTCGCTGCCTTTGGCCTTACTAATGACCTGGTCTCTTTCGTATGGAATTACATCATGTAGGTGATCTCCTGTGTCCATTATCCTGGGCCCTTGGGTGACCAAGAGTCATGGTCTCCTGAGTCAGGAAGGGGCAGAAGGGTTCCAGGGGAGAGAGTAATTGTTTTGAGGCCACTGTGTCAGTTCCTCCTGTTTTTAACGCCTTCGGAAGAGCATGTGCGCAACCCCACGGGGTGCTTCTTCCTGGCACCCTGTCAAAGAAAAATATTTTATGCAAATGGAGATATTCTGTTCCGAGAAATCATAGCTCTCTAGCAATTCCATCCCTGTGTGTAACTGGACAAGGTTTACCTTTAAAAGATGGCTCGGCTCTCACCGGTGGTTTCTGCTGAATAAAAAAGGGACGCAAGAGAAGATATTAATTGTGCTACATTAAGCTAATTGTAAGACACTCCCAAGCCACACTTGAGAGAGGTCAGCCACGGGACTCACCAAGAAATAATGGTAATGAATTTCTCGCAGAGGTGCTGGATACAGGGGATAAGAATGCGGCATGGGTGAACGGAGGCAGGGACTCCAGCTGTTGGCTTTGCGTCTGATCCAGCTGGAAGCATTTCACTCACAGAGCAGACAGGCAGGATGGAGCTCTGCTAATTTTTTAATCTCCCTTTGATTCTGCAAGAGTAACCAACAACCATGAAAATACAGGAACAAAACTGTAAAAACAAAACAAAAATAAAAACAAGAAACGAAACGAAACAAAAAGACCCAACAAATTCACTGTTTTTGCTTTTTAAATTTTCCCTTGCTTGGACCTTACACTGGTGTATGTGGCCTGTTGGAGTGTCTCGCTGGGCAGTGGGCTCCCAGCTGCAGAGTGTAAGGTGGGCCCTGAGAGTTTTTATTAAAAAGACTTCCCTGATATGTTTGACCAAAGGACACTGTGGAACAAAATTCACCCAGAAAACCTCAGGAACCCTCTGGGCCACACAGCACATGCTTATTGTGTGGGTGATGTGTGAGAGGTTCCTAGTCGCCAAACGTAAGGCACTGTCATTGCTTTGAAAAGCACATCATTGGCTTGACTTTCCAAAGGGGAGGTGAACCACAGGCCATTGCAGTTTGTGCCAGACACAGGGCCTGGGGAGAGCCCCCCATCAAGAGCAAGGGTATAACATCTGTACTCTGAAAGGTTTCCACAGAGCAGAAGGCCACACTCCCAGCACTCTTCCTCCTTAAAGCCACAGTGTTAACACCTATCCACTCACAGACACACTGAGTAATGGCTTCGGAAGGAGCCCCATGTGTTCTTCATGACTCAAAGGAAGCTGAGGCTAAGATGCCATGTGGGCTACTGTGAAACATGGCAGGTTTCTTCCTTCTTTCTCTTTAAATATAGCAATTACTTTCTATTTTGTTCCATCTGGGTCGTATGCCAGCTCACAGATACCATTCTTAACATTTCACTTTACAGACCAAGAATTTTTACTTGATTCAAAATGATTAATAAAGTAGAAGTTCTCCATAGCCCTATATCTCGGCAGCTTTGTTTGCATTTCCATTCAGTGGTGGCAGTCGAACTCTTGGAAGGGGTAACGTAAGGATATGTGTAGCTCTTGTTTGGAGCCTGCGCATTTCCTTTTTTGTAGAACAATAGCAAGTGTTCTCCAGTTACGAGAGCCAGATGAGTAAATATGCAGGGCTGCAGGAAAGGAGCAGATAATATCAGCTGCTTTACGGGGTTACTTAGGAAAATTGCTATCTGCTCTTTCACATATGTCGTTGTAAAGAAAAACAATTATGTCCAGTTCTTTGTAGGTACTGAGTTATTTCATTTTGGGATATTTCATTTCTCAGTATTTGATAATGCCCTAGATTATTTTTTCACCATGGACATAGTTATGTATATTACACTCTATTCCTAGACTTCGCAATTATGTGTCTGTGGGTGTATGCTTGTGTGTGTGGTAGCCAGAAAGACACATTAATCTTCCATTGCTTGTGAAGGAAGCAAGAACACAAATCCACCTTTGTTCTGTTTCAACAGGTGCAGGGATAGGTACTCTCCACACAGATGTTGTACAGTGGAAGACTGATCTCTACAAAAAAAAATATTTTATGTTCTAAATTCTGCCATTAACCTGGATTTATCAGAGTTGCTTATCCGATCACAAAGTCTACAACCAGCAGGGGATCGAAGCAGATGCAGAGACTCACAGTGAAACTGGACATAGAGCAGGAAGCCTTATAAAAAAAGGGAGGGATAGAAGGACCCAGAGGGGACAGGAGCTCCACAAAGACACCAGAAAAACAAAAACAAAAACAAAAACAAAACATCAAGGCCCAGGGGAGATTATAAAGACTGATGCATCAACCAAAGACCATGCAAGGACACCAAAACAACAACAACAAAACCATCAGGGCCCAGGGGAGACTATAAAGACTGATGCATCAACCAAAGACCATGCATGGAGAGGTCCTAACCGATGCTCAGATGTAGACCATTAGACAGCTCAGTCTCCATGTGGGTCCCCTGGTAAGGGGAGAAAAGACATTCTCTGACATGAAGCTGGTTGCCTGCTCCTTGATCACTTCTCCCTGGTGGGGTGACCCAGACAGCCCACAGAGGAAGAGGATCCAGGCAGTCCTGATGGGACCTGATAGGCTAGGGTCAGACAGTAGGGGAGGAGGACTTCCTCTTTCAGTGGACTAGGAAAGAGAGATAGGGGAGGAAGTGGCAGGGAGGGTGGGGTCAGGAGGAGGAGAAGAAGGGTGCAACGAGGTCAGGATCATTGTAGACATTCTGTAAACACTGTTTGAGAATGATTAGTTCTCAAATACCCTACACTCCCCAAAGTCCAGCAAACATACCGTTCCTAACGATACCAACTCTGAGGAAGACACCCTCTAGCCTTTCAAGCAGGAATCATTTTCTTCAGTGTCAAAAACTGCTCTGCTTTCTTCCAGAAATTAACATAAATCTAAGAAAATAAGGTTTCAAAACTGAAGCTAAAAATAATTAGTTACATAACAGCAAAGACACACTTGGTGCTGTGTTGGGATAGCTCTCCTTCCAAGTGCTCACCTTCAGCTGAGCTCTGGATCCATCTAATGAAATACTGGGCCACCATGATCATTACCTTCCAGCCTGACGGGAGAAGGAACTGAGGCAAAAAAGAGGTCAAGGGTTTACTGAAGGTCACAGGCTGAATATGCATGGAGTATATGTATATGTGTAACTACAGATACATATGTGTAAATATAAGCAAAAGGGAAGACACTATCCATGCCACTTTATTGCTTGCTTCATTCACAGTATAAAACACAATGCACATCTTCACCCACTAACAATTGTAAGGGTCTCTTTTAATGTTTGCCTCAATTTTTAACTGTTGTGCAGTTTCATTGTATGTAACTGAGTTCATGAAAAACTAACTGCAAATGTTCAATACATATTTTGTTTTATATTATCTGAAGCAGGTATAGGTGGATTGGGATTCAATAAGTATTTAACAGGGCAACACATTTTGATATGCATACACAGATAAGCAAACACCCTCATTCTTGGTATTTTGATGGGAATTGCATTGAATCTTTAGATTGCTTTTGGTAGGATGGCCTTTTTTTTTCTATATTAATTCTACTGATCCATTAGCATGGAAGATTTTTTTCAGTCTTCTGATATCTTCATCAATTTCTTTCTTCAGAGACTTGAAGTTTTTCTCATACAAGTCTTTCACTTGCTTGGTTAGAGTCACACCAAGGTACTTTATGATTTTTTTTTTTTTAGTTTATTTTCTATCTAGCCACTTTGCTGAAGGTGTTTAGCAGTTGTAGGAGTTCCTTTGACTTCTTCCTTTCTAATTTGTATTCCCTTGATTTCCTTTGATTGTCTTATTGCTCTAGCAAGGACTTTAAGGACTATATCGAAGAGATATGGAGAGAGTGGGCAGCTTTGTCTTGTCCCTGATTTAAGTGGAAATGATTTAAGTTTCTCTCCTTTTAGTTTGATGTTGGCTATAGGCTTGCTGTATATTGCCTTTACTATGTTTAGGTATGTACCTTGTATCCCTGATTTCTCCAAGACTTTAAACAAGAATGGGTGTTAGATTTTGTCAAATACTTTTTCGACATCTAAAGAATCATGTGTTTTGTTTTGTTTTGTTTCTTTCAGTTTGTTTATATGGTGGATTACATTGATGGATTTCTGCATTTTGAACCACCCCTGCATGCCTGGGATGAAGCCTACTTGGTCATGGTGGATGATATTTTTGATGTGATCTTGGATTCAGTTTGAGAGTATTTTATTGAGTACTTTTTGTCAATGTTTATAAGAAAGATTGTCTGAAGTTCTCTTTCTTTGTTGAGTCTGTGTGGTTTAGGTATCAAGGTGACTGTGGCTTCATAGAATGAGTTTGGTAATGTTTTTTTGTTTTATTTTTATTTTTTATTTTGTGGAATAGTTTGAAGAGTGTTGGTACTAGCTTCTTTGAAGATGTGGTAGAATTCTGCACTAAAATCATCTGACCCTGGACTTTTTTTGGATGGGAGATTTTTGATGACTGCTACTATTTCCTTAGAGGATATAGAGATATTTAATTTGATTATATGATTTTGATTCAACTTTGGTAAATGGCATCTATCAAGATCTTATTTAGGTTTTCAAATTTCGTGGCATATAGTCTTTTGAAGTAAGATCTAATGATTCTTTAGATTTCTTCATTGTCTGTTGTTATGTTCCCCCTTTCATTCCTGATTTTGTTGATTTGGATAGTATCTCTCTGCCTTTTGGTTTGGCTAAGGGTTTGTCTATCTTGTTGATTTTCTTAAAAAACCAGCTCCTGGTTTTATTGATTCTTTGAATTCTTTTCTTTGTTTCTAATTTATTGATTTCAGCCCTGAGTTTGATTGTTTTCAGCTGTCTACTCTTCTTGGGAGTGTCTGCTTCTCCCCCCTCCCCCCAGGGCTTTCAGGTGTGCCATTAAGTTGCTTGTATGAGGTGTCTTGAATTTCTTTATGAAGGTTCTTAGTGCTATGAACTTTCTTCTTAGCACTGCTTTCAATGTATCCCATCAGTTTGGAGGTGGTGTGCCTTCGTTTTCTTTGAATTCTAAGATGTCTTTAATTTCTTTCTTTAGTTCTTCCCTGACCCAGCTGTCATTGAGAATTGTGCAGTTTCCATGCATGTGTAGACTCTGCTATTTCTGTTGTTGTTGAAGTTCAGTTTTAGTCCATGGTGGTCTGAGAGGATACAAGGGATTACTTCAGTCTTCTTGTATCTGTTGAGGTTTGCTTTGTGACCGACTATATTGTCAATTTTGGAGAATGTTCCATGAGGTGCTTAGAAGAAGGTATATTCTTTTGTGTTTTGGTGAAAAATTCTGTGGTTGTCTGTTAAGGTCCATTTGATTCATGACATCTGTTAGTGTCATTATTTCTATATTTAATTTCTGTTTCATTGACTTGCCATTTGGTGAGATTGGGGTATAGAAGTTTTTCACTATTAATGTGTGGGGATCTTTGTATGGTTTAAGCTTTATTAATTTTTTAACAAATGTATTTGTATTTGGGGCATATATGTTCAGAATTGATATGTCTTTTTGGAGGAATTTTTCTGATGAGTGTCCTTCCTCATCTCTTTTGATTAGTTTTAGTTGAAAGTCTATTTTATTAGATATTAGAATGGCTACTCCAGCTTTCTTCTTGGGTCCATTTGCTTGAAAAATCTTTTTTTTTTCTCCAGCCCTTTACTCTTAGGTAATGTCTATCTTTGTGTGTTTCTGGCATGAGGTATGTTTCTTGTATGCAGCAGAATGATGGGTCCTGTTTAGGCCTCCATTCTTCTAGCCTGTGTCTTTTTATTGGAGAGTTGAGTCTATTGATTTCGAGATAGATTAGTTACCAGTAACTGTTAGTTCCTTTTACTTTGGTAGTATATTTGTGTGTTTGTCTACTTTTGGTTTTGCTGTAGTGAAATTATTTATATTCTGTAGGTTTTCTGGGTGTAGTTAACTTCCTTGGGTAGGAGTTTTCCTTCTAGTATCATCTATAGAGCTGGGTTTCTGCATAGATATTGTTTAAATTTGGTTCTGCATTGAATATCTTGTTTTATTGAATATCTTGTTTTGCTGGCTATAGTAGTCTGGACTGGCATCTATAATCTCTTAGGGTTTGTAAGACATCTGCCCAGGCCCTTCTGGTTTTCATAGTCTCTGCTAAGAAGTCGAGTGTGGTTCTGATAAGTTTTCCATTATATGTTACTTGGCCTTTTACTTGAAGCTTTTATCATTGTTCTGTACATTTAGTGTTTGATTATTATGTGGCAGGAGGATTTTCTTTTCTATTTGGAGTTCTTTAGGCCTCTTGTATATTTATAGGCATCTCTTAAGATTGGGGAAATTTTCCTCAATGATTTTGTTGAAAACACTTTCTGATCTTTGGAACTGAGAATCTTCAATTTCTTTGATTCCTATTTGTCTTAGGTTTCTTCTTTTCATGAGGTGTGAGCCTCTGTGCCACCCTCATACCTATCATGGTGGACATCCAGCCCGGTCCTGTGACGTCTCCACTACTCCTCAGCTCCAATCAAAAGCTGAGCGGGATACAGTTGGGATACAGAGTTAATAAAATGTAACTAATAATAAAAATTTTAAAAAAAGATTAAAAAAAGAAAAGCATTATAACCATAAAAATATAAAATAACAGGTGGAAAATCGGTGTTAACATTTGGAGCTTATTTTATGCATTTTTATAAACAGTTTTAGATATTTTTAATGTGCTTCAGCATATACAATATAGAAACAACATTTTTGTCTGGGATTTTTTTTTCATATGACATTAAAAGTATATCTCTGGATCATTTAGAAAAAAAAAAAAACCAAAACGCCGTCCTTCATTCCTCCGTGGCCCCTTCCAGGTGGCTCTCCTGTGCTGCAGCTTCAGGCTCTCGGTGTGGTGTGCCTGGGACTCTCCTATCCCGGCATCAGATCAGGTCTATAGTGTAGGCGCTGGATCTGGCACGTGCTTTATGATGGCAATGCCACACTGCACATCTATGTACTGTGCAGAGGGACTATCACCGCCACTGGCTGGCTCTCTTCTGCCTCTCAGAACAGAGGCAGTGTGACCTTCCAGGCTTAGAAAGCTCCCCAAGGATGAAATCTTGCTGTAGTGGCCAGGCCCTGCAGCCCCCAGTTCCTCACTGGCATATCAGGTTTTGTTGTTGTTGTTTTTGACTGGAAAGGAAGTGGCTTAAGGCATGTCAAATCACCCCCAGTCTTCATAAGGTCTCAGTGGACCTGTCTCCTAGCCCGAGAGCCACAATCTCAGGGAGGATGTCCTCAAGCTGTCCGTGCTACTCCCTCCATACCATGCCCCCTCCAGCTTCATTCAGATCCTGCTTACTGGGTATCGACCTGGATTCTGTCCAAACTCTCTGGCCAGGTCCTTTGAGTATGAATCCTGACTCTCTCTCCTAGTCTGGTGTGCAATGGCCCTTTCTTTTCTCTGGGGCCTCTTACTGGGACCGTGGATACTCAGCCTCTTGCCACCCCTCTGACCATCATGGGTCTGGAGGTGTCCAGGCTCCCTGGTCTTTTCTTCCTGCTGCTGTCTGCAGGCCTAGCTTGTACCTGGTCCCACGGGGAATGCCTCTTGAATATCATGTTTCATTTTGACATGTCTGTACTGTCTGGAACCCTCTACAAGGATCTCCACTGGAGAAGTTCTTCTTGTTCTCATCTACTGGGCCCCAGTGACAGGAAAAGGTGGGAACACCATGGCCAGAGTTAACGTTTACAGTGGCTCCTGGAGAGGCAGGCGAGGACTGTCCGGGGGGCTTCCTGGAGGCAGCTGGGAGCTCCGTAGAACCTACGCCCAGTTTGTTTTCTTCACGTTCTTCTGTTTTTAAATGTATGTTTTGTTAAAGCACAAAAATGTGTTATTTTTAAAAACACAGGATGGGTTGCATAATAAATTATCATAACTGACAAAACTGAAATATTATTTTCAAATACATAGAACCCAAATTTATATATCAAAGAATGCTATTATTAATGCAAAGAATGGGAATATAGGATTTCAGATATGTTAGCTCAATCAAACGTAAAAGGTAAGATTTTCCAGCCCACTGGGAATTTCTAACGTTGTTGGGGAAGCAAATATATTTATAAGCAGAGACTGAGATGCGCACGGGGTGTGGGCACGCTGGCGACTGCAATTGCGGAGTTTTACACGCCAGCTCACTTTGGCCCAGGAGCCCAGACAGCTAAACAGTAGGGGGTCACACACAAAGCCAGTCATGTGTGGCCACCTTGATACCCGCCTTCAGTTCTTGAGGCTGGCTCTTCACTCAGGAGTATGCAAATGGAGGGGCTTGCCTTTAGCCTTCAAGTATATAGTGAGCGAAGGTCCTAGCCTGAGTGTGGAGACGTCTCCAAACAGTGGTAAACAGGGCACTCAGGGTCAGGGTCCATTCTAACCAAGTGTGGCTTCTAAGGAGTGAACCTGAGCAGAAAACACACCCATCCCATTCTTCCCTAATAACTCACACTTTCAGCAATGAGTTCCTTCTCCTTCCTTGGAGAATTTTCTGCTTCTATTAACTCCCAGTGTTCACTTTTCTTCTGATTTTTTCAAACTTCAGTATATGAGCTTATGACAGGGAATATCAGTAAATTCGGGATACTGAAGTATATTCACACTCGCTTTGCTTCAGGAACTGTAGAAAATTTCTTCCCCGAGTCATAGGCTGGAAGTTCAAAGTCAATTTGCTGCCACACTCAGCCCGGTTGAGGTCCTATTCTGAGCCTCAGGCTGCTGGTTCCTGGCAGACGGAATCAAAGGGGAAATTAAAGCGTGAAGGGTCTGGGGAGATGGCTCTCTGTGCAAGCATGAAGACAAGAGTTCACATCCTTAGAGGCCGCATAAAATGCTGGCTGCCTGAGACAGGTGCTCGTGACCACAGCTCAGGCGGCAGGGACCTGTAGTTCCTGGAGCAAGCTGGCTGGCCAGATCTTCCAAAAAAGCAGAGCCCCAGGTTCAGTGAGAGACTTTGAAATACAAGACAGAGAGGCATCCAGGAAGACAGCAGATACCAACCTTGGGCCTTCACATGCAGACATTTGCAAATGAACTCACATCCACACGTGTGAACATATATACATATACACATGCACATACGCAGAAACAATAATAAAGGAGGGCTGGCATGGTGGCTCAGCGGGTAAAGGAATTTGCTCCGAGTGTGATGACCTGGGCTCTGTCCCCAGGATCCTCATGGAGGGAGAGGCCTTTCTCCATGAGGCTGTCCTTTGACCTCCACAGGCATGGTGTGGTGCACATGAACGTTCTTGATCGCACACACTCATCCATTCATAAATAGGTGTATTCGGTTTTGAAAAGGAGATAGAGCTTTCTTGGGCCCCTTTACAATAGCATTTGTGAGCACTTCATGGCCAAGGCTTTACCTCACAAATGCCCACATCCTGGTGCTGCGAGACTCGGGGTAGGATTTCAGAGCCAGACTCTGGAGGAGGGTAAGTTCACCTCCTAGGGCGGGGCTCTGGGGCTCCGGGACTCAGAGCATCTTGGTTTCTCCTGTGCCACCGAGCTCTAAACAGGCAGGCACAGGCACTGTCATCAGGAGAGACCCAGCCAGTGACAGGTCACGTGATTACTTTTCATTAGCCATCTTGGATATGAACAAGATATGTTGACATGGGTTTCTAGTGCTTCTGTCCACTTTTGCGCTAGTCTAGTTTCTTAGTAAAACCATAAAGGAAAGTTACTAAGACAAGAGTGTTAAAACATTATCAATCCCTAAAAGATCAATATGTCGTGCGTTTAGGCAGCCCTCAGGCTGCATGTGCCCTTCTCTCAACTCTGCCTCACCCCATCTTCCCTCACACCAGTGGCCTCCCACCGTCTCTCTATCAGTAGTGGCTGAGATGGGATACAGCTAATGGGTAGAAGGGACTGCAGAGCACGTGGTCCAGGAAAGAGAACTCTTCAAGGACTCTCCAGGCAGTGTGAACGGTACATGATGCCACCTCTGACCCCAGCTCACACCCGGTCTCCATCTCCTCCCAGGCCCTCCCCACCTTTCCAACTCCACACCTTCTTTCTCTCTCTTTTCAGAAAATGGCAATACATTAATAAATAAAACCCCAAACAATGAAAAGAAGGAGAAACACACACAAACAAACCCCATAAAAGACAAAATTGGACACCATAATGTAGACAAGGTTTTAAAAAGACAAGGTTATAAAAACAAACAAAGCATCATGAAACCAAACCGAAACAAAACAAAAAATCCTTCAAAACTGCCATTGAGTTCATTTTGTGCCAGCTTTCTACTGCGGGGCATGGGACCTGCCTTAAGTGTGATTTATTTACCCAGCAAGACTCCAATGGGGAAACTAATTTTTCTTTTGTGAGTGTCTGTGAATTGGAGATAGCTGCCTGTTTAGGTCCACTCAGTGCTGGGACGCAGCGCTTGGACCTGTGCAGGCCCTGTGTGTGCTGCCAGTCTCTGTGAGTTCACACTAGGATGCCACGGTCGGGTATTTCCGCACAGAAGCCATAACGTCCTCCCTCCGCTGCTCTCCAGACAGCTAGTCTTCGTTGTGTGATGTCTTTCAGTTCTGTTATACTGTGTGACCATGAAGATGTTGTTCTCCTTTAATTAAAAAGACTTCTTTGATTTGCTCATCTACAGTTCTGTCATTGGGAGTCTTCGCTCTCCACTGAAGGCCACTTCTGAGAAAACCTCCACCAACCTGTTTTTCTTCAAACCTCAATATTTGGAAGACACATGAGTTTGTGTATGTGGAGGTCAGAGGGCAACTTTTATTAACCATTATCACCTTCCACCTTTACAGAGGCCTCAGGGATCAAATTTTAGAGCATCAGGCTTAGATGCCAGAGACCTTTTCCACCAAATCATACTGCCTGCCCAAGTATGCTTTTCCTAAATGTTCTCAACCTTCCTGCTGCTGCGACCCTTTAGTACAGTTCCTTATGTTGTGGTGACCCCGACCATAACATTATTTTTGTTGCTACTTCATAACTGTAATTTTGCTACTGCTATGAATAGAATATAAATACCTGTGCTTTCTTATGGTCTTAGGTGACCCCTGTGAAAGGGTCATTCACCCTCCCCTCAACTCGGTGATGAACAGAAGGTTGAGAAGTGCTGATCTAAGATGCTGCTGCTGAGTCAATATCAGCATCAGTATCTGAGATTTTATTCCAATTAAATACTCTTAGCCATTCCTTACACTGTTGAAATGTGTTTCTTTGGAATATATTCTCTTATTTTTTTATAGCTCTCTTTTAGGTTCTGAGTTAATTTTCTCATGATCACTCTTGACAATCTTCACATTGGCCAGCAACACTTTGTAGAGGAAGGAGCAAGAAAGACCGAGTCCAATAAGAAACAGCTCTGCACAGGCAGGAAGAAGGGCAAACTGTGATTTAGTTGATTTCATTTTTAATTTATCCAAGGAGCCACCAAACCTTCTATCGGATAAGCTAGGACACATTTTTAGGCTTGAATTCTGTGGCTCTGACACAGCTATTAACGTCTTCAGTGGTTCAAATAGATAGGTGTTCTTACAAGCAACCAGAGAGAGGGTTACACTCTCCCTGGCACTACTCTGTTTGCAGACACAGGAAGCTTCAGGAAATTTCAAGCCCTATTATTTGAGTAAGCAACTGAGCACAAGAGCAGCTTTTCTTTGTCCATGGTGACAGAATGGCAAAGCAAGATGGCTGGGACCCGGGAAAGTCCTGACATCTTGAGCTCAGTCTGCCTTGTGCCCTTTCTGAAATAATCTTGGGAAGAGCAAAGGACCATTTGCTTCATTACAATGTCTTTATATCTTCTACTCTTCCTCTTATCTTTCATTTTTGTTCCTATCAGCAACCTTTTAATTTATTTTTTAATAATTTCCAGTTTTGGAAGACTTATGGGTCTTTTCCTTTTTCTAATATATTGTAATTATTTAACTACAGTGGCACCTGCTGCGTGTACTTTGAACCTCTGTGCTGTGCTGGGCCTTGGGCCGCTTCTCCTGGACACCTTGTCTCTGCCTCTTGCAAGCACTCCAGGCAGTACAGTCAGTTTATTCTTTTCTTCCCCGTGGGAACACTGATGTTCAGCGATTTGGTTCTCTCCCGACCACCTCCTTCCCTCCCTCTCCTTTCCCTTCTTTCCCTCCCTTTCTTCATTCCTTCCTCCTCCTCTCCTCTTCTTTGCTCTTCAGAGGTCTGCCTTTCTCACTCAGAGGACGTTCCTTTAAGCCAGGGTCTACACATGCTCCCTCCCATCAGACCTGACTCCTCAGGTAGATCAGCCGCAGCAGAGGCAGGGAGCGCGCTGATCCCGACCTCAGCTCCTTGGCTCTCCTTCCCTACTCTTTCACATACAAAGCTGAGCCAGGGAATGCAGTCCATCCACAAATACTGAAGTGACATGGTTGCCATGGATATTTACGGAAAGTAGATATTAGATTGCAGGAGGACACCTAAGCAGCTCTGCATGATGAGGCTTAAGGGGACAGCCATAGACAGCGAGGGGCGGAAGCATTCCCTGGGGCTGCGGAGAGCAGCTTCTCGGCATTGCTATGATCAGCCTGGTGCAGAACATTCAGGACTGGGTGGTTCTTCATGCTCAGGATGCTGACAGGCATGAATCAAAAAGTCACCAACAGCTAGGGGCTAGAGAGACAGCCAGCAGTTAAGTGGACTCGCACACTGTGGCTCACAACCGCGTGTAACTCCAGTCCCAGGGGCTCAGACAGCCTCTTCTGACTGGTGGGCACCAGGCATCCACATGGTGCGTTCACACATGTGGGCAAGGTGTTCATATCCATGAAATCACACACACACACACACACACACACACACACACACACCATAACAGAAGAGGTCAACCTTGAGCTGCAGCAGCAACAAGTCACCTTGAGAAGCACTGTAGTGGGCATGGGGCTTACTGCCCTCCTCAGAGACTCACTGTTTAGCTGATGCACAACACCCCCCCCCCCCCCCCCTCCCCCACCCCCCCCCCCACCACCCCAAAAAGGCCCCCCCCCCCACCCCCCCACTACGGAGTCAAGGACTGGATTGTGACATTGCCCTGTTGCCCAGACCCTTTTTTCCATAGCACATCAACACCGACCTTTGCTCAGCCCAGTCTGTGCCTGAGGGAAAACTCTCATTTCTTTGTGGGAGTTCTCATAACACGTGGGATACTGTGAACTCAGGAGAGCCAGGGTGCTGCGTGGAGCTGCCTGCATACTGAAGTAAAGCGGGCAGCTAATAGTTTCCCCGGGGAGGAACACAGCTAACAAACTGGACAAGCCTTGTGGACACCTGGCCAGGGCTCCCACAACGGCCTCCTTCGGGGATGCATCGCTGCGGCACTTTGCTTTGGCACAGCTGGTTCTCGCTGGGGTTCATCAGCAAGGACCAGCGGTGCAGATCAGTTAGCCCATTTTAGTCCATGTGCTTTTATTTTTGCTGAAATCTCTGCTTGAGCAAACACTTGCATCACTAATTGCTAAATATGACATTATCAGACTGTACTTCCTGGGGGTGAGGGGACGGGAAAGGACTTAATTACAACTGCCTTCATCTCTTAACTAATGGAGAAGAGTGTTAACATGCCCTGTGCTGCCTTCCCGAAGGGCAGGGCTATGATCCGCAGGCATTAGCCAGAGGAGAGGGACTGGCCAACCTGTGGGTCCACTGCTTTATCTGAATTTACCCGGCAGCTAACAAAATAGGTCTCTTTCACTAAAGACTAATTTTCACATTAAAAAAAAAAAAACTTTATTATGGGCCTAGTGCGGTTAAATTGCTGGGCACAGTGGGAAACCCTGCACTTAGGCTGGTAATATTAAGCACCGACAAAATGCCTCAGGTGCGGACCCCGCTGCCTGCTAATTCAGACCCCAGATCATTTTCTTTGGAAGAAATTCCACCAGGTGGCATAAAATGTCTCCAAGTGGCTCTGAGCATGCTCTCTGGACCACAGTGAAGTGGGAAGAAGATAAAGAATTGTGAAGGACAAGGGGCCCTCACCTAGTCTCTCTGAATGCACACCTTCTTGCCCTCAAGCAGCTTTTGAAAGGGCAAAAAAAAAAAAAAAGAAAAAAAAATCCATAGCAATATATGCATTCTATATAAATTCTGGACTCTATCCTTTTGAATAATTTATGGGACTAGGAGGAAGACACATGAAGCATCGTGGGAAGAGGGGAAAGGAAGAAGGGGCGGGGAACTTTGCAAGGTTGCCAACATGCCAAATCTAAATTCATCACTTTTGTTTAGCATCTTCATGTAAAAACGCTTCTGTGAATTTAAATGCTGAATCTTTCATACAAATTGTAAATGTTCTGTCATGCTGAGAAACTGCAGTGATTCTAAAGATTTGTAAAGTTTAAGTGAAGTAAAAATTATCAATATTCAGAGGCCAGAGGAAGTGTAGTGAGATAAAGTAAAATGTTTTATTAGTTCTATATTCTACCACCTCTGAGAATACTCAGTATTCAACCACCCTAGCACAGGGGCCTCTACTCATTAGTTTTTGTCAACTTGACACAAGCTAAGGTCATCTGGGAAGCGGGACCCTCAGCTGAGAAAATGCTTCCATGTGATTGGCCTATGAGCAGGTCTGTGGGTATTCCTTGAAATTAATAATTGATGTGGGAGGGGGCCACCCCTGGGCAGGTGGCCCTGGGCTGTACAAAAGAGGAAATGGAGAAAGACATGGGAACAAGCCAGGAAACAGAATTCCTCTCTGGTCTCCACTTTGGTTCCTGCCTCTGAGTTCCTGCTCCTGTTCTAGCCCCGCCCTCCCTCGGTAATGGAGTGTGTCTTGAGAGTTTTAAGGTGAAATGAATCCTTTCCTGCCAAGTCACTTTGGGTCATGGTGCTTTATCTCAGTGATGGAAACCTAATTAGAAAGGACCAGAGCTCTGTCGGAATGGACTGTCTGCCAATTCCTCAGGTGTATATTGTGAGAACATGAAATTCAAGTCAGAGGTAGCTGCAGTGGCCACACCAGCTGCGGCTGCTCACACCAGCACCTCGGCTCCCTTAACAGTGCATGTTAAAAACTTCCCGGTGATTTCAATATATCTGTAGTCAAAAGACATAGATGAAAAATGCGTTTCTTTTCATATTAAATGTGTGTCTTATCGCTGTGATAAATATCACGACCAAAAACAACTTGAGGGGAAAGGGTTTATTTCAGGTTGTCCTCCATCACTGATGGAAGTCAGGGCAGAAACTTGAGTCAGGAGCTGAAGCAGCCACCACAGAGAAACGCTGCTTCCTAGCTTGTCCCTCGGAGCTTGCTCAGTTTGTATTCATGTGCACCCCAGGGCCACCTACCCAGGGACGGGGCCGCTCGCAGCGGCCTGGGCCCTCCCACGTCAGCCATTAATCAAGAAAATGCCCCAGAAGCTTGCCTATCAGCCAGTGTGATGGGGGTATTTCCCAGCTGAGGTTGCTCTCCTCAGATAACTGTTATTTGTGTCAACTTGACAAACAACTGGCTAGCACAGTGTGGGTAGGTCCCGAGAGCTTCATGCTAATAGGCCCTTGACAAGAACCAAGCAAATCAATAACGTGAGCTGATCTAGGAAGTGACCCTTGAAATCTTTTTTTAATTTAATTTTTTGAGAATTTCATACACTTGTATTTACACTGTTTTCTCCCCTGCCTCTCCTGCTCCAACTCCTCCTATGTCTCTCATACTCCTCAAATTTGCATCTTCTATATTATTCCCTCCCCTCCCCCCTCTCTCTCTACACACACACACACACACACACACACACACACATACACACTTTAGACCATTTAGTGTTGCTCATAAGTGCATGTAATATTCTTTGCTCATATTGAAGGGAGATGTCAAATCCCATGATGCTTCAAGCATTTGTCAGCCTCACCCATCCCAGGACACTTAAGAAGATGGCTCTTCTCTCCCAGAGAAATAGAGACACAAGATGTATATTCACATAAATATGATACAGAGCTGCGTTTAAGCCAGAGCTTGAAAACCGCCAAGCTGAGCGTGTTGAGTAGTAAGAAAGTAAGGTCAAGGGGGCAGATGGCTGGAGCTAAGTCGGGTTTGGAAGAAAGCAGTTTGCTCATCTTAGCTGGACTGTGGGACACAGGAAAGCCAAAGAAACCAGGTCCTAGTTTTAGATAGGTGGTTTTTTTATTTGCATTTATTTACTTTAGCTTTTAATTCCATGTTACTTAGTGCATGTGTGTGTATGTGTGTGTGTGCATGCACATGTTCATGTCTGCCATAGTCTACATGTGGAGGTGAGAGTCCATATGAGTCCATGCTCTTCTTCTGTGGGATCTGGGGCCTGGATCAGTTCTTCAGGCTTGGTGTCTGCACCTTTCCCCGACTGGCCTTCTTGCTGGCCCTAGGCTGAGACTTCTAAGTCTTATTCCGTGTAAAACCAACAATGTTTCTGGGTGAAACTATAGCATGATGCCGTGTGTAGAAAGAACTATGAAATGGCAGTTATGCATGGAGAGCATTTGAGTGGAAATAGACTGAATTAACGCACACCTATCGCTGAACCCTTTCAGGTGCCAAGGCTAGGAATCAGCACCGCTATGCTCAGCACTGCGCTCAAGCCTTGCTGCACACTGGGAAGGGGTGTCGCGCCCCCATTCTAACATCAAGGGCAGTACAAGCGTTTTGGTACTTGGGAAGTTCTTTGCCTCAACAGACACTATGAAAGGAGGGGACAGAGCACACTTCATTCTGGCCTCCTTTCTGTCTGATGTGGAAGTGACACAGTGGCTCTAAGCCACACAGTGATGACAGTTGCTCAGGACAGAGGTGGGGAGAAGAGATTTTTTTGAGGACACATTGACATTTTCTAATGTTAATTCAGTTGTAGAAATTACACCTGAGGAAAAACTTAGGAAAGTTTTCTTTTAGTTCCAGACTTACATAGGAAACAATGTTGCTAGTAATTTGTCTTATGCCTTTTCTGGGGCAAAACGATAAGGCACACTGGAAGTTCTTCTGGGTCTGTAGCCCCCAGAGAAGTCTCAGGTTGCATTTCCTGTTCCTTCCAACTCCCAAGATTTCAACATTTCAACAGACTTCACTTAACCGTGTCACAGATGTAATCTCTAAGATTGCTTTGCAAAGTGCTGATAGTACTTAAACTTACCTTAAACCTCATCTCAAAATTGTGTGTACACAGGCCACGTGCTTGTGTGTCTCTACCCTGGAACATGGAGGACTCTAAACCCTGGTGAGACTTGTCCTTCCTGGTTTCCTCATCTGGGGAAGGACTTCCTGTGCTCCTGCCTCATAGGAGTAAATGAGAAGCACACATTTTCCCACATCCATAGGTACAGCCAAAGACCCTAGAGCATACTGCAGCCCCTATGATGATACCGAGGCTCAAGGCTCTCTCTACATGTATGTGTACTGTATGTGCACATATGACATATATGAATATATTATACATCATCTGCAGCTATAATGCTGCCTCTGTGTATATCATTCAAATGCATGTCTACATCATCTATACTCATGTACGTATCGATTTGCTGTTTTTACTTCTTTTCCCATTTCCGTGTGTGGTGTGCATGCATGATTGCATGTATGTAGGAGTACTTGTGTGGAGGCCACTTTGCCTTCCCTGCCACAACAAACTGTGTCCTTTCCAACTGTGAGCCAAATAACGTCCTTCTTCCCTGAAGTTGCTTCTTGTCAGATATTTGGTTGCAGCAAGAGTAGTAACTGCTGTACAAGCCCACCTATCACGGTCTAGCTTGCAAATCAGGCACAGGAAAGTTAATGACCCTAGCTTAATAAAATAAAGCAATTTAAATAATTTACTGTAATAAAAGTTATTTGAAATACATGAGGATTTCTGGACTCTTCCATTTCCTATTTTTGGGCTTCAGCGTGCCATCGAGCTCTGCACCAGAGCTTGGCCCAGCAGCACTGGTTTTTCTTCATCTTCAGTTTTCTTTTGCTGATCTGTATGGTACTCTGTGTGTCCCTGGCAGAAGGGCATCACTTTGGCCCTGCTACCTCCATTACTGCTGCTTAGCTTGTTCATCCAATAGGACAGACACGTGGGGTCTCCTTTGCAGGAAACCAGGGCCCAAGAGCAGGTGCCTAGGCACAGACAGCACTCCTATGCCATGCAGTCTAGAAGGACTCTTTGTAGAGGCTACTTGGTCTGGGTTTTGGAGAATATACCGGTGTCAAGAAGGTTGGCAAGAGACATCAAATGACACTACCCATAAAGAGGAGGGAGATGCCCTTTATTGGAAGGTAGATGTAGACCATAGGTGTTCACATGACTCTTCCCTTTCTCAACTTCCCTCCTAGGCCCTGTGACCTCTCCCACTGACTGCCATGACTCCTCTATTGTCTCTCCTTCAGAACAGCCAGGAGACATTAAGGGAAGCAGCTGGAAACTCACTCCTGCTGAACAGGGGACTGAATCACCACAGATGCTAACATCTGTACTCTTCCTTCTTACAGTTCTGAAGCCTATAGCACTCTCTCCTTGAACCTGCCATTTCAATGTTTTTTTGGTTTTTTTTTTTATTGGCTATTTTTTCACCATTACTTCCTGTTCCCTCCCTGCTCCTTCTTAAAAATAAAGCCTGTCTTCAAGTATCCAAAATATCAGAATGGAAAGTGAGCTGGCATGCTCGGCTTTAGGCTTCCTATGGCTTCCTCACACATGATCCAGTGTGTGGTACCAACCACAGGGATGCCAGACCTTTGCTGGAAGGTGGGTACAAGAGCTCCTGCACAATGTCGAGCATGCAGAAGTGATGGACTGATGGATTGATGGGACTGTGGGTTGCTTCAAACCCAGAAGAAGTGGGGACAGTTGGCGTCCATGTCTTACCTTACAGAGCATCTCACATCAGAGCTTTGGACGGGGAAATGAGAGCTATGTGGGCAGCAGCCCATACAAAGGTTCTTCACTCCTGCTTCCAAGATTTTGCCAAGCTGTTTGGTAGTTCCTTTATAAGCTACAAGCAGACTGTCGCTTCCTTTCAATGTGTTTGCTCAACTACTATTATATCTTAACTTATGCAGAACTTTTGCAAGGGCATTTGCTTGGGTCACTTGTGAGATTGCTGCCACTTTGCCTCTGATATTCCTGGTCTGTTTTTGTGGCAACAACGCCTCCCAGACGTCCTGTCTTCATTCACAGACACATTCTAATCACCATCAAACAAATGTTCCTCATCACTTTACACAGGTAAATAACAACACAAATGACATAATGTGTGTAGCAGAAACAGTGTCAGTCTGACATCCAAATCTCGGTTCATAAGGTTTGATCTTGAAGGAAACCATCTTCTCTTTATAAGGAGAAACCTCAACTGGGTGTGGCTGTGCACACCTGTAACCCCAGCACTCAAGGAGGCAGAGAGAAGCAGCTCTCTGTGAGTTTGAGGCCAGCCTGTTCTACAAAGTGAGTCCAGGACAGCCAAGGCCACACAGAGAAACCCTGTCTAGAAAACTGAAAGAAGAAAAAAAGGGGTAAAGAAAGAAAAGTGGTAGTAGAAACTTGGAGATGTTGGTTGTGCCGGGCCCCTTGTAGTGGAGCTCATGGACGCAACTTGCCTACACCATGAAATCACAGTCTAGTCACCAAGGAGCCAGTAGAGGGATGCAAGGTGGCGCTGTCTGCATAAAGCCCTCCAGGCAGAAGGTGGCTGGTTCCTGGCATGCAGTGACCGTTGGTGCTATTAGGGCCAAGTCTTACAGACCAGTTTTCAATGCAAATAGTCAGCTCCCTTAAGAAATGTTGCTTGAAAATCACCTCTATATCAAATTCTGCCATCCTAAAGTTTTCCTCCATGCTGGATGCCATTTCTGTAAGTTTCCTCTGGTTTGCCAATTGTCTGTTTATGGTGAAGATCACTGCAGAGGCCTGAATGAGCAGACCTGCCTTGGCTCCAGAGATCTCTGCTCCAGTGGGGAAGATAAGTGTGTCTGAATATCTATAAAACTTATTCAGACCCAGAAATGACATAAGACATAATGAAGCTTGCAGTGGGCCTTGATGAGGCAGAGGATTTGTTAATTTGGGGAATCTGCCTGCCCTGAAAAGATGCGCTGCAAAGGTCACAGCCGCACCTTGCATGAGTGAGAGGCAGAGGAGACAGGCAGACTGTGGCATCCGTCTGAGCATGCTTGCCGAAGAATGCAGTCTAGACGGAGTGAGCATCCAGAACCTGTGTGGAGTCTCCACAGATGGTGCTCCCCGTAGGATTACACGACCCAGGGAACTTGTGAGCCAGATGGAGGGGAAGGTTCCCTGGCTGAGGGTTCCGCTCCATTATTTTGCTTTGGAAGTAGCTCATTGTGATCAAGCTTGAATTATCAGATGTGAGCCAATGGGTATCAGGATGTTACATTTGCCAGGGCTGGGAACCGCTCCTTTTCAGCCCAACCACAAAGAACACACGGGCACAACCATAGTATATTCTGAGACAAGCCACTGGGACCCTTCTCAACAGTGAGAGCACTGGCATGTGACTGCAAAGAGAACTGGTGCCCTGTATTGTTCTAGAAGTCAAGACAACGCCAAGAACACTGGCGAGCATCTCCCCATCCGAGTCTTGCAGACTGCAGGATCTGGCTTTGTGATGGAATGTTGAACTTGGGAGCTGGGGGAACAGTTCCTTGCCTTTCTGGCACTGGGTTCTGTCCATCACTGCCACCACACATGGCATTGTGACTTCCTATTGACCTTTGAATGTCCCTGTAAACCAGGAATAAACAGAGGCAAAGTCAGGAAGTTGGGGGCAGAGAAAGGGGGCTCTCCCTGCATGCATGGGGCTGCCCTGGAGAATGCTAGCTCTAGTGTCATCTCCTCCTCAAGAGCGCAGGCCCAGGGCTCAAGCTCCATGGCGAGGAGCTATACCCTCCAATTGTCCCCCAAAAGATCTCTGTGTGTAGCCTAAGAAGAGAACCCACCAGGATGGGAGAGGGCACTCCTTGGGGGCGATGTGTTTTGTTTGTGTGAACACGAGAGCTGAGAATCCAGAGCCCAGAAGGACAGGGGGCGCGGCTGCGGCAGCACACCAGCTGGCACAAGCTGCACAACAAACAAAAGCTGACAAAGTTGCCTGCCATGCGCAGCAGCGACTTCCAAAGCCTTCAGTGACTAAGCGGGGGCGGGGGATATCTGTTGGCAGAGTGCCTGGCGCTTGTTCATCTCCGCTGTGTGCCAGTCCTGCAGGAGGGAACTTGAAGCTGCAAAGGTCAGGAGAAAGGGCACCTTCTGACTTCATCCGCAGCACCCCTCTCCCGAGGGACAGGGCAGACACCACTCTGCTGGCCTGGCTGTCGCCCACCGTGCTGTGCTCACAGGGCAGGCTTCCCCCGCCCCCGCCCCTTCATGTGGATGAGGAGTCCCCAGGACCCATGGAGGACAAGGAGGTGTGGGGGAGATTCTTGTTTCACAGACCACAAGCACAAACTAGGAGAAATAAACAGGTATTTCAGTTCAAGAGAGAAATGTTCCAGAATGTCCCTCAGAGCATGCTCTTTTCACCCTTTTCAAAGCCTCCTGAAACAAAATATCCTGGTTGGCCCAGTAAGTAAGCCTGACAGACCAGCTGTCAGTCACCGCTGCCAAGCTTGCTGCTTTGATCTCACCATGTACTGTGCGAAGAGGCTGTCATGGCGGCCCAGCCTGTCTCATCTGGGCCAGGGGGCAAGCAAAGACTCTGACCCTCACTTCTGACTACTGGAGTAGAATATTCTGGAACTCAAGAAAGCATATGAGGTCAACAGAGTGACCATAGCAGGCTAAGTACGGAGAGAGGGCTGGGCTCTCTTTGCTGTGAGGGGTGGTTCTGGTTAACAGAGAAAAATACCCATAGTCTTTGGCATTTGCACCATGGAAGGAACAAGAGGCTGCAGTAGCCAGGGAACAGCGGCAAGACCACACAGACAGTGGACAGGGCTAGGGAAGAGAATCCTAGCCGCAGGCAGGCTGAAAGGCTTCCTGATGGCAGCAGACCAAATAAGTACAATTGCAGCAAATGCTCACTACCATACAAATATTCTCCCGAACCTTGGCAAGAGAAAATACGGTACGTTCTTACCCTTGCCCCAGCTATAAAGCAATTACCCCCATGGCTTTCCGTTGGAGCACTGGGTATCTGTGGTTGGAATGCTCACCCGGATTTGGGTAATGTGGGTAATTGGACATGGATTATTGGATTAAGATTCCTATTCTCTTAGAAGACCTCACTTTTCTTTGCTGACTATCTTCTGTTGGGTGCCCATGCCATTTCCTCCTCTCTCTGAGAAATCAACACTGAACACATCCTGGAACTACAAATCATGTTGCTGTCAGCAAGAACATTCCAGTCCCAGGCCCACATTGGAGATTTCTGGGTGCTGACTGTCTTTGGCTAATGAGGAGAACTTGAATCAAGTAAATGGACCCAGAACAAAGTCAAGGGCATGTATTCAGAAGAGGTGACTGCTTAGCGTAGGGTCTCATACACAGAACTTGGTTAGTCACGTGCGTCTTCCTCTATTAGCAGGAATTTACTGATGATTATGTTAGTGCGCTTTAGCTGTTCCCTGGAAGGAGTGATGGACTAGGCTACAGAAGTCTCGATATATATGTAATTGGGCCAAAGGAAATGGAGAATTGAGTCATTTCTCAACGAATTTGATTAATGTAAATAATTTATCTGGATACTACCCTTCCTACACCATACTTATTCCTTAAAATATAGGGCAGGCTTTCCTTAAATAGATTTTCCTCCAAGCTCTCCAGTGCATGGGAGACTGCGCATGGAGCAGCGGCAGGGAGGAGGTCCAGGGTGGTAAAGCTGGAGGACCCCCGCCGGCCCACCCCTGCCGGCCCCACCAACTGCTCTTTCCATGTATTTTCTATGTACCCAATCTCACAGCCTCAGGTTCTGTATTCTGAAAAATTCAGAGTTTGGGACAAATTAATCATTCTGTTCTGAGCTAGTGTTTCATGTGCTATTTCCATGAAGAGAGACCCCCTTCGAGAAAACCAGTCCTATTCTTCCCATTTACACAGAAGGTGATATATCCTCAGTCCTCATCAATGGGACAATAAGCTGTGTTTTTTCCAAATATTAAACATACATTTACCATAGGATATGACAGCTTCCTCTGAGTGTTTACCCAAGAGAATTGAAAATTTATGTTCTCACAAAACAAGCGCACTCAAATGTTTATAGCTGCTGTATTCATCATCACACTAAACTAGAAACATCCGGATGTCTTTAAACAAGTGCACAGAGAACAAACTGACACCGTCAGACAAAGGAAGGCTATCCGGAGATAAAATGAAGTAAGAACACAGGGAAGAACAGGGAGAGATGGCAAGTAAAGCACAGGGAAGTGAGAGAAGTCAGACTTAGAAGGCCAGACACACACTCAAACTCCTACACACGGGCTAAAAAGACTGAGAAGCACTCGGTGGCCGCTGAGGCAGGCTCAGGGGGAGCCGCCACGAACCAGGTGGGGCCAGGGCACAGAAATGTTCTGTAATGTCTTTGTTTGTTTGTTTGACTTTATTCTTGCTTTGGAGACAGTCTTGCTGGTCAGCCCAGACTGGCCTCAAACTTACTCTGTAACCTGAAATGGCGTCAATATCACAGCAATCCTCCTGCCTCCTGCGTGCTGATATTGCAGATGTATGTAACCCACCCTGCTTGTCAGGGTCTTGGTTTGATTGTGCTTCTTTGCATCACTGGACATTTATTTGTTAAGACATGGAGACACACACACACACACACACACAGAGAGAGAGAGAGAGAGAGAGAAAGAGAGAGAGAGAAATATTATTCTGTACAATTAAACTTAAAAAATATCAAGCAGTCTAATATCTCTTATCAAACTGATCATTTACTTAGGGAGTTTGAAACCTGCTACAAGCCAGCACACGTGCAGCGGTTGTTCTGGCTGCTTTTCATTTTGATACACAGTAGAAAATAGAAACCAAAGTTTCCGTAAGTGACTGAAAGCTTCACTGAGGATGCTCATCCCTCTGGCTGGCCGAGAACCACCCTCACAAGAGCTTTGCCCTCCTGCCTGCTTCCTGAAGGTTCCTTTCCACTCCAGAGAAAACAGATCTCATTTGCATCCACTTCCAACAGTCTTCTCCAGGCAAGGCCCACAAGCCAGCCACCTGTAGCCAACTGCCTGCAGGCACAGGGAGGGCTAGAGCAGCTCCAGGTGTGCTGCTAGGTGCTGCAAAACAGGAGGACCTATGGGACCCAATTCCAAGGCCTCTGGCTTCCAGCAGACACAGTGCGGCTGTAAGATCTCTGTTGTCACCAACACAGGTGAGACAGCATAGGTTGTCACCAGTCTGTACTGAGACAGTGAAAAAATCTGGGTTTCTCATCTAGTGCTTCCATCCATCTCTGAGATTAGAGTCCATCTAGTTATCACACTGCAGTGTGATAATGTTCTAAAACCCATCAAACTGATGGAAAATCTCTTACATTAAGTGACTGCGTGGTATAAGCTATCACACGCACAGGGTAACTCTACACATGAGCACTTTATCATAGATTTCAAATTAATCCAATTTTATATGATAAGTGGGTGACACCATGCTTTCTTGCCACACAGTGAGGTTTGTATTTCTTCTCTGCTTCCCTACGCAAACACTTAATTTAAGTGTCTTGGCTTAGGAGGGAGGTACAACCTCTGAATGCCTACTGTGTTCAGACTCCCTACACCACAGAGCCAACACGCTGAGAGAGTACAGTCCAAATGATACAAGGAAAATGCACACGACTGGATTGCTGGAAACCAAGCAGTAGAAACTGATGATACAACCCTTCAACGGTGAGGCTAAGGAACAGGTTTCTACTGTGGGTATAAAAGAAAGAGAAGCCAGGGTCATCTGGAAGGGTCCAGAGCAAAAAGAGAAGGAAGCAGACTGACTATAGCCAGCAGACCAGACCTGGCCATGAGAGAGACAGAGTCAGAGACAGAGACAGAGACAGAGACAGAGACAGAAAGGCAGGGAGAGAGAGCCTGGCACAGTAAGGTTTCTGGAAAGATAGGAAGACAGAGAGAGGAGACAATATGAGAGAAAGAAAGAGAGAGATAGTGGGAGGGAGAGACAGAGAGAGCATAGCTGAAATAGCAGGGCTATAAGGAAAACGCGTATCTGTGATGAGGAAAGCCCAGGAGCTGGAGGCAGCTTAGGGTAGGAGAGGAGGTGAGAGGAGCCAAGAAGTGAGCATGGACTTTGAAATGTGTAACAGGTACGTGTGATTCAGAGGAAGCCTGGGCCCTACAGGTAGCCATTCACCCCTTTGCCCTTAGGAACTTGGGGAAGTGGAGTTTCCTTTGGACCTGACAGAAACAAAACTTTCCTGGACACTTTCTGTGAAACTGCATTGGTGGAACTGGCACAGCGTTGAACAGCACTTGCTGCTCTTGCAGAAGACTCGGGCTTAGCTCCTCTCATCCACATGACAACTAACAGCCACCTATAGCTCCAGTTCCAGAAAGTCTGACGCCTCTTCTGGGTTCTGTGGTCACCATTTCTATGTGGTACATACAGATACATGCGGGTAAAATATACATACACATAAAATTTTAAAATTCTTATAAAAGGAATGGGGTGGTGATTTCCACAGACCGTGCTGCCCTTCTGTGTATGGCCAATATGAGTTTTGGCCTGATCCAGCCTCATGTGTGAATCATTGGGTTAGCATGGTACAGTGAGTTAATCAAAACACGACACAGACTCTATCTACATAGAGCTAGAAAATCCTTATTATTTTCAAGTAGACATAAATATCAGTTCATAAAATACAAATTTCCAGTGAAAAATAATGTTTCAGAAATGTATTTATTTTGATTATATGAGTATTCACTTGCATGTATGTATGTATGTATGTATGTATGTATGTATGTATGTATGTATGTGTAGTACATGAGTGTTTGGTGCCCATGGAGACCAGAAGGCATCAGATCCAATGGATCTGAAATTATAGATGGTTTTGAGCCCTCATGTGGGTGCTGGGAACTGAACCAAGGTTCTCTGTAAGATCAGCAGGTTCATTTAATTTTTAGCCAGCTGTGAAACCCTGAAAAATAACCCTTGAACATTGTTTGTTGTTAATTTACCAAAGTCTTTTTCTTCAACAAATAAAAGATTACCAAAGTGTAAAGACTCAGGGTAAAGCTGGCAGATCCAGTCATTGAAGAATGAGAAAGAGGACAAAGGGGACAGTGGGTCCTGAAGTTGAAGGAAGCCAGGATTAGGCTCCATTGCCCAGGCTGTGTTCGGCATGAAGGGCCAGTTGCCTTTATCAGCAGGACAGAGCATGGGTGCCACCCACTCCTGGCGGAATGCAGCATGCTTTCCCTCTCACTGTGCCCTACAACTAAAAGGCTTCCAGGAAGGAAGCAGCACACAGCCATGAGAACCCAGGTTCAGAAGGGTATATATTTGTCGGAGTTCTCCAGAAATACAGAATCAATGAGGTAGGTGATAGATGGATTATATAGAGATGATAGGTAGACAGATGGATAATGGACAATAAAGATAGGTAGATAGAAAAATAGGTAGACAGACAAATAGATAAATGGATGATAGATTGATAGATGATAGGTAGATAGATAGGCAACAGATAGATGGATGATAGATAGAAGATAGATAATAGATGGATACTAGATAGATGATAGATAATAGATAGAGGAGAGATAGATAGATGAGATAGATAGATAGATAGATAGATAGATAGATAGATAGATAGATAGATAGATAGATAGATGGATGGATGAATAGATGGATACATAGATGGATAGATAGATAGATAGATAGATAGATAGATAGATAGATAGATAGAT